>NC_092145.1:120195425-120498455 GCF_043159975.1 Macaca nemestrina | reverse complement strand
CCGCTTTAGGGGCTAATCTTTAAAAGGGCGGCAATGCTTCGCTGAGCCAGGTTGCCTGTTAGAACTGTAAATCAAGAGCGGCCGACTAGGCAGGAGCTCTTTCTTTCCCACCCCTTTTGGGCCCACGGTGGCTGTGAGAAGGTGAGGGGGGCTTCAGCATGGACATGGGCTCCACTCAGGAGCGTGAGGAAGGTGCCCACTCTCCCCTCAGGCCTGGCCCAGGTGGGCGCATTCACCTGTCTTCGCTCGCCCCACACATGCGGACCCTCTCGCTGTTCATCCAGCTGTGAACGTTCCCATACAGGGGGGTTGCTGAGAGCATGTCGTCTTCTGGGATGGCAGCTTTGCTTCAAGCGTCTAGTCTGTTTAAAGGAAAGAAAAAAAAAAATCCCAGGAGGTTCAGTAAAGGAGAGCCAAACAGGGCGCTTCTTTCTAGGTGATTCATACAGGATGCAGATCGGGAAGGCAGGCTGTGCCTGCTGTCTACAGTGGTCTGGGAGCCAAGGACAGACACCTGACTCGAAGGGACAGCGAAGGGGCAGGCAGCTTCCCTGGTAGGAGGTGCTGGGGCTGGGGAAGAAGTTTAATTCGAAACAGGCAGCCTCATCCAAGGCACAGAATGCATTCAGGACACACCACAGCACCCGCCCACCCCCTTTCCTCTCAAAGTGTACAGTGGTCATTCATTCTTGCCACTTGTTAAAGAAGGTAGAGAAGACTTGATTCAACAAGGGGAGGCTCTGACAATAGGTTCAGGGATGCTGCATCACTGGGAGGCACACAACTGATCTTTCCTGGGGCCAAAAGGGTGCAAGAAGGGTGAAAGGCACAATAGCGAGGTGAGCAGCAAGTCCAGGTCTCAAACTACCTGCGTTTCTAGGGCTGAATTTCCAAGGCTGTCATGTGTGCAACTTACAGATTGAGGGTGAAAAAGAATCGGTGGGCTGGTGACCTGTCCCACCGGAGCCCTGGATTAGATTAAGCACCTAACCCGGGTGGTTTTGCCTGGAAGCTACAGAGGGAGGCGGCTGAGTAATTCAATGACGCCTGCTCGCTGGGGACGAGAAATCATTAGCGAGCACAGAAGTCTTAGCAGCCCTGGCTGATGGGCTCCAAGCCGCTGGCACATGGGGAGCCAGCAGAAGCCACCCATTTTCCACCTCCTGGGAGGGGGAGGTTGCCAAGGCAGAGGAGCTCAGACCACCTCCCACCCCCTCTTACCTCCTCTGCCCACCGCCCCCACCCACATCACATTCTAGTTTGCTGCATGAGTGAAGGGTCAGGACAAGCTGCATTTTATTAACAGGATTATCACGGCGCGTGATTTATCCTCGTGCAGGATTTTAATTGCTCTTTGGAGGTTGAGCCGTTTCTTTTGACTGCGCTTCAGCCCATATCCTGCTGTTAAATGCTGGGTTAATAAGTAGGGGAGCCTTTAATGCCTGGGACCGATGGCCCTCGGCAATTCCCTGCTCACAAACACATCTCAGTGTCCCTTGTCCGGACTGGCCATGGCATTTTTCCACGGGACCCAAACCTGGGTGTGAAATAATTGGTGTGCAGATCATCAGGGGAACTTTCTTCTCCTCCCTCACACACCCACCCACACAGTTTCCGAAAGCCCAAATGTTCCCTAAGTCGACACATTTCCTTTGTTAGAAGGAAAAAATATGCAAATGCTTGCTTTTACACTTTAGCACACGGAGCAGACTGCCAGGTCGGTTGGGTTGGAGGCACCAGGTCCGGGGACTTTTCTGTGAGAGTGACTGAGGGTGGGGGTTAGGGGGACACCTGGGGGATGGAATCCCAAAGCCGGTCTGTACTTCCTCATTTCTTTGTCCTAACTAGGTCTTTTGTCCACCAGCATCCCCCATGGGCCCCCATCCATAGAAGAACGTCTGTTAATCAAAATCTACATACACCGACACACCACGTATAGTTAGAGCTCAACAATGAGGCTGGAAGAGAGAGAAAGGGTCCAAGAAAAAGGCAGAAATCTGCAGAGGCATCAGGCATGATGGGGTTCTGGAAAGCTACTTCCCTAGGAAGGGTCTCCAGACAGCAGCTCTTCCAGTGGGCTAGCCATAGCGCCCCCAAAAGACTGACTCGGCTGTTGGGGAAGGTTCTATAAGGGTTCGTGGGCTTTTCTTCCATCTTGCAAATACACAAATCAAGTGGGGAAGGCCACCACTAGTGCTGGGCAGACCACAAGGCACATTCAATGTAGTGGCAGTGTCCCCTCTCCGGCCCCTGCTGCCCCTTCTAACAAAAGGAGGACATCCTGGGTAGGATAACAGAGAAGGTGGAGCATCATTCCCGGGTGCCAGTGTGTCCCCGTCATCAGGCTACAGCAGTGGGACTGCACCATGCCATCCCCTCACTGTGCCATGATGAAATGCAGACATTACATCATGAACCAAAGAGTCACTCAATCAAACCCCCAAGAAAAGGATGAGGGAAGAAGTGTGTGCCTAATGAGCCTCCATCTTCTGGTGTCCCCGTTCTTAAAAATTGGCCTCCCCTTTAAAAAAGCTGCCTCCGGCCGGGCAAGGTGGCTCACGCCTGTAATCCCAGCACTTTGGGAGGCCGAGGTGGGTGGATCACCTGAAGTCAGGAGTTTGAGACCAGCCTGACCAACAAGGAGAAACCCCGTCTCTACCAAAAATACAAAATTAGCTGGGCGTGGTGGCGCGTGCCTGCATTTCCCAACTACTAGGGAGGCTGAGGCAGGAGAATCGCTTGAACCTGGGAGGCGGAGGTTGCGGTGAGCCGAGATCGTGCCGCTGCACTCCAGCCTGGGCAATAAGAGCAAAACTCAAAAAAAAAACAAACAAACCTGCCTCTTACCCACCTCCCTTAAGTAGACACCTCGTGCAAAGGACCTCCTGGCACCTTCTTGGGAAACAGAATCATTATACTGAGGCCCAGCCCCGAAAAGGCCAGCGGCTGCTTCCCTTCAAAGGGCCTTTCTTCAGCAAAGGCCACCTGGACTTAGCAGAAATGTGACTGCGGTTTACAGGCACCTGGACCTACTGGGTGCTTTCAAAGCATCTCCCCTTCTCCAGGGCTCCTCCTTCGGGGTTTTCCATATTTATGGCGCAGAGATAAATGATACCAGCCATCAGAACGAAGTGTTCTCAAATGCACAGGGTCAGATGGAGGGTTGAGGCTAGCAGAGCGGTTCACTGTCATGTGTGTGTTTGCGTGTGTATGTGTTTTGGGAGGAAAGGGGTGGAGGATGGGGCTGAACATAAAAGCAAAAGGGGGGAACACATTGTTGGATCCTGCTATGGACTTGTGCACACATGCGCGCGCGCGCACACACACACTTATAATCTTTAGCTGCCCCATGAACTTTTTGTGAACTGTTTAAAAGTGGAGGTCTGTTGAACAAACAGCGGCGCCACTGCCAGCCATAATTTCATTGCAACAAGCTAAAGACTTTTAACTCTTCGGGTTCCTGGCCAAAGATGGAGGAGTGGAAAGGGCCAATGAGCAACGGCTCTGGCTCGCAGGAGGCCCTCCTCCTGGGTGACAAAGAGCAGTCCAAACCCACAAAAGCAGGGGCCTCCTTTGCAAAGGCCATACAGCTCACACCAAACCTCTACTGAAGAACAGGGGTCACCCTTACCTACACCCCACCCTGGTTTCTCTGGCATGTACAATGAAGGGGACATTGCGGTAAGAAACAAAAAGAGACTCGGAGGCAAAGTATAGGGACATTGAACTTCTAGAAGCTGCTGTTGAAATAGCTGGGGCCTTTTTTTATACCTCTAAGGCCAAGTGCTTCGAAACTGATGTTGCTGACCCTTGGCAGCAGAATACGGTGGAGAGGGCAAATGATCTGATTTCAATGACAAACAGTGCCTCAGGGTGCTTTGCAGCTATAGATGAAGCTCGTTTGCTTTTATTTTTCAATGCCCACCTCCACCCCCCACTTCTTCCAAATGCAGGCTATGCTTCCAGAAGTGCCAAGATGTGTGAAGTCACTCATGAAAAGCACTTTACAAGCACCAACCTGTTCCACTGTGAGCTGCGAAGCTGCACCTTGGATCTGGGTTTTAACCCCTTTTTCTAGTAGTGGAGAGAAGTGGATAAAGGTGCTGGATAGGGATGAAGGGGAAAGAGGGCTGAGAAGAGGTCAGATGGGGAGAATGTGGGTCTCTAAAGAACAGACTGGGAACTGTTCCAGCTGCCTGCTGGAACATCCAGGGCCAAGTGGAGAGAGCTGGCTTGCGAGAAGCAGGCATGCACACTGCACACTGCGTGGTCTCTAGCTCTTAGCACCAAGGAAATGGAACGCATAGGAGAGCTTGGGTCACCCTCGACAGACTCTTGAGTAGTCATTCGCTCCACAGCCAAGGGTTATCATGAGCGCACTGAGCTTGGCCTGGACACTGGGGAGAAGGGCCTGATTGGCAGAAGGGAGTCGAGGGACCAAGATCATAAGCCATCACTCCAACCTCGGCATCCTTCAGTAGGGGCACACCCACCCTCTGTGAAAAGATGTGAGGGCAGACCACAGGTCCCAAGTCTTGGCCCCTTTCCTTTCCCCCCACCGCCGCCCCCTCCTGCACTAGGCCACTTTCCACTGCCCCCACCCTTGAGGCGGCGACCAGTTAAAAGTCTGCGTATTACACTTGTCAAGTAGCACTGACAATATGGAAAGCATGGCCACCAAACTACCTCTGCTCACGCCTCCCTGCTGTCCACACAGGCACTGAGAGGGTGGCCCATCTCAGGGTCTTTTCTTGGGATCTCTCTCACTAGGTTCCCCTTGTCCCCACCGGCAGCTATCCAGCAGTTAATGGCCAGAAGGACTGGAGAGGTTCGCAAGCAAGGGCTTCCAGCTCAGGTGGCCAGGCAGGCATTCCCAGCCAGTGTGCTGGGGTCCTCTGGCCCAGGACTCTTCAGGGGAGGGGTCTCGCTACTGCATGGCTGGTTCTCTGTAGAGAACATGGTCACCACAGCCTCCCGGCTCCCACCCTTACCCACCGCGTGTCTCTGGGCAGGTGGCCGAACCTCTCCAACCTTGGTCCCCTCTGTAAATATTTGGCATTGTGTTTTCCAAAGGATTAAGCTGCACTATGGACTTGAGTTTTGCCTGGCAATAGCTGGTGCTGGCCACGTTTAACCTCACTAAATAGCATCTGACTCTACTAAACATACTGTGTAGTAAGCTCCAGAATCACATCGCTGTTTCTTTGGGGCAGTACCACCTCATCCTGAGGGGGAGACAGAGGCAGCAACAGAGAGGGGGTCAAAGCAGGGAGGGACCTTCAGCAGAACTGTGTAGATTTTACAGAAGCCCAAAGCTCACCACCCGCCAGCCCTTCCTGGGGTTGCTCCAAACACAGACTGCGTCACAGCAGCAGCGCTGTGCTCCGGGTTTCAAGGAAGGGACGGGTGAAGAAGTTCCTATTTTAGGATGTGAGGGGTGGGGGTGGGGTGTGTGGGGGTGGAAGATGAGAAGAAAAAGCTCTTCCGGATGTGCAGTGTGGCATGGGTCCTCCAGGTCTGCTGGGGAGTAAGAGACCCCAAGGCTGCCCCCCAGGTCCCTGGGAGGCAAAACCGCAGGCTTCCAGGAGTGTGGTCGAGGGAGGTGGCTGGCCTGGTCCCAGCCCCTCCCCCGAGAGAATTGGGGGTGAGGGAAGTGATCCAGCCGGCCCAGGTGCTGCCTTTTGGCACACTCCAAGCCACAGCCGTAGCCTGCAAGGGCATCCCCGCCCACACCTCCAAGTTTTGCACTAGTAAGAGGGAGGGGGAAGGGGAAACTCGCTGGCCCGGACCATTCGAGCACCCAGATACCTTCCCGGCCTCCTGCCGGGGCGTCGGGGTCAGAGCGGAGAGCCACATCGGCTGGGAGCGAACTTGGCCCCGGCGAAGAAGAAAGGGGGAGGGGCGCCCCCTCCCCGGGCTGAGGCGCTTCAGCCCGGAGCGTGATCGGTCGGCAACAAAGGGATTTTCTCTCCCACCACACACACCCGTGCTGCTCGGGGCTCGCCCGCTCCTCCTCGCCGCTCCTCGGCGGAGGTCCCAGCGCGCGGGGCCGCACCACGGCACACACCCACGCCCTCGCGGCGCGCCCCCGCCGAGCCTTCCAGGAACTCCAGCAGGCTCCCCGGAGGCGGCCCGACCTCCCCAGTTCCCGACCCTAAGTAACCCCTCGGACCCTAAGATCTGGCGCGCTCTCCGTGGTGCCCCTTCCCGAGGCCCCGCCGCACCTTCTGTCCCCATCAACGAATCTGACGAAAGGAAACTTTGGGTGGGCGCAGGGAGAATCCGAGACCTCCCGGGAAATGCCGCCGAGTCCACCGGGGGAATGGGCACGGCAGACCCCTCCTCGCAATCGTTCTGGGTTCCCTTCCGATCATACTAGAACGCTGCTGCTCTGGACGCTTCCCCTTACAAAGATGTGAGCCAAGTGTCGCCTACTGTAACGTGGGAGGGGTGCGAATCTCGGGGATTGGGGTCCGGGGTGTAATCTGCAGGGACTGACCCCTAAGGGTCGCTGCCGAGCCTGTAATGCCCGCTACACTCCCCTCCTCCAGGCAGAGCCCATGGCCCGGGGTCAGGTGTCCCCAACCTCTCTCTCACAGGCCAATGGGGGACACTTGCCCTTCTCCCAGGGCAATCTGTCCAGGCCACCCCACCAGCTTTTTGTTCCTTTCACTTTCCTTCATGGTTTTGCCACAGGGGGAGTCAGGGAACCACGTGTGTATTCAAGAGAGGGCGAATTTAGAAACAGGTGTCCCCTCACAGGAGGCCACCCAGCAACAGAAACCCAAGTCAAAAGCCAGGAATCCCTCCTTACTCTTCTCCCCACTCCACGCAAAAAGAAACCACTTGCCCCCTTTGGTCTAGTCCTTGCAGAACTGGGTCCCCACTTGGGAGTCTACACAACCTGGGGGCAAATCCAGAATAAATGTTCCACACCACGCCTCCAAAGACTGTGTCAATGAACTTTTGTTTTCACCAGGGCTTTGTAGGAGTAAAACAGGAATGCCTTCGCCGCCATCCCCGCCCCCCCACCACCGAAGGGAACAAGCTATACCGTAAGGCTAATAACAACAGCTATCATTAGTATACAGAGGAAGCACAAAGGAACTTTTAATGCATAAAAGATGCCTAAAAGGCAGGGGTCCTGCGATCTGCAAGTGAGTCTCTCGCTGACTGTGCAGAGCCTGGGAGTCCCAGAAAGGCTGGGATGAGGGTCAGAGAAGGAGAGGGGCACCCACTTTCTTTACAAGGAACAATAGCAATCCCATGTCTGCTACTCAGTCATGGAACTCAGAGCACCCAAAACAAAGCCATGGAACAACTGCGGTATAGATGGGGCCCCATGAATTTTTGTAGCTGTTCAGGGCTTAATTGCTCCTCCTTGATCCGTGGGACTAGACACGACACCGCCAAGGTTAAAATGCCCCGAACAGCGCCGAGCAGATGTGAGCGAGCTGGCAGACGCGCAAATGAGGCCTGCCTCGGAGCACGATAACAAGTGACTAATACATTGCATATCGTTGAAAGAAAATTATTTTTCTCTAATTTGCATTTGCTTGGGGGAAAAAAAGCCAACGCGAGTCCCTCCTCACATGCACAAGTCTAATCCTGGAAATACAGCCCGGCTGCTTTAAGAGAGCTGGAAGGAGGGAAAGACTGCCAGTGTTTTGGCGTTGCAGGCTTGTTTATCTTTCCGCCTTTCCTCCAAGGCGAAACTCGTTTTGCAAGCAACATTCCTACAGAAAATGGCACACGTCATAAAAAGAGACCAATTTATAGAACTGGCACCGAAGTTCATGTCTCACTCCAGAAGCATCTCCCAGCTCCCCATCGGAAACCCAACTAGATGTAGAAGTCCATGTTAAAACTTAGAGAGTAGACTTGGGGAGGGGGCGGTGCTGGGCGGGGGGAGGAGAGAATGAACTAGATTTGCAGATACCCTGTAGGCTGTACACCCAGAGGCCAAAGTCATGCGGAAGGGTAGAATATAGAATTAAGTCAGCCCTAAATGATGTTCCAAAACGCAGGGAGGACCAGGCAGGTGCCAGGGCTTGGAAGGCTTCAACCTTGGGATTCACGGGGGAGAGGAGTGAATTTTTACACCCAGCTTGCCCCAGGACGGTCCAGAGGCAGGTCCACATTCTTTGCCATCCTAAGTCCACCTGCTTGGGCCAGCCACGAACCTCCAGGACTGGCCTAGTGGGTAACTGCCGCCACCAACTGCTCTCCCTCCCACCCTGGCGCCTCTCTGCAGGGCCTGGCAGGGTACCAGGAACTCAAGAGAAAGCCTGTGGCTGTGGGCATCTAGTTGATGAAGTCAGAGTAGGTGGTGCTGTGGGCAGGCTTCAGGACGCACCTTTGCGTACTGCAGTTGAAGGCAAATGTGTTCTTGAAAACGGGAAGGCTTGGGAGAAAAGGTTAAGGCATGTGGGTAATCAAAAGCCAATCTGACCTCCCTTCCCCCCAAAATACACCCCCTTCAGGGTACTGAACCTGCACACTTGCATTTCCAAGCTGGAAACAGTGCCGAGTGCACAGAACACAGCACCCGCCTGTCTCTAACTTGTCTGAATAACAGGGCCATTTCAGAGGGGAACAACGGCCTTCAGAGCCTCTGCAATTTCCAGAAAGCTTTCAGTTAATAACACATTCTTTCCAATAAGCTTACTTAGGGCTGAAAGTTATTTTCCCAAATCTTAAAAACTCTGTCACCAACAGCTGAGGACCCAGTTCAACGGATCCTGGCCAAACCCCACCAACACGGTGACACTCACAGCCCCGTGGGCCTTCTCCCGCCACCTCTGCCTCACCACAAGTTCCCTAAACCACAACATACAAACCATCCTGCACCCCACCACAATCCTGGGAAGTCATAAAGATGTGTATTGGGGATGGGGGGTGGGTGTGCCGTGGAGCTTTCTCTCATCTGGGGATGCGCTGGCCAGAAAGTGGCCGCCACCTCTGCAGCTCGTCCATGGGCCTGCATAGTGCGCGCTTTGTGTAAGTGCTGAGGAGGCGCAGCGCTGCTCGCGCGCCAACAGCTGTCACATTATTTGCACTCGCTGTAAACAGCCTTCACATTCCCCCCTTACCACATAGTTAAAGCCAGACTAACAATCCACAGTTAGAGATCAAACCAACAACAGCAGCATTGTGTCTGCCTTCGCACCAAGCCCAGCAGCTGGCAGGTTTCTCCGGAACAAGGGACCCCTTCTCCCCCTACCCCTCCAGGCTCCAGCCAAGGCTAGCCAAGGAAGCATGCGTTTGTCAGCGCTGTTTGTTAAAGCAAAAGAGCACCGCCATTTCGCAGAGATTTCCGTGTGGCTCATCAGCCCTCTCCGAGAGTTTATTCCTTCTGGAAGCTCAGGGAAGCATCATGAGAATAAAGGTTACGGAGACTCGTAGGGTTGGTTTCCATGCTCAGCAAAGTGGGGTCTGGCCAGGCTGGGGCCGGGACAGGGAGGTCTGCCCCTCTCCATGCCATGTCACAGAGGCCAGACAGGTCTGCGCTTTCTGCAGCCCTCAGAGGAATGCTTCCTGTCTTTCGGAAATTGCCCAACTCACTGAATACTTACTGGCCGCCCCACTGATCAAAATGTCTCCTTTATGATTTTTGGTTAAGTTGAACATTTCCATAATCGTCATTATTAGTGCAAATTACACGCCTAATCGGTCCTTAAATAGATTTTAATTAAATAAGCATACAAGGCTCATTTTATGACTTAAGAAAGGCATTACTTTTCGTTATAAACTTTCCACCAGGATATCGAATAACGATAGCAGACAAATACTTATTCTTTGAAAATCACCAATAACCGATGGGCAGAGTATCATGAAACATACCCTGTTCTACCCTCTGGAATCAAAGCTGAGACCAGACATATCACAGCGGTACAACTTTCCTCCTGGGATGGGAGAGAGGATTTCTTCCTCCAAAGCACTATGTCTGTCTTCCTTGTGGCCAGTAGAAATAAACCCCCAGTGCTGCTTTCCCTACCCATCTGATGAGATTTCTCTAGCTGATGTCCTCTAGCAACCACTACTCCCCCACCACCTCCATCCATTTTCCACCCCTTTGCCTGCTTAGAGTCCTGGTGCAAAGCGGGCAGGCTGTGCTTGTTAAATGCTGTGTAAAATGCTGTTAATAAAATAATAAATACAAAGGATGGAGGCTGCTGGTTCCACTGGTGTTTTGACTGGAAATGCCTTGGCACTTGTCATGTGTTTATGGGAGGGCAGACAACGCTAGGATTTACATAGTTTGGACATTTCTGTACTTCATTTATTCTTTCCTAAATGACGTAGGCCTCGAGCTATTTCAAGTTTGCATTTGTACAGAACTGTTAAATGCCTAGGAGTTTCTCCAATTAAACCAAGTTTAAAATCAGACCCAAAGCTGGAACATACACTCAGACTTGCCCAACTCCACCTTCAGCCTCGGTGGCTGGAGAACAAACAGATCCTCGAAAACAATCAGTCCTCGAGCTCCCCACCTTCACCCCCCTCTCCAGGAGGGCCCCTAGGGCAAAGGTTAAGGCGTCTCTAGATTCCAAGCCCGGCCCAGGCTACACACTGAGGCAATCATTGCAGTTAGGCGCATCTTGTCCATAGACTACCTTTAAAATCGTGGGCTAAAATCGGGGGGAAACTGCTGGCCTGGTAAAACCCACTGTTCACAAAACAATGTCAGCAAAGGCTGTAAGGCATTCTTTAGAGAGGGACCAGGGATTCGTGCCTACTGAAGCTCTTTCAGCACAAAGGCTTTTAGGGGAAGAAGGGAAAAAGAGGGAGGAGGAGGGGGAGAGGAGGAGAGAAAGGGAGGGAGGGCTCCTGTTTCAGAGCAGGCATCCCCTGAGAGTCAAGAACCAAGTGTAGCTTCAATCAAACACTGACTTTCCCTCTGGGAGTCGAGTAGGAAACCTGATCACAGTAGCTTACTACCGGCCTGGATCCATACAGGTCTGGTTTTCTTCTCATGCTAGTAATTTTTTAAAATACATATCGATATAAAAGAAGCAATCCCTGGCAGACTTTGTTGAAAACCACATTGAGCACTCATAACATCCGGACTTAATCCTTATCAAACAAACCACAGCACCTCTGGCCTCTGCACCAGGCCACCCCCTCTCACCTCTTCCAACCAGGTCTTGCCCCTCTAGACACCATCGTTCCCCCCATGAAATAATGCCAGGAAGCCTTGCCAAAGGGTACCCAGATACTGGCTCTGAAATAAGTTCCTAACCATATAATGATCCCACTTGGGGGGCGGGGGAGAAGCAAGTCTTTTCATATGGAATCCTTTAAAAGGCAGAATGCAAACTACGGTAACAAAGGGAAAGAGGAACCCAGGAAGACGGACCTAGAATACCCTCGTAGGGGAGATTAAATCTGCATCCTTGGGTCCCAGGACACAGACCTAGCAAGTCTCAGGGGGTCTCAGGGGCAGCAGGGAATGGAGGAGCAACCTATAGGAACATGACAAGTCATTCAAAGCAATTATTCATCCTTGAGGCCTACTATGCGCCAAGTATTCTATTTAGATCCTAAAGGTGGATAATTATTCCTAGTCTTACAAATGAAAAAACTTACTGGGGCTCAAAGGCCGTAAATAACTTGCCCCCAAGGTCACACAGCTAGTAAAAAATGGGCCACGGTCAAACTCAGTCCTGGAGTTGCGGAGAGGAGCCAATTATTGGTCTAATTGTGCCATTTGAAATCCTGATTTTCACATACTGTCTCCTCTGAAAAGCTTCCTTAGGCCTTATGTACCCAAGAACGAGATAAAGAGTGTTTAACACTTACGTTACTTGGTCTACAGTGAGCCTCGAACACAGTTTCTCCTATATCTAGTCATCTCCTGGTCCACTCAAAGTCTTTCACCATTTCCCCCTACATCCTACAAATCTCCCTACGTTGTTATACGCTGGTGTAAGGCCAATGCACTCAACAAGCCTCCCCTTTCCCATCCCTCCAGCACCCCAGAATAGACAGGGGTAGGTGGGTCGACTCCTTTCAGGTCTCTGGGAAAAGTGCTGACTACTGGTACTAGGACCTAGGCTTGCCACCCCAGTTTTGCCACATAAAGCAATAAATCAAATTATCTAGATAGAGCAAAAGCCATTTGGAGGAAGCTCCTCCATCTACCTTTCCTAGGATTTAAAGGAAAAACCCCAGGGAACAAAGTAGTGTGGCAGAGGGAATTAAGATGGAAGACGCCAGCAAGATGTTCTATTGGGCCACCCAGAGTCCCCACAAAAGCGCAAGCCGGGGGATGGACTATCTCGTCCTTTCCCCAACCTTTCTTCACAGAAGCGCCCGGCGGCAAACCTCAGGGCCCAACATCCCCTCCCCATCTTATCCCCAATTTCCGGGTCTGCCCCAGGCTTTCAGATGCTCCGGGAACTACCTACACCCGCGGAGCCTGCCAAAGCCACCTCCGGCTCTGCTCGATGGGGAAGGGCAGGGGCACCAGACACTCGGACTTCCCGGCCCTGGACTGGTTACTCCTCCAGACGCTGAAGCTCCGGATGTGCGAAATGGCTCCGCAGTGCGACCGGGTGTGCAGGGGCCTCGGCGGCGGGAGGGACTGAGGGGAGACGGCGGCGCCGGGGCTCTCACCCCGCTAGCCAGCTGAGCACGCCCCCGCAGGCCGGCCGCCCCTGGCTCCAGGCCAGCCCTCTGCAAGTGGCGTTCTTTCTCTTTTTTAAACTTTCCGGCCGTGGCGAACGGGCAGGGTTTCCAGCCCTCCCCGGCCCCCACCCAGTTCGGGGCGGGGCGGGGCGGGGCGTGCCTGGCCCTCCCAACCCCTCCGGGGAGGCGATTCCCCCCCCCAGTCCCGGGCACCGCTAGACTGCGGCCAGGGCAGACGCCTTTCTCCACCCCACCCCACACCCGCCTACTTTGGCCACCTGGAGAGGACGGCTTCCCGAAGCGATGGCCGTCCAGCCAAGCCTGGGACCGCAGCGTCCGGGGAGGAACTCCCTACAGCGCCAACGGTCCTGGCCTGCCCGCGGTGCGCTCTCTCAGAAAGGTCTATCGCTCCGGGAAGGGGGAGGGGGGGAGAGAGCGAGGCGGGAAGGGGGGACGGGCTGCTTTTTTTTTTTTTTTTTTAACTCTTCAAATGCAAGAGCTTTTTGGTGTCCCTAGCACGATTGCGAGCGCCTGGCCAGGCAGAACAATAGAAATGGAGGGGGGACGCCGGAAATGGTGCTGGAAGACCCCTATAACCCTATAAACCTCTCCTCCCCCTATTAGTTCCTATTAGCATTGAAAGATCCTAGTGACTTCAATGCAAAATTGTC
Source organism: Macaca nemestrina (assembly GCF_043159975.1). Classification (NCBI taxonomy): domain Eukaryota; kingdom Metazoa; phylum Chordata; class Mammalia; order Primates; family Cercopithecidae; genus Macaca; species Macaca nemestrina. The sequence continues at coordinate 120,485,154 of NC_092145.1, read as the reverse complement.
TTTTTATAACTTTTTTCCTAAACACATCCCCCCTCCCCACATGAAATCACAAGGGCAAAGATCGCTTCCAAAGTTGCGACCTTCCGAGGCTCCAGGGCCTCTCACCCGCTCCGCCCCTGGCACCCTGACCTGACTCAACCCCATCCCCCAACAGTTCCCCTGGTTTGCACCTAGACAATAAATTTAGTTTAATTTAGCTTCCGGTCTTTAATTTTAGCAGGTCTCCTTTTTGCATGCAAATCAATATGGCAATTACCATCTAAAAGCTCGCCCAGCCCCGGGTCAATGTAAATTGATCATTGTCCGCCTTCCACAAAATAACATCGGGAGTCTGTGGTGCATAATGAGATTATACTGGAAACTGTCTTTTAGATCACAAATTATTTTTTATGCTGTCAGTATCTTCTCCGAGTGGACTTCCCCGCTTCTCTAATCATGGAAAGCCGAGCCCGTGGGTGCCGGCTGGGGAGACACAGCTCTATAACAATGACGGAGTGAAGACCCCAGTTTCTGAGACCCTCGATTGTAAACACTTGGAGGTGAGCTTGCGCCCCAAAAGGGGGCCTTCTACAGAAATAGCGCAGAAAGGCATCGTTAATGAACTCCACCCAACAAAAAGTCAGATATCCCTTCCTGAGGGACACGTTGAGGGCAACCAGAGAAAGCCGTCGGGCAGGGCTGGAGACCAGTGGACGCCCCCGGCCAAGTGCGTGCGACAAACGCGGCTCGGCTACCACCCGGGCGGCCGCGGGGAGACCATTTACTCCCGCCCCGGCGGATTCTCCTGGCTCCACCACCTAGGCCTCAGCAGCGCGTCCGGTTTTGCAAACAGACGGAATCCCGTCGGCCATAAACACTGGCAAAGAAGCCGGGGCGGGCCAGGGCCGGCCCAGGCCTCCCCACCCAGATCTGGGCGAGGCCCCCACCGGGCCCGATCCAGAAGATGGGCTGGGGCACCGAGGCAATAAGAAGGCTCTCTCTTGACCCGCTGCACTACTTTCTCCCACCCATCGGCGGCCCCTGGGGCACGAGTGTGACCTCGGGGCCTAACAAAGGGCCTTCTGAGCTCCTTTCGGCCTCGGGCCGGAGGGAGGGGGTGGGGCGGGGCGGCCGAGATGGACCCACGAAGTTCTCCGCCCCGCCGGGCCCGGTGCCCTCGAGAAAACCACCGGGGTGGCATTGCCAGGGCTGCCCGCCGCTCCGGAGGACCGTTCTACCGGCTCCGAGCCTCCCGTCCAGCGCGGCCCGACCCTGCCCCACTCGGCCTGGCGCGGGCCCCACCCAAGTGCGGTCTTCCCAATAAAAGCTGGAATTCCCGGCTGGTCTTAGACAAAGAGGGACGGCAGCAAATCGACGCCGCGGGCAAGCCATACCCTAGCCGGAGTTCACATGCGCGTCTGGGGTCACCGAGGCGCCTGATAATCCACCCAACACAGGCTGTCCCCGCCACGGTCTCCTCCAGAAAAAAAAAAAAAAGAAGCAAGCAAGCATACCTCCCTTTTATTCCTCCCAGAGGCCGCACTTCTTCCTGTTCTCCTTCCCAGCCCACTGGGGCCCTGCTCCACCTTAGCAAATTGGACCCCAGCAGTGCAACAGCCATTCCTCCTGACCACAAAGTGGAAAGCTACCCCTCTTGTGGCTGCACGATCCAGCCACTCAAGATCAGGAGCTCAAAATCTCTTCAGAAAGGCTCCTACCTGCTCATCACCAACCCGCTGCCCACTCCACCTCACCCCTAGAAGAGAAATAAACTATAACCAGAGGTAATCCTAGTTCACTGCACGCCATCCATCCTTAGGCTGCTAGCTTGGTCATCAGTTTCCTTCAAGCCAAAGACACATTATTTCCCTGTGAATAAGTGTGTGAATGTGGTTGTGTGGCCCACTCTTCCATACCCAAGTCGGTCTCACTCACTCGGCAGGAAAGTCTTCGTGAGGCAATGAGGAGTGTTTGTCATTCAGCCTGTGTATCTAAGCATGGATGTATGCATATGAATGCTTTTTGTGTTTCCAAGTGACCCTCTTCACACCTTTAAATGGGCTATTGTCTCTGGAACGCACTTACAGAAATTCTGCCCCCGTTTCCAGCTCAACAAAGTCTGGGATTTTTCTCTCAGAATATCGCTATACATCTCTGTATTTGCATACCCATGTTTACATTCCCCTTGGCCAGTTCTTTATCTCTTATGTTATCTCTTGTTCCATTAGGGCATCGGAGCCCAAGTGTCTTGATTTGTCTCAGCACATGTCATTCAGGAGCACATCTTAATCTGAGCATTCCTACTACTTCCATTCTTCTTGCTTTGCCTGTAACATGGCTCTTTCCCAGGCCAGACCAATATGGGTTTGCAGTTTAACTGTAAACAGAGGATCCCTTAAGACCACAAACTCTTAAAGAAAGGAAGAGGAGGGAGGAGGAGATTGGAATGTTAGTAATAAGTTATTTATGTATAGGGTAACCCATCCGCCCATTTCGAGCTCTAGAAAGAACTAGATAAATGTCTGCGAAGGTGTATTAAAATTTTAGACCAATTTAGTATTAGCCCCTAATATATATACACAAATGATGGATCTCATAACACATCAGTGTCCAACTCCTCTTTGAAGGCTGTCTCCTTGCACATATCTAACTCCCCACAAGTTCATGGTTAAAAGTGTGTCTATTTATATAGAGACAACTCAAAGACCGCTTTGCTCTCTTCAGTGCATACCTGTACATGCTAGCGGGGCATTTCAGGCTTTGGTCCTTGGTCTGCAGCAGTCATGGTCAGAGGCCCCACCCGACTATAGCTATGTGCAGACCTTCCCGTCCTTGAACACCCTCATGAATTCTCTTTGGGAACATTGAGTCTACATCTGTCTTCCAAACTCAGTTTTTAAAGTGAGGGTGTTCTTTGTGTGTGTTCACAGCTCGCCGACTGAGAACTACCTGGTCAATCCAGATCATCTAGCAGCTGCGTTTGGTTTGTGGAAAAATCGAGCCCGATGCACCAGGATGTGACCGTGCACACATAAGAGAAAGGAAAACCCTAGGCCCAGACTCACAGCTCCTCCCCAGTGCGAGCTACTCTGCCTCCAGGAATTTCCACTAGGCTCTTTGCCCCCCGCTTTCCCTGTTACACTACCCCACCACGGCCTTCAAAGGGTTAAGAGAAACCCCACGGCCTTCCCTCCACCCAGCTCGCTGGGCCCGGAGGCTAGCTCGCTCACTCGCAGCTCACGGAGTCTGCTGCCGTCTCCGCGCCCCCCTCTAGTCCTTCAGCCGGGAGGGAGCCTGCATGCCTGTCTAGACCGATCTATCACCGGCACACCAACAACACCCGCGAGAGCGCGGAGACCCTGCCCAGGTCCCCCGGTCCGCACGGTTCACGGCGGACAGAACCCGGGGAGCGTGACGGCGCCTGCGGGGTGGGGGTAGGGGGCCCACAGGGGCTGGCCGCTCCGAGCGCTCCACGGGTCCTCCCCAGCCCCGGGCCCCCGCGCTCCCACCAGCCCGGCTGCCGGGGCACAGTCACAGCTCCGCGCGCTGGGCAGTCCTATTTTTATCTTGTCTAATCCCAAACTGGGCGGGGAGCACAGGCGTCGTGCTTAGAGAACAAGAGATAGGCGAGGGAGGCGGGGAGGAGCAGCCAGGCAGCGACGCGAGCGGGAGCGAGTTAAAGACACAGTGGAGGCGACCGCGGGCAGGAAGAAAGAGCGGGCTGCGCGAGCCTCCAGGCGCTGCACGCAACGCGCCGCCCCGCGAAGTTACACTCGCTTACCCGCCGTCCCTCGCTACCGGCCCCTCCCCACTTCCCAGCGGCGCTCCCCGCAGCCTGGACCGCGGGGCCCCGGCCTGTGTGGGAGGCGGAGGCCAGGACGGCCCTGCAAAGGGCTGGAGAGAATCGCTAATGAGCTGTGCAGCCCATTGATCCGGAGAACACTTCCTAATTAACTCTCAGTCACCTACTGGTGACAGCGCCTCAAAGGACAGCGCTGGGGCCAGCCGAGCCCCAGCCGCGACTTGCCGGCCGGGCGCCTGCTGCCCGAAACCCGCGCGCTCCCCTAAACACCCCAAGGCAATTCGTGTGCGTGGCGGTGTATACCCTCACACTGAAGGCCAGCCTTGGATTAAACCTGGATGGCATATTAATCATCGCCTTCTCCCCCGCCCCCCTCCGCTCTACGCGCTGAAACCGTGCTCAAAATAAACACGAAAACCAACACTGCAAAACCCAGACCAGATAACAGGTCGAGGGTGGAGTGGAAAGGGTCGAGGAACGAGCGTATTCCCTAAGTGTCCACGTACAGGAGTCTTTGAGGCTGACAATTAAAATGCCTTCCACGCAAGCAATTCTGTTGGCAAAACCGAACCCAACACTTCGTAAGGATTGATTTCGGCCCGCGGTGTCCGTTTCCAGTGCCACAGGAAGTGTCAGATGGCTAGAAATACCCAAGTCTGTCTGCACTCACCACCCACCACCTTCTGGGGTGGGCCATTTCCTCCTAGTCTTTACTCCCAGGCCATTTTAAGGATCTTTCTCCAAGAGGCTACCCCTAGAACCAAATACCACACTCCCCCTCCCCTAGCCTCTTCTCAAAACGAAAAAAGGGGGGGAAAACACAGCTAAAACCCCGAGCTGTCTAGTCTAGACGCAGCGAGGCTGTGCGAATACCTATTTGAAGCGCGTTGGTTTCTTTTTAAGGTTTGTTTCTAAATACACATAACCCTCCTCCTTCCTTCTTCGCTCTTCCATTCCCCCCACCCCCACCCTCCAGACGCTGGCGGCGCGCGCCCTGGCGCGCGGGCACTCACAGCCTCTAGCTGGAGATCGCGGACTTTCTGGAAAAGATTCATTAACAGCAAATTACGCCTCGCCCGGCCACGGCCTACACGCTGCCAGACTCGTCCGTCTCCGGGACCCCGGGACGTGCCCACTCGAGCGTGCGAGAGGCGGGAAGCCTGCTGGGACCACGCGTGACTTCGGCCGCCCTACTCCACACACGGCGCCCCAAAGCTTGCTCCGTAAACAGCAGGCGCTCGTCACCGCCGCCGCGAGCCCCCGAGTTGGCGGAGGCTCTGCAGCGCAGCCGCCCGCCGGCACCGAGCGCGGGCCCCGCGGCGCCTCGCCCTCCCCGCCTTGGCCGAGCATCGTGCCCCGGTGCGCAAGTTCCTCTTCGCCTGGAGCCTCCGTGCCACACGCCCTCCGAGTGGGACCAACTTCCTCCGGCCGCAGACTTTCACACGCCCATCAGGGTTACCCACCAGACTCCCCAACGCCCAGCGGAGGGCCCAGGTCTCGCCCGCCCCCGGCCTCCCTCCGCGCCGCCGCCCCCGCACAAGCACATTCTACACCCACGCCTGGGGGCTCATAACTTAAAACCTACCCGGAACAACGCGGAGGGAGAGGAGCGGGGAAGGGGGGTTGCAGATTATAATCTTAAAAGAACATTTACAAAACAAAGCGTCTGACCTGGCTGGCGGCCGGGCCAAGTCGGAACCCCACGCTCTGCTCGATTTCTTAGTTGTTTTTTTTTTCTTTTTAAATCCACGTGATTTGCGCTTTGGGGCAAGCCAAGAAAAAACGGGACTCCCCTCCCGAGTTGCGGGGCAGCGGCGGCAGGTCGAGCTCGGCTCAGCCCGAGGCACTCGCCACACACCCTCGCGCACGCACACGCCGACGTTCCACTTGGAGGAACGACCGGCCCCCGGAGAGGCGAGACGAGGCGGCGGCGGCTGGGGGTTTTTACAGTTCTTTCCCGAGTCGAAAAAGAAAGCAGACGGCAACCCGCCGCCCTCCCCTTCCTGCTCGCGAGCTAACGCCGAACCCAGCTTCCCAGCTTCCAGCCCACCTCCCCCCCCACTCCGCCCGACTCGCGGCGCTCAGCGGCGACCGCGCTCCCGCGCACAGACACACACAGGCTGCAAACTTCCACTCCGCGAACTCCCTGCTCTCCTCCTGGCCCCCCGGGGGGGCGCCAGGCCCCCAGCCGCGCCCCCTCCCTCCCTGGTGCCCACGCGGGACCGCTTAAGTTGGCTGCATTTTTAATAACTTACAGCTATGAAATAAAAACGAAAGCGAGCAAGGAAGCCAAAGGGAAGCGCGAGGCAAAAGCTTCGCGGGGTACGCTGCGGGCGGGGGCCCCGGGGGAGTGGGCTGACTGCAGCCCTCAGCGCGCCCGCCCACCCGTCCGCGGCCTCCCGGGGGAAAGGTGTTCCGGGCACTGACCTGAAATCCCCAGTCGGGGAGTAGGCAGGGAGCCTGCGATCCGGCGCTTTGAAGTTTTCCCCCAAGCGGACTCGAGGCGGCGAGGAGGAGCGGGGGGCGGTTGGGTGGGTGGAGAGAGATACGAGGGGTGGGGGGGCGGCGACGTTAACGAGCGGAGAAGGAGCCGGGCCGGAGAAGCGCGGCGAGCAGCAAAGTTTGCAGTCCCCGGCTGCCCGCAGCCCGCTCGCGGCGCCGCGCTCGCTCGACTCCCTCGCCGTCTGCTGCCAGCCGGCTGCCCTCGGGGTCGGCCCCGCCGAGGGGTGGGCTCTGGGCCGGGTGGGGGCGGGGCGGGGCGGGTTCGCAGCCTCCAGGCAGGTGGCGACAGCCCTGTGCGATCCTCTGGGCTCCTGCAGCTGGACTGGGCTTGGCCGGGCTCAGCAGCTCCCGCGCCGCCGCCGCCGCCCGCGCTCGGGCAGGAGCCCCAGCGCCATGTTGACGGTTCGCAGCGAGCGCCCGCTCGGGCTGGGTGTGTGTGAGTGTGTGTGAGTGTTGGCCAAGTCGTCCCTGCGCGGCGACAGCGCGGCTTGGGCTCTCCGCCCGGCGGCTCGCGGGCTCCCCCTCCGCCGCCGCCGCCTGCCTAGCTCCCGCTCTCGGTCGCGGTCTGGGCTCCGGCGCGTCTCCCCCGCAGCCGCCGAGCTCGGCCCGCGTTCAGCGAGGAGCGCAGCTCTGCCTCACCTTGCCGCTGGGAGCCCAGGCTCCGTCTGCCGCCGCACGCCGCGATCCCAACGCGTCCCCCCTCCTTGGTTCCCTCCTCTTCCTCCTCCCCCTCCCTCCGCTCGTCCTCCCTCCCGCCCGCCCTACCTCCCTCCCTCCCTCCCTCCCAACAGCCGCCTCCCCTCCCCCCGCAGGCGCAGCGCTCGGGCGACAGCCGCCCGCCCGCCGCCGCCTCCAGCTCTCGCAAGTTTGAGCTACCCCAGTCTCCGCTCACCCTCCGCTGCGGCGCCTCCGCGGTGGGGTTTCGGGAGGGGTGATTCCCCAGGAAAGGTTTGCCCGAGTTTCCCCGGCCGTCATCGATGCACGGCCCGGCACGTTTTGGCCTCTCCGGATCCGAACCCTGGACCACTTGGGTGGCGCCCTCCCTCGTCCCTCGGCCTCCCCTCCCCAGCTCGGGCCGAGTTGGCTGCGCACGCCCGGCCCGGGCGCACGTCCTGGGCGAGCCGGAGACCGACTTGGGCGGCGGCAGCGGCGAGGGCTGCCGGCAGAGCCAGAGCCGAGGGGATGGGGGCGGCGGGGGCGGCTCTCCCAGCCGCGCGCCGAGACTCCCCTCGCTACCCAGAAGGCCAGTGGAGGACCGCAATTACCATAAAGCGCCTCGCACTCCGCTCAGCCAAAGCTGTCAAACCCCAGCGGCAGCAGCCGCTGCCGCCGCCTCTTGCCACCAGCGCTGCGCTCTCCCGGCCTCGTCCCCTCCGAGACCCAGCGGAGCGTGGCCTGTGCGCGCCCGCGCCCACCCCCACCCCAGTTCGCCCCTTCCTCCCAGAGGAGCCCTTTCCCATTTCGGTGTTAAAAGCTACCTGAAAACACCACCCCAGGCAACGGTGGCCGTTCCGCCTGAACTCCGCGCCCGAGTTCCCCGGACGTTTCAATTGTGTGGGAATTGTTTGGAGGTGGGGGAAGGGGGGAGCAGCCCGTGGAGGCACCGGGAGGTGTGGGGGGCGGTCGGAGAGCGGAGATCCGCCTGTATTTCTCCCGGTTCTCGAGCATTTTCACGGTCTGTACCTCTGATGGTTGGAGGGGCTGCCCTGGCCCCTCACCCCGGCCTTGGGAGATTATCTCCCGCGTTTTATTTTCCTTGGCAGGGAGCAACTTTTGGCTTACACCGTTCGCCCCATAAATTTCCACTCGGTAACGTCGTGCTGATCGGTGCTCGGCGGCGGCGTACAGCCTGCGCCCGCAGCAGTTCAATTCAATTGACACGTATTGAGCTTCTCCAGCGCACCCGGCGCGGCGCTGGGCGCGGGGGGAGGGCGGGGGGCGGCGGGAGGGAGGGGGAAGCGGAGAAGCGAGGTTCCGGCCTCCCCGGAGCGCAGAGCCTCAAGGGCGAGCCGAGAAGCCCTAGTTGGTGAAGCTGGCGGGAAGGGGTAGGAGTGGGGGAGGGGGTATTCCGGACTAACCGCGCCCAGACTGCGGGCCCGGACTTCGCGGCCAAAGGTGACCCCATTCGGCTGCCCGCTAGGGTCTTTTTATACTGGGAAGGGGGTGGGGTGTCTCTTTCTGCCTAAGGACAAGATGGTGCAGGCTCCATGAAACATAAATCTGAAATGGAGGTGGCTTGTAAATCCACACGGAAAGTTTTTAAAATATCCTGGAGTGTCCCCATGCCAAAAATAATCAAAAGCATCTCAAGTTGATTACTAAGTCAAGGTCAGGGCCAAAATCAGCTCCAGCTAGCAGATATTTTCCCTTTTAAAAATTAGACTCACTACTGACTGTGGGACTGGTATTAGGTGCGATTTTATTCATTCTGTTTTAGTTCTCAGCACATAGTTATAAAAACAGCCCTTCTCAAAGCAGAAGTGAAACATCTCTACCGTTTGAAACCCGAAACTTCGGCAGAATTAAATCTTCATGCTCCAGAGCTGCTTATAACAACTGATGCAAAAGACAGGCGAGCAAGTGCCCCCGCGAGCAGTGCCCAGCCGGGCTGGGCCGCGAACGCTTCCAGGACCAGCGCCTGTAGAATGGAATGCACGCCTTTTTCTTCCTGGTCTTTCTGGGGGTGGATATCTCTGCAAGCCAACCCACACATTTTTTTAATCTCCGGTAACAAGCAGAAAGACACCTGGACTATTATGCTGTAAAACTATTTTTTATAAAGACATTTTAGGACCAGACATTAAAAGTTATTAGATTGAACGCATGCGAGTTACAGACACAGCTGGAGAAAAGGCCTCTGGTTGTGTGTTGTAGCAACATTCCTTTTTGAAGCGACTCCTTTTATTCAAAACAAGTCAAAAATAACCGGGAAGGCTGAAGTTGGGTATTTGTGGGGAAACTCTGAACGTGGTTCCAGGCGAGGAGGCCGCTCTGCTGCTGCAGGTTGGACGCGAGAACTGGCCTGGGCCAGTGTGGAGCCGTGCCAGGCTCTTCCGGCTCGGTTAGGCCGAACCGCAGAGGCCATGGCCTGGTGCCCAGCCACCTTCTATCCCCTCCCCTCATCTCCCCAACTCTGCCCCCAGGCACAGGCTTTTCTCAGAGTTCGAAGTCGCATGTAAACGTCCAGAACTTTTAGAAAATCCAGGAACCGAGCTCGGGACCTGCAGCCTCTCGGAGTCTTACGGCCTCCCAGGGCTGCCGACAAAGAGGCCTGTTTGTCTAACTTTAAAAGTCCTAGAGTTCGGGAGGCTGAGCCAGTAGAATCGCTTGAACCCGGGAGGCGGAGGTTGCGGTGAGCCGAGATCGCGCCATGGCACTCCAGCCTGGGCAACAAGAGCGAAACTCCGTCTCAAGAAAAAAAAAAAAAAAAAGAAAGTCCTAGACTTAAAATGAATGGGGGATGGGGGTGCTGTAAATGCGATGGGGCCGCGGGGAGGGCTGACTGGGGGGAAATTTGATGCTGGAGACAAACAGGCCAGTAAATTCGCCTTTGACTTAATTTGCAACATCCTCCCCCACCTTTTTTAGGGATCTTGCCTCCACGGTAGGCTGGTAGGATTAAAGGGTTTCTCCTTCATCTCCTAGGGATACATTTTTCAACTCCGTGGGATTTTAAAAATACCTTATTAAGGGAGTCCTAAGAGGCACGAGTGGTGGGGGGATTCGTGACTCACTGGGAATTAAAATGTGGGATTCCCCGAGGCGCTATAAGGCAGAGGGGGGAGGGGAGATTACACCTACTGGCCCGACTAGTTTGAATTGTTCTGGGGAAAACAAGCGAAAGCTGTCGAAGGGCAGTCCTATCTTGTGTCCCCACTCAAGAAGGGGCTCAGAGAGCTGGGGATGCCGCGGGGCCTGCAGTGTGTGCCGGCGATTTGGCCCTTCTCCTGCCCTCCCACGAGCCCCTCGGGAGTTGACCCAGGGGTCAGGCCGCTATACCCAGCACTCAGCAAGGGGAGGATTTCAATGAAAACAGAGGAGGAGGAGTGAGTGAGCAAGGGAGTGCATGAGATGGGAGGCCGTGTAGCCCACAGAGAAATAAAGAAATAGGTGCCGAAATGAGAGGTGCTGCAGGTGGAGCAGCGGGGGCTGCCCCTCCGCCACCAGTCTCCCTCGCCATGGAAGGGTCTCCTGATTATAACAAACCACTCGACCTCAGGCTAACCAGGCCTTGCAACTGGGCAATCGAGCTGGCGCTTCTAGGAGCAGGCCTCGAGCCTGGCTGCCCTTCTCAAGGCAGGTTGATTCTGCAAGACCCGCTAGGGCCTCTCCCACACACCTCCAGCTCCACCCTGGCCTAGGGGAAAAGCCAGGCATCCTGTGTTTGGGGGGGACGCTGGCCTTCTAACCTTGTGTGCAAGATTCACTTAGAAAGTATGTGTAGGATCCACATCATAAAGCTCTGTAGGCCTCCGATGGCCCTCCTTGGAGGCTGTTCTCAGGGCGATGACACGCGGTACTGGAACAGGTGGGACTTGGATGAGTACAGATAATGTATTTTTACATAATGTGAGGTAGACTTTCTTTAAAAACACACCCACACTTACAGTCTTCTGGTCACTTTGTACAAGAATTCTGGGCTTATCCAATGGCACTTTTAAAAAGATCCGCTGCCCCATCCTCCAAGCACAAGGCACAGCTGGCTTTCCCCCGAAACTCAAACCAGGTAACAACAGGAGGCGCATCCTCCTCCCAGGATTTCACTCATCTGGAAACATCTAAAGGTAGCTGCCTCCCAGGGCAGAAGACTGCTGGACTTAAGGGTCGCCAGGCTGAACATGACTGCTCTTTCTTCTTCCTGGCCTTTGGAGGGTTATTGGGTGTTTGGGGAAGGAAGGCCCTAAGGGCAGGCTCTCCGTGGTTCCTAGCAACTATTTGGAATTTCTAGTCTGGGGTCGATTTGGGTCAGGCCCTGAGCTCCCCAAACGCAGGCACGTGTGGGTGAACTAGCATCTATACTACGGGGGCCCGCAGGGTGGTTGGGTGTCGACCAAATGGGCATAAATAAGGGAGGTTTCTGGGAGGCCGGCCGCCTCTTGCGCTCGGCAAGGGCTTAAGAGCCCTCGACGCTGCCGCGCTGGGCCGGATGCTCCAGCAGATAAACCCGGACGCCACGTCCCGCCTCGGCTGCTTATTTAGCAAGGCGCCTCCTGCGGATATTTTACCCGGCTGGGGGCAGTGAGTGGGAACCGCCGGGAGCGGGGGCGGGGAACCACCAACTACTCGCCTTCGGACCCAGTGTGTCTGCCTCCGGCCCCTACCATTTTGTATCCAGCTTCCCTCCTCCACTCCCACCGGGTCCCTGCGAAGACGCACCACCCCAACCCCTTCGCGGTGCCACTCCCGAACTGGAGGGGTAGAGAAGGCTCTGCCAGCCCCTCACCTGCAGCACAAAGGTGGGTACCGACCAGCGGAAGGGAACACGGTGCTGATCTGTCTCTAAATACCTCTGCCCTCCCGCCCCCAACAAAGTCGGTCACAGAGGTGAGCGGCGTGGGATGGTTGCCTCGAGAAGGTCGCAGCCAGGAGCAAAGTTTTGGGGCTGACAACGGGCTGGGGATTCCAAACGGCGTAATCTTCGGCACATTTCACCCGCTCCCATTCCACTTTCCGAACCACTCTGCTCTCGGTGCTCATCCTCCTCTCCATCCCTGCGTTTCCAGCGCGTTAGCAGCCGCGCAGCCCCAGGCCCTGAGTGCGGGGGGTGGGGTGGGGGGGCTCCGGGTGGTTTGTGTGGTGCGGCCTGACAGAACCTTCTGTGTGCGGCGGAGGGAGGAGGCTAATGCATAATGCACAGCGCCTGGAAGCCCGGCCATTAGCGGCCTGTCGGTGACACAGACAAACGACTGAGAGGGAGGAGATCCAGCTCGCTCTGGAGTTTAAATAGACCAGCGTGGAAGGGAAACGCCATGATTTAAAAGTGTGTGTTTGCAGACACTCGCATATATTTTAATGATTTCCAGCAGGCTATGCGTCCCAGCCTTGCATCCCCCCCCTCCAAAAGGAGGATGTGTCTAGTGGAGGGAGGATGAAGGCAGAGTGAGAGGCCTCAACGCAGACCCACGAGCAGCTTTTGAGAGATGGAGGGGAGAAGTTCAGAAAGCGAGGCCTGGGGAAGCCACACGACCCAAGGCCAACCCCAGATTTTGTTCTTAAAATAATAATAATAAAGAACCATCCAGCCTTCCACCGTGGACTACACCCTCTGTGTTGTAGTAGAAAGGCCTGGGGGAAAGAATAAATTCTGCCACCTTTGCTTCCCCCGGGAGCCCACATTTTTGAATCTTCCTTTTCCACTGACACTCCAGAGACCTCCTTCCTCCCGGTTTAACACACCAGTGTTTTTTAGCAATTAAGGCGAGAAGGGGGTGGGGATAAAGATAAGCCAATTTTTTTTTTTCCTCCATGCAAGTGTGAAAGATAAGATAACGCTAAGCTGGGGCAAAGCGGCTGCTTACAACCTCCCCTCAGCGATTTTGATCGGTCATTTCTTATCTCGCAAAAACGCTCTTTTCAAAAACTGCATCAAAAAAGAAAAAGAAAAAAGAAAGAAGAAAGAGAAAGAAAGAAAACATTTTCATTTGGAAGTGACATATAAAACCCACCTCCCCTCCACCGACAACCCACTCCCCATTGGCGGGGCTCCCCAGGACAAGTCGCACCTCGACTGCAGGATTTCAGGCTTTCTTGTGGGGGGCAGGATTACTAGTGTAATTAGGCTGAATAAAACCAGGGATGCGTGATGAGGATTTATCCTGTATCCAACCCAAGCTCGCGGCCGGGTTTTCCTTCTCTTAGTTACTGGTCGATGTTTGTGTTTCGCCATCGCACTCAGTGTCTTGAAACTAAACAGGTAGTTATACTTGGGAGGGTCATATAACTATGTCAACATGAAGTGGTTGTTAATGCGAAATAAGAAGAAACTCTTCTGATATTTATAGGCCCCTATAAAGAGAGAAAAAGGAAATCACACTCCCTAGAACCCGAAAGCTCCCAGCCGAACCGGACCCTCGGGGAGTTTTAGAAATCCTTCTTTCGGCACAGGAATTTCACGAAGGGGTTTCCGGAAGACTTTGTTGAGGAAGGTTTTGGTATTGGACTCCACGACCTCAGGGCGCCCTGCAAATTCCCCCCCGGCCCAATGGCTAGCCCCAGAACGCAAACCTCAAGGCGGGCGCCCCAGACCAAGCTGACTTAGCCTCTGCCCACCTCCAGCTCACAACCCCGAGGCTCCCACCCCGTCCCCAACCGGGTCGGCACTGTGGCGTCGGGCACGTGCTGAGTCTACCGTCTCCAGGCCAGGCTTCGAGATCCAAAGGCTGGGGCCTGCCGCGGCCGGATTGTCCCTGGGGAGCCGAAACCGCCCAGCGGGGAAACCCCTCCTCTCGCCCTTCCCCGAAAAGCTTGGCCGCGGTCTAAGCTCCGAGCAAGCGGGCATCCGCTGACAGCCCGGCCTCACGTAAGGCCCACACGCGTCCCATTAGTCAGCCCGAGTTCCCCTCGGGCGAGCCGCCTGGCGCGGCCCCAAGGCCGGGCTCAGGCGGGGAGGGGGTGCCGGGCCGCAGCGAGCTGGGGGCGGGGGTGCGGGCCTCGCGGGGCCCGGCCAGGCTCGGTTCCGCGTTCCTGGGCCCGCGGGTAAGCTGAGCCGGCAGGGCAGGCCGCTCCCTGGCTGGCGCCGGGGCGCCGAGCTGCGCTTCACGTGCCCGCCATATCAGCGGCGGCGGCGAGGAGGGGGGCTGGGAGGCGCGCGGCCGTTCCCGCAGGGTCTCCGGCCCCCGCCTCCCCGCCCCTCCCCATGGGGGCTGGGCCGGGACCACCCCGCGGCCCCCATCCCAGCGCAAGCCGAGAGCAGCGCTGCCAGACGCAGAGAGGCTCCTAGGGCGCTGCTCCGAGAGCCGCGCGGCGGCGGCAGCTAGGGGAGGGTGCTCCTCGCAACCGCCCCGCCGCCGCCGCCGCAGTCACGGGAACCGGAAGCCCTCGCGCCGCCCCGAGCGGCCTCCGCTGGCCCCAGGGCAGTTCCAGACGAGGGCTGGCCGCGCGTCACCCTTGATCCCTCCTCGTCCCAGGCGACCGCCCGGGCCCTGCGGTATCCCGGTGTAAGCCGGGAGGACCCTTCCTGCGGTCCGATGAGATGTCCCTGTCCCTCTGCTACCACCATAAGCACGCCCTCCCGCACCGCTCGCAGCTCCGCAGCTGGGACGGGAGGGGCGCGGAGCCGCCACTCCGGCCGGGCAGAACACCTGCTCCCAGGCCCTGCAGCTGGGCGCGTGGTGCTCTGAGAGGCTGCCTAGTGTTGTGTGCGGAGATCGCGGATGCGAAAATAGGGCTGCGAAGCTCAGGGCCAGGAGCAGCCAAGCCTCGGCCACCCCCGTCTCCCACCCACTGCGGGCGACAGAGCGCGAAGCCAGAGGGCCTGCTGCGGGCCCGGGTCTCCTTTCGAAGGTCGAAGGGCCGCCACCCCTGGGATCCGGCTTCTGGCCTGAAGAGGTCGTTCGTAAAACAGATGGGGCAAAACCTGTTTTGGGAGCCTTCCCAGTGTCCGCCCCCGCTCTCCAAACCAGACACACTCATCTCCCCCTCAGCCCTACTCTAGCCTCCGGCGGGGGACGGGAGTAGGTCATGGCGGCACCGGCACTCCCGCCCCTACCCACGTAGGGACGTAGGGTCGGCTGCGGGGCTCGGACTTTGCCACTCCACCTAGGGGAGGGCCAATGGACGCTCCCGGTCTCCTCCGTGTCCGGAGGAGATCGGGCGGCGGAGCTGACCTGCAAGGCTTGCCCTGCCTCACCGACCCCCCACCTCCGTCCCACCCTCCCCGACTCTCCTGGCCCAGGGCCCGGCCGGGGAAGGCGTTGTTTTGCCAGCGGGAGCCGAGCGAGTGCACAGAGAAAAGCCTCCCTGCTCTAATGAGAGTGCACACAGCGCTGCAGCGAGGAGGATGATTACCCGGCGGGCGGGGGGGGCGCGGGCCCGGGCCGCGGGCGGCGTGTGCGGCGGCCCCGCGGGCCTGGAGTCTCCGCCTGTCTGGCTGCTAATCGCACGCTTTCTGCTGTTACGGAGGCAGGCGGAAGCCGGCGGCCGAGCCCAGAGCCGGCGACTCGGCGGGTGACACGGAAACATGGCGCAGCGCCCCTCCCCCGCCCGCGCTCCCGCCTCCCGCCCTCCCCGCGCTCCCGCCTCCCGCCTCGCACTTCCTCCCGCCCGCGCGGCTTTTGCAGTTCTAATGCTCTGCTTTCGGCCTGGCACCATTACGCTAGCAGCCGCTTCTCCGCGGCCCCGGGCGTCTCTTTCCCCTTTGTTTTCGGGATCTATAGAAAACGTTTGCTTTTGTCCCGAGCTCTCGTTAAACCAAACTTGTGGTGGCAACGGAAGGCGGTGCAGGCGGGGAGGGGTCCGGGGATTTTGGCAGCAGCCGACCGGAGCGTGGTGGAAACTTCTCTCGCTGGGTTCTCCGCTCCCTCCCACTCCCCCTCCCCAACAGAGCCGCCGGCCTCCCAACGCTTCTCCCTACGCCCCCGAGAGGCCCCAGTGCTCCAGGAAGGTCTGGGCCACAGAGACTGTGACCAGGGGTGAAGAGCCCAGGGTTCGTGTCTGTGAGCCCGGAGGTTTTGGCACTCGATGACCTCTCTCCCTGCAGCCCCGACTTACCTCTCTTTTTCCCTTTGGTCATTCGGGGCTTTGTATCAGTCGGTGAAGAAGGAAGGGGAGGGAAGAGAAAGTGTTTCTTTCGTGCGTGCGGTTTTTATTTTAAGGATTTGTTGGAATCTGTCACCCCCAACTGCGCAGCCCCCTCCTGTATAGGATCTAGGGCGAAAGCGGGGAAACGTCGGCTTTACGGGGAAAGGGTCGGGTCAGAAACAGCCCTGGAGGCTGGATCGTAGTCTCCTGGCGGGCTCAGCCACACTTGCTCGGCACGCGGGGCGGGGCGACCCAGCAGAGTGGGGGACGCGAGGGCCAGGTCCCTCGGTCCAGGAGACGCCAAACGTTCCATCCTCGGGGCGAGAGAGCAGAAACCCCCGCTCCCCCCCCGCGCGCGCTCCCTAGCTCGACGCGCAAGCCGTGGCTCTCCGCGCCAGAGCTGCTCAGGCGGCATTTTTTTAAGCCTGCAATTAAGCGAGGCGTCGCCGTGTCCTCTGCTAGTGTCGGTCCTGTCAGTCGCACATGGCCTTGGTGCTCCGGTCCGAGGCCCCGCGATTAGTCACAGGCTCGCTTCGCTCCTTCCCTAATCCGCCTCTGCAGGCAGCCTGGGGACGCGGCCGATTTGGCGGCGCTGGCAGGGAGCCACTGCCTGCGGGGCGGGCCGCCTGGCCAGTGTCAGCCCCGCTGCGCCGGAGCCGGCGCGGGCCCTGGGGTGCGGGTTTGGCGTCCCTCCCCTCTCACAGCCCCCTGGCTGGGGCGGCGGCTCCCCTCCTCCTCCCGCCCCTCTCCCGGGCTTGCGAGATCTATTTGTGTGGTGTCATTTGCATAAAAATAGGACAAGTGTTTCTGTGCGTTCGTACGCGGGAGGCGAAATCCTTATTGATGTGTCTGTGTGGAGCGTTCGGTTGTTGGAGCGGTTTGATTTAGGGTGTTGGTGTTGCCTTCTACAAGAAAGGCGAGAAAGTCCTTCGCAACTCCTTCGGCGGCCTGGGCCCCCCGAAGCATGACCCTCTGCGCGGCCGGAATGGTCCACCACTTGGGCCTCAAGCGCGCCGGATCCACAGCGAGCAGGTTGAGGGCCAGGCGGGCGGCCCTTTATGACTCATAAAATCGGGCGGCCTAATCGCCAGCTGCCAACCCATTTACATGTGGAGCTTCCCAATGCTCCCTTCGCCCGGGCCCGGCTTCCTGAGGGTTCGCCCCGACACAGCTAGAGCCGCCAAGTGGGAGCTAAGCTAGTGGCCTCTCCTTCCCATCGGCAGCGTGGCTTCCCTTCCCCGGCGACCCCCGCTCTCTTGGCCTCTGCGCTGCTCGCCAGCAACTCCTCAGCTTGGACAAATAGCTGGGAGGGCGCCGGCCGCGCGGAGCCAGTAAATCAATCATTAACTCCCAGGCGAGGCCTGGGCCAGGGGAGGGAGCGGCGGCCAGAGCCGAGTCCGCGGGGCGAGCGCAAAGCCCCCCCCTCCGGGTTAGGAGCCATCCACGCGCCAACGAACCGGGTGCGTGAAGGCTGGTCCCGCCACGGCCTCCTGGGCCCCTCCGCCCGCCGGGCCTTTCCAGCCCGCACCTAGCCTGGCCAGGCAGGTCGAGTTACGGCGCTGCCCCTGGGAGGGCTTGAACATTAACTAGCCGCCTCGGGCCTCAGCTGCCTGCTCTCCACAGGAGAGCGTCCCGCGCTTGGGCAAGCTCCTCGGATCCC
This sequence comes from Macaca nemestrina, assembly GCF_043159975.1. Classification (NCBI taxonomy): domain Eukaryota; kingdom Metazoa; phylum Chordata; class Mammalia; order Primates; family Cercopithecidae; genus Macaca; species Macaca nemestrina. Next base: position 120,467,473 of record NC_092145.1, on the reverse strand, counting down.
GCCGGGCTCCTCCTGGCTCAGGCTTGCTAAACCAAACTGATCGCACCCCGTATCGACCAATCTCCCAGCGGCACCCTCCTCCCTGAGCCCACGATGGGGCCGGCACGCAGGGGGTTAAAAGCCCCGGTTCGCTCTGGCTCCTCGGCTGCGAGGAGAAAACGCCGATCAAAGTGCTTAAGGGAAAGCTAACACATGCACATTCGGTCCCGGGTCGAAGGAGGCCGACTGGAGACGGCTCCCGAGCCACCCGCCTCGACCCGCTTCCCACACTCCCGGGAACGCGGCGGCGGCGCTGGCCCGCACGATTCGCTCGGCGGAGCGCTGCGCGGTGGGGCTGGGAGGGCGGCAGGGAGGAGAGACGAGGGGGCGGGAGGCGAGCCCGGGCTGCGCGCCAAGAGGCCCGGAGCCGCAGATTAGTCACCGCTCGGCTCTGCGCTCCCGGGTGCGCCCGGGAACCGGGAGGGCAGGCGTCGGCCCCGCTCAGCCGGGCTCCCCGGGCCTCGGCGCCACGGCGCGGGTGTCCCCACCCCCGCGCGCTCCTGGCGCGGCTGGCTAGACTCTCGGGGACTCGCGCAGTCGAGATCCACTTGTCAGGTCAAGGGCAGGAGAGAAACTCTGCAAGCAGAGTCTTGCGAACAGGAAATTTCTCCTTGACAAGGTGCTGCCCCTCCCCCACGCCGGGCTTCAAAACAAAACTCCAGAGCCGGCTGCCCAGGCACCCAGCCTCGCTCGCCACGGCCGGCGACCCCCGCTCCTCGGCCCCGGCCCTGGGCGGCGGAGCCAAGCAAACAGAGCCAGCGGACTGACTCGGCGCGGACCCTGCGGAGGGCGCCAGGCTGCCACCCTCCGGGGCCCGGGCGGGGTCGGCGGGGGTGCAGAACTCCGGAGTCCCCGCGCCTCCCCGGGTTCTACAGCCACCGAGCGGTTTTGCGGAGCTGCCCGAGGCCTCCGGGTCATCGGCTCCCCGGAGGGCGTGGGGGGCGGGGGGGCGGGGAGGCCGCGCGGCGCCGCCGACTCGGCGAATCCCGCTGCGGGGAGCCCGGGAAGGCTGCGAGCTCGGCCTGGCAAAGTTCCTGTGGAAACTCCATGTTTTGAAACTCCAGCGGCGTCGCGGAAGGAGGGGGAGAGGGGAGCGCGGGAAGCGCGCGGGGGCGGTCTGCACCCGCCTCTCCCCGCCGGGGAGTGGGTTCCGCGGCCCCCCGGGCCTCCTGGGAAGGCTGGAGGGTGGGGACGGGTCCCCGGGCCGGTTCTTTTGTGTGTTCCCCTCTCTCTCCACACTCTAAGGGAAATTTATAAACCCGTTTCATTTAGTGAATTCACCCGGGAGAGGAAGGCTGCCTTTTTAGGGACCATGATGTTCAGGGTAATTTCGTATTTGACACATGTAAATACTTAGTACTCTCAGGTAAGGTCAAATTATTTATCATCTTAATTTATATTTCAATAGGCCTACAATTTAGAGGCGAGAAATGCCTCCTTATGAATCATTATGGTCTATTAGGGGAAGTAATGTATAAACAGCACTATTTGGGAGGGAATCACTTATGTTGACATTTAAATAGCTCTTCAATAGTTTAAAAAAAAAAAGACATTTGAGTGCCTTTGATTAAATATACAATTTACAAGACCATCAGCATAGCCATCAGGAATATAAATTCTTCTTGGGATTTTTACTTATTTATTTCCAATTTTTGAAACCTTCCAGGGCATGCATGTCATTGAATCCCTATGGGGAAAAAAAATCTTAACATTTCAGGCAAAATATGCTTCTCTCCCCCAGCTTCCTGTCTTATGAGGAACTCAGGGAACTTCTTGGAACTCTGAGCAGACTTCACCAGCAGGGACCACAGTGGGAAGTTTGTAGATCCTGTACCTCTAAGAGAATCAACCTTTTTTTTTTTTTTTTTTTTTTTTTGAGTCTCACTCTGTCTCCCAGGCTGGAGTGCAATGGCGTGATCTCGGCGCACTGCAACCTCCACCTCCCAGGTTCAAGTGATTCTCCTGCCTCAGCCTCCCAAGTAGCTGGGATTACAGGCTTCCGCCACTACGCCCAGCTAATTTTTTTGTATTTTTAATAGAGACCAGGTTTCACCATGTTGGTCAGGCTGGTCTCGAACCCCTGACCTCAGGTGATCCACCGGCCTGGGCCTCCCAAAGTGCTAGGATTACAGGCGTGAGCCACCGCGCCCGGCCAAGAATCAACTACTTTCTAACAATATTGCAGCCAATTTGTTTAACAGCCCAGCTTCCCTGCTGGAGTTGAACCTTCCGGAAGGCCAGTGTCTGTCCATCCATCTTGATGTTCCCGCAGCGCCCAACATAGGATCTCACACTGTTTTAAGTCATCGTTTCACACCTGCTAAAATATCACCTTCTTAGAGGTTTTTCCTGGGTGCCTCCAGCCTCACCCCCATACCCTTTCTTGAAAGGCCCCCTGTTACACTTTTTTGCTTGAAGCATCCCCCATCTTCAGAATGGCCCTTCTTAACTTCATATCTCCTTTGCTGGTTCCCTATTTATCTGTTTCCCAGCTGGACTTATTGAAAGAGGTGTCTCCATCCATGTGGAATTTCTGCGGGCTTACCTCAAGTTCACTCTAAAAATCAGCTAGTCTTGAAGTTGTTTTAAGACACTGGGATAAGTGCAGCTTTGTTTATAACAGCATAGGATTATAAACAACCTAAAGAGCCGGCAGTGACATTGATGGCACATGCATACAATGGAATATTCTGTAGCTGTTAAAATAATAAAGAAGATCTGCTCTGTGTATTGATATGGAAAGACCCCCAAGGTCTACAGTTAAGGGAAAAAAAAAAAGGTACAGAGCAGTGTGTACCGTCTGCTACAGTTTGTGTAAAAACAAAGTAGGGGGGAATATAGACACATATTTGTGTGTGCATTAGATTTCCAACACTGCTGGGGAGTGCCCCCTTCCCTCCATTTTCTTTGTACACATGCGTGTCCTCTGGTCTATTTTCAGAAATGGGAAAACACTGCACAATCTGTTCTGTACCTCACCTATGAAACTTATCTCTATATCTTACTTTTCTACCAGCACATGTAGATGGGCCTTGTCAATTTCCAGCCTGGTGGAATTTCACTGTATAGACACATGGTCATTTATCTCACTCCTCAGCCCCTCCATCCTCCCTGGCCATTCTGCAGAAAGTGCTCAACATCATTGGTTACTTCCTTGTTGCCAGGAGTGGGGGCGGTGGGGGGGCGTGGCATTGTTTTTCAGTCGTTGCCTTCCTTGGCCTCCCAGGAGCATTTAACACGCCTTGACCACTGCTCCCTTGAGCTGCTTGCTCACAGGGTTTTCATCCTAGCTGAGAACCTCTTTCAATTTCTTTGTGGGCTTTTCTATGCTCTACCAGTTGCCTTGGGCCTGGATCCTCCCCCTCCTCCCCACCAATCTCATCCAGGTTTATGGCTTTAAATACCACCTACTTGTTGATGACTCTTACATTTGTTTTTTTGTTTTGTTTTTTTTCTAGTTCCAAATCCCCATATCAAACTTCAAACTTGATATCTCAACTTGGCATCTATGTTCAGCTTAGTAACAATAGCAAGCATTTACATCACACCTGTTAGGTTCAAGTTCTCTTCAATATGCTTTCTATAAATTAACTATTAATCCTTACAACTGCCCTATAAGGTAGGCAGAGTTATTATGTACATTTTTTCCAGATGAGGAAACTATCAGAGAAGTTACTGAACATTCCTAGAAAATGGTGGTGCTAGGATTCAAATCCAGGCAGTCCTATCTTCAGAGTCCATCGTCCTAATCACTTTGCCACACTGCCTTGTGGCATGTGTCTCGAACTCCTGACCTCAAGTATTCTACCCGCCTCTGCCTCCTAAAGTTCTGGGATTACAAGTATAGCACCGCGCCCAACCACAACTGAATTCTTAAAAGAGGAATTAATTTACAAATATTTGGGGGCATTTAATAAATGCCAGGCCTTGTACGGGTGCTAGGGAAACAGTGGTGAGCAGGACAAATGTCTCTTAGATAGAGAAGAGCTTTTCCCTTAGAACCTGCTCTTTGCTCTAACTCCCTTCCCCATCACAGAAAATGGCTCACCCACTCTGGTGCTTAAAGCAGAATCCTAGGGGGCCATTCTTGACCCATTCTCATTCATCTCCCCCTCACCTTCCTCCAGTCCACTGGCAAAGCTAACCTATTCTACTTCCAAATAGTCCATCCAGTAAGCCTGCTACTTCCCATTTTCCTACAGCCACCTGAGGCCAGGCCACCATCTTGGGCCTGGATTATTACACAGAATGATTATTCTAGCAATCTCTGTGCTGCCACTCTTGCTATCCTCCAGTCTAGTCTACCTGCAACGTGGCAGCTAGAAAGATCTTTTATTTTTATTTATGTATTTATTTTGAGACAAGATCAAGACCTCACTCATCTCCACTTAAAAACAACAACAACAAAAAAAAAAACCCTAACCAAGCGTGGTGGTGCACGCCTGTAGTCCCAGCTACTCAGGAGGCTGAGGTGGGAGGATTGCTTAAGCCTGGAAGGTCCAGACTGCAGTGAGCCATGATTGCACCGTTGCACTCCAGCCTGGGTGACAGAGGGAGACCATGTCTCAAAAAAAAAAAAAAAAGTGTTGAATGTTACTACCCCACTAGTTCCCACTGCACTTAGAACAAAATCTAAATGCCTTAACAAGGCCACTTCATTGCTTGTCACTGTCTAGCTCACCCTCTGAAGGCCAACCACACAGGCCTGCTATCAGCTCCTGAATAGGCTCTGCAGGTTGGTCCCTGGGAGGTCATCTCCCTCAGCAAGACTGGATCGTCCATAACGGTACGGTGTACCATCACCAAGTGCTAAGCTTGCATCAATGTCCAGCAATGTACATATATCCATAATGTTCTCAGAATTTTGTTTCTGGCTGTATCCTCCCAGTGTGTAGCATGGTGCTCAGCACGTATTGATGGAAAAAAATAATAATCTGATAATAAATGAAGTATTGCATGCCTAATACTTTTTTTACTTTTTTTTTTTTTTTTTTTTTTTGAGATAAGAGTCTCACTCTCTCACCCAGGCTGGAGTGTAGTGGCGCGATCTCGGCTCACTGCAACCTCTGCTACCGGGTTCAAGTGATTCTGCTGCCTCGCCTCCTGAGTAGCTGGGATTACAGGCGTGTGCCACCAAGCCTGGCTACTTTTTTTTTGTTTTTGTTTTTGTTTTTTTTTGAGACAGAGTCTCGCTCTGTCGCCCAGGCTGGAGTGCAGTGGCCGGATCTCAGCTCACTGCAAGCTCCGCCTCCCGGGTCCACGCCATTCTCCTGCCTCAGCCTCCCGAGTAGCTGGGACTACAGGCGCCCGCCACCTCGCCCGGCTAGTTTTTTTTTGTATTTTTTAGTAGAGACGGGGTTTCACTGGGTTAGCCAGGATGGTCTCGATCTCCTGACCTCGTGATCCGCCCGTCTCGGCCTCCCAAAGTGCTGGGATTACAGGCTTGAGCCACCGCGCCCGGCTACTTTTTGTATTTTTAGTAGAGACGGAGTTTCACCATGTTGGCCAGGCTGGTCTTGAACTCCTGGCCTCAAGTGATCTGCCCACCTCAGCCTCCCAAAGTGCGTGAGCCACCGCAGCTGACCACTTAATACATTTTTGCTAACTGAATCAGTATTCTATATCCTGGCCAGAGAAGAAACCAGGTTCAAGAGAACAAGACAGTTGTGGGGAGGGTGCTATAGGAAAGGGGATACCTGGACTGGTGGGGAGTGGCTCTGCAGTTCTGGTGAGGATTGGGGCAGAAGAAATTAGGAAAGTGAAGCATGAGGCTGGGGGAGCCACTGTCTTTTGGGGAGGCCCGTGGGAGTATGGAAGACCTGTGTACAGGTCTGTTTCTGCTGGAGAAGCCAAGTGACCTAGTGTGCATGCTGATAGGGAGGCCTTGGGAGTCCTATCCTTAACTAAGTCCTGCAGAATATCATCCCCAGGAGATGAGAAAGCCAAAAGCAAGACAAAACCCAAACCAGAGTCTTCTCAGAGTACTTTGCCTATTGCCAATCATTTGGTCCTTAGTGGCAGAAGATTGAGACTGTCTTTCTCCTTGAGATCCTGAGAAACCTGAAGTGTAGGTTCTTCTCACTGCTGACGGGCAATTGGAGTTTTCTGAATTCCATGCCATTTGACCTGTAACAGTAACTCTGTCCCTACGCTGCTTTTGATAGCAAAGCAAGTCTTTTAACAATAATTCCTATGTGATTAAAATAGCCACTGTTTATTAAGGACCTTTGTTCGTTTCAGTTACTTTATCAGGTACTTTTCCAAGTTATCTCACTCACACCCCAAAATAACCCTATGGCTTAGGTATTACTATTCACTATTTTACAGTTGAGGAAACTGAAGCCCTTAGAGATGTCCCACCAAAACACATGGCTAATCTAGCAGAGTGTGGCTACAGGGATTCTACCTGACTCCAAACCTAGGCCCTTTCCCATAGGGTATATTGTTTGTCTGTCATGCATATGCACTGTTTCCCCAAACCTTAAACTATTTCTGGGATCAGATCCTACATAGCTTCTGCAATCGCATCCTTCTGGGTCCATCCTGGTAACTCGCCAACTGCAGTAAGTATCATAAAAGGAGTTTCTTTCTTTCTGGGATCAGCAGGCCTCAGCTCATCTGTTGTGTTCACCATGGAAACCTAAGAATTGATCATCTGAATGAAGAGTTGCCTTCCTTCCAGGTAAGCCTTGAAAAAGTGTGGGGTCGGCCCGGGCTCGGTGGCTCATGCCTGTAATCCCAGCACTTTGGGAGGTGGAAGTAGGCGGATCTCTTGAGGTCAGGAGTTCGAGACCAGCGTGGCCAACTTGGCAAAACCTCACCTCTACTAAAAATAAAAAAATTAGCTGGGTGTGGGGGTGCACGCCTGTGATCCCAGCTATTCAGGAGGCTAAGGCACAAGAATGGCTTGAACCCAGGAGGCGGAGACTGTAGTGAGCCGAGATCCCACCACTGCACTCCAGGCTGCGTGAGAGAGTGAGACTGTGTCTCAAATAAATAAATAAATAAATAAATAAATAAATAAATAAAAAGTGTGGGGCCAAGAAGTTCAACGGAAGGACTTCCTCCCCAGAACAAATAGATTGTTTGAAAAATACCTGTACCTCCACCAATACTAAATTATGGCTCAATGTCTGGCGAGATTATAAGCTACCTTGCCCTTTCATATTCCTGGGCGACATTTTTCCCTGTTTTGAGCTTCCATAAAGACTACTCTTGCCCTTACCATGGGAAAAGGTAGTTCACGAAGGGGTAACATGGGAAGAACTCATCACACAGCTCTTCTGAAGCAGAAGAGCTGTTGGGATTTGAGGAAAAGAGAGTCACTAACATTCTTCAGCTCCTAGAAGAACAATAGCTAGAATTTATTAAGGGCTTTCTCTCTGCCAGGCACAGTTCTAAACACTTTATACACATTAATAATCTCATGTCATATAGAAAACTGTCCTATAATAAAGGTACTGTTATCCCCATTTCACAGATGGGGAAACTGAGGCTTAGAGGATAATTAATTTGCCTGCTTGCCTGGACGCTCACTGCCCATTCCCAAAGCCCAGACTTATTCATGCCATCACGGCCCCTGCCATCACGGTGCAACACTGGCAACTAAATTTCAGACTTTCCAGGCACCTGTGGTCAGCTTCATTACTCTGCCAATTGCACAAGTTCATGCTAATTGGGTGCTTCATGGGTGCTTCATTGGGATCTGAAAGCAGTGGCCTTACTGCACCCTGGCATGCAAATGATGTCCCCTGAGGACACGATGGGCAATGAATTTGTCCTGCAGGTCCCCGTGAGAGGCCTTTTCTCTTCTGTAGCTTCCTAAGCAGAAGCTATGGATGATCCACTGACAGAAGGTGGTCATCTCTAACCTGTCCTCTGACAAAGCATGCTGGTCAGCCAGTGGATGCCCCCGTCGGTTCCATGCCAGTGGCTGCACCGGGACCCCTGCTTGCAGGCACAGGGAACGCGGAGGAGAGAAGATCAGTCTCCAAGATAATTTAGGTTCAGTCTTTCTTCAAACCAACCATTGTCCTCTGCTCTAGATCTGACGCCGATGATTAATGCGCCTCGTATTTGAGTATTTCTTCTTTTCGGCTTCTTCCTTGCTTTGGGGTTTATTTTCCAGCTGCTGCCAGAGTTTCTCCTCAGAAGAAAGTAAATACAGACTGGAGCACTGCCCTTGGTGTTGCCCTGAAAGCGTCCCAGGTGTCAGATCGCACTGGGCCATTCCTGGAGTAGGTGATGTTACTGTTTAGAGTTCAGTGCTAACCCACCACCTCCACCAATCGAGACCTAAGCCTTTAATTATTCTGAAAATACCAAAAATAAAGATTGCAGGGAAGGCAATTAATAGGATCATACGGTCTATTCCTCATTTGTAATTACATATTATTATTTTTCTCCCTACTTTGTTCCAATAATGATTTAAGGCTGCTTCCAAAGATACACAAAACCCAGCAAAGATAAATAGAAGAAGTGGAACATGAATTATAATGTCATTCCTGCTCACAACATCTCTGCCCCATTCCACATAATAGAAGTGAATTCATAACGCCTTTCAAAAATGAGGTAATTCAGCTATTTTGGTGGCAACACTAGGCTCTTTGTAAAGTGAAAGGGTGGTACACGATCATGGAAAAACCATGGAGGGGACACTTGATCCCCTTTCTAATGCTGGCTCTCTTGGTGTGTGACCTTGGGCAAGTCACTCACCCTCTCTGGATTTCAGCTTCTGAAATTCTCAAATGTCTCTGCCAATCCCTGAGGCTTCCCTCCTCTTTCTGACGTCCAAGGGCACCATCATAGGCAGAAACCAGCACTACTGCCCTCTGGCATGAGACTTCCTAGAACTACTATTGGAGAGATAGGTTCCCAGGAAGTACACTATGCTCACACTCTTTCTCTTTCTCCCCGCTCCCTCCCTCACCCCTTTTCCTTCCCCGCCCCCTTCTCTCTAACACACACAGGCACAGAGAAAATCTTTCTGAAAGACTGAGATAATACAACTGAAATTGTCTCTTCCCCCAAAGCAAGGACCGCCCCCTTTCAGGAAAGTGACTTTCAGGGTAGCACTGAGGGGATCTTTTCGGGAGGCGGGGAATCACAACCCTTCTGACCTTTCTGTCCTCCCCTCAGGTGTGAGGTTCCACTTCCTTTCCTCTTCTTGCGGTTCAAGACATTCTTTTATTTATTTTATTTATTTACTTTTTTCTGAGACGGAGTTTCGCACTTATCCCCCAGGCTGTAGTGCGTTGGTGCGATCTCGATCTCAGCTCACTGCAACCTCTGCCTCCCAGGTTCAAGCTATTCTCCGGCCTCAGCCTCCCGAGTAGCTGGGATTACAGGCGCCCACTGCCATGCCAGGCTAATTTTTTTGTATTTTTAGTAGAAATGGGGTTTCGCCATGTTATCCAGGCCGGTCTCGAACTCCTGACCTCAGGTGATCCGCCCATCTCGGCCTCCCAAAGTGCTGGGATTATAGGCGTGAGCCACCGTGCCTGGCCCAAGACATTTTTACAACCTGGCCGACTCTAGATCCAGTCTTATATTCCCTTCACCCCCTCTTAACCACATCTTCCACTTTTGTATCCAGGCAGCATCTAACACAATGCTTAGCATGTCATTTGCTTAAAACACCAATGTTGTCCTCTGCCCCACACAAAGTCTCCACTGACCCCCTAGCGCTTCTACTGAGTATTCCACAGGCTAGAGGGGCCTCCTGAGGCTGGGCCCTGATCCCTCACCTCAGGTGGGAGGCTGCTTGGGAGACTTTGTTGTTGTTGAGACGAGTCTCGCTCTGTTGCCCAGGCTAGAGTGCAGTGGTGCGATCTCAGCTCACTGCAGCCTCTGCCTCCTGGGTTCAAGCAGTTCTCCTGCCTCAGCCTCCCGAGTAGCTGGGATTACAGGCATGTGCCACACCGCCCAGCTAATTTTTGTATTTTTGGTAGAGACAGGGTTTTGCCGTGTTGGCCAGGCTGGTCTCAAACTCCTGAGCTCAGGTGATCCGCCCACCTCGGTCTCCCAAAGTGCTGGGATTAAAGGTGTGAGTCATCACACTCCGCCTGAGACTCTGTTTTTTAAGATGCAAGCACACAAAACACCTCGCAAATGAAAAGAAGCCAGTCTCAAAAGAATATGAACAATAGGATTCCATTTACATCAAGTTTGGGTGTTTTCTTCTTCTTCTTTTTTTTTTTTTTTTTGTGGTGGTGGGGGACAGGGTCTCACTCTGTCACCTAGGCTAGAGTGCAGTGGCACTTGGCGTACGTCAAGTTTTAAAGTGGGCAAAGGTTTTAATCTGAGTTGTTATAAATCAGGATGGGCCAAGTGCCGTGGCTCGCTCCTGTAATCCCAGCACTTTAGGAGGCAGAGGTGGGTGGATCGCTTGAGCCTAGGAGTTCCAGCCCTGCCCGGGCAACATAGTTGAAACCCCATCTCTACACAAACTACAAAAATAAGCTGGGTGTGTTGGGCGTGCTGTAGTCCCAGCTACTCAGGAGGCTGAGGGAGGATCTCTTAAGCCCAGGAGGTTGAGACTGCAGTGAGCTGTGATTGCACCACTGCACTCCAGCCTGGGTGACAGAGTGAGACTGTGTCTCATTAAAAAAAGAAGAGGAGTCAGGATGGAGTTATCCTTGGAGACAGGGAGCACAGCGGGGCTCCTTGGGGGCGGGGAACACTGCAGGTTGATCTGGAAGCTGGTTACATGGGTGTGCTCAGCGTGTTAAAATTCATCAAGATGTACTCTCAGGATTTGTACACTTTTCTCTCTGTGTGCTGTACTTCCAGAAAATAAAAAATAGCAACTAAAAAAACCAATAAACCGGGGAGGAATCAGTCTTAAAACTGCAATCACACTCTGGGCAGATGACCTGATAGCAGGAGTGTGGGGGTGCTCTGAGCCGAGTCGGGGGATAGGGGAGAGGGCAGTGCGCTGCTTCTAGAGACAGCAAGGAAGCAAATTTTGTTAATAAAATCATGTGAATAGAAGCAAACTTACTGCTCCACAGTTGGGGTGGGAGGAGGAGCAGGGTGAGAGTGATGCGCCAGGCAGATGCGCCGTGTTGGTGTGGAGGCTTGGCAGCATTTCATCACGGCAGTCCTAGGCACGGCCCAGGCTTCCAGAGTGAAAGCGTGGAGTCAGCAGCATTAACGGGTTGGCTAGTCCCCCACCCTGTCTTCCTCACCTTCTCTGCAGGAACTTCCATTTCAACCTAAATTGGATATTTCACTATGCCCAGAACAGACACAGCCTTTCCCCATTGTGGCCCATGCATGTCCCCCTGCAGGAATGCCCCTTCTCCCTTCCTCCGCTTAAAACTGCTTATTCTCCCTGGTCCCCACCAACCACCTGGTTACACATTCCAGAAACCTGAGAATCACCGTTGACCTCTCCAATCCCTTCACTCCCCAAACCTGACCCTTCACCAAATCCGTTTTCTTTCCTCTGTGCAGTTTTAGGAGTCCATCCATTTCCCCCACATCCAGTGCCCTGCACCACCCAGCACAACTCACCTACGCCATAGCAATGACCTCCTAACTGGGCCCCCTCCTCTGCTCCTACCCCTCTGCAGTCCATGGCCCCCACAGCAGCCACCAGCCACCAGCCACAACCACACTCGCAAATATCCACTGCTGCTGGGTGCCAGGTGCTGCTCCAGGCTCTCGACACACCCCAGGGAACAAAACAAAATACCTGTCCTCGGGGCACTTGTATTCCAGAAGGAGAGAGATGGGTGATAAGCAATAAAGGTAAGAGGTCACAAAATTACCTTGGATGGTGGACAGTGATGTATGCCATGGAAAGAAAAGTGGGAGCAGGAAAGTAGCAGGATGTGGGGAGAAGGATTTGCAGTATTAAGGTGCCCAGGGGAGGTCTCCTTGGGAAAGTGAGATGTGAGCAAAGACTCAACGGAGCACATGTTCTCAGTGCACATGTCCACTTTGCCAGGGGTACATGCATCAGAGTCCCAGAGGGCCTCAGACACCCAAAATGTTGATGAAACAGGACTCCCAAACCCCTCACTCTGCAGATGAGGAAACTGAGAGAGTAAGCCAAGATTTCTGGGGTGAGAGTATTGCAGCAGAAGCACAGCCAGTGCAAAGGCCCTGTGGTAGGAGACTGTCTGCTGTGTTTAAGGAACAACCAGGATTCTAGGGTGTTCAGATTGCAAAAGAGGAAGAATGAGCAGACAGGTAAAAGCAGGGGCGGGGGTTGATCCTACAGCCAGAGTGAGGGTGCTCCAGTGGCTTTCACTATTGAGATAAAGATGAAAGCCCTCAGCCAGCCCACTGGGCCCTGCCCCTCAGACCTTGGCTCTGGGCTTCTCAGTTTCCAGCCCCTTCCCACATCCAGGCGTTGCCCGGAGCTGGCTTATATTTGCAATCCCTCCACCCGCTTCACTTAGTCATTCACAACTCTGTTCAAACAGCACTTCCTCCAAGATACCTTCCCCAAACAGTCATCCAGACCAGTTTAGTCGCTCAGCCTCACCCTCTCAAACCACCCTGCCCTTCCCCTACACCACAGGCTTCCCCAGTGCACAGCCATCTAGCGTTAAGGCTATAATTACTTCATTTGGTTCATTGCGAATTTGGCAGTTGTTTACTCTGTGCCAAGCACTGTCCTGGGTGCCAGGGCACCGTGGAGAACAGGACTGACAAGGTCCTTATCCTATGGGAGATGGACCATAAACAGAGCAAATAAGGTAACTTTTTTTTTTTTTTTTTTTTGAGACAGAGTCTCACTCTGTCGCCCAGGCTGGAATGCAGTGGCCGGATCTCAGCTCACCGCAAGCTCCGCCTCCCGGGTTCACGCCATTCTCCTGCCTCAGCCTCCCGAGCAGCTGGGACTACAGGAGCCCGCCACCTCGCCCGACTAGTTTTTTGTATTTTTTAGTAGAGACGGGGTTTCACCGGGTTAGCCAGGATGGTCTCGACCTCCTGACCTCGTGATCCGCCCGTCTCGGGCCTCCCAAAGTGCTGGGATTACAGGCTTGAGCCACCGCGCCCGGCCCAAGTTAACTTTAGATTATGACATGTGCCACACAGATGAAACAGAGCAGTGTGCTGAGAGTAGTGGGAGGGAAGGCAGCGTTAGGCAGGATGGCTTGGGAGGCCTCCTTGAAAAACTGACTTTGAGCTGAGAAGGAACCAGCTGCCTAAGTATGGGGGAAAGAGAATTTCAGGTAACCGAGCAACAAGGGCACAGGCCCTGAAGGAGGACCAACCGTGGACTATCTGAGGAAGAGAAGGACAGCCCGCATGGCTGGAGCAGAATGGGCTGTCTCTCCAGCTGGAAACGGTGCTGCACACGACTCCAGACCCTCTCTGGTCTCTCTGTCATCGCATCCATCCCTTGGGCTTGCTGACAGTTGAAGCTTGTGGCATTCATTGAATGAAGGTGTAGCCATCTCATTTCTGCCCATCCTTCAATCCTGCTTTCTCCATGAACTCTTCCCAGCCGCTTCCAGCCCTCCAAGAACACTCTCTCCTCTATACCAAAACTTCAGAGCCCTCACTTGAGATCTGGGGCTGTCTACTCGGGGCTGGGCACCCCTGGAAATGCTGTGAAAATGGTGGCCCTCGGTGCACATGTCCACTTTGCCAGGGGTGCATGCGTCAGAGTCCCAGAGGGCCTCAGACACCCAAAATGTCGATGAAACAGGACTCCCAAACCCCTCACTCTGCAGATGAGGAAACTGAGGGCTAGAGGGTAGAATGTGTACCCTGGGCCTGCCTGACTTTCTGTCAGGCGGCCAGCTGCCAGGCCACAAGAACTACCCTATCTGGCTATGGGAAGCCAGCCTGGGGTCCCTTGTTGGCACTTGGTGTCTCAGAGACTGTTCCCTTCTGCATGGTTGTCCTCGTTTTGATCTGTTAACGCACAGTAAGTACCTCGTGGTAGGTAAATGTCTTCCCTTCTCAGATTATTCCTTGAGGGCATGATCAGGTGGTTGGTTTTCTTTAATGTTATTTTACTCCTTACTTTGTGTCTGCACAATTCCAGTTGAGGGACTCCACAAGCACTGGCTGCCCAGTCTGCTCCTTCTTACCATGCCCTAAGGACCATGGAAGCTGCCACTCGGGGCGTTAACTGGTTTGTGGTCAGGCCTGTGGCTGGATATTCTTAGCAGCCTTCGGTCACCCGTCCCGAAGATTTAAACTTCCCGGTCACTGGGGCTTAGATCTCTCACTGCCAGGGGAGAGATGTTTTTTATAGTATTTTCAGGCAGTCAGCTCAGTACAGAGCCAAGTGGAGTGTGCTTTTGCCATCAAAGGCTTAAGCTTTGGGGCAAGGCGGAGCATCACACTGTCGCTACCCACCACTGCCCTGGGCCTGCCTGACGAGCCAGACTGTTTGGAACTGCTTGGCATGATGGAAGTTTTTGGCCACAGCAGAGACGTTATCGCATCTCACCTCATTCCTGGGCCCTGGGGCAGCTCGGAGGCCTGGGAGTCTGGGGCACTTACTGGCCTTTCTGTAGAGATGTCCGCTGTGGGTCAAATGGCAACTTCAAAACAGGGGCATGGGGATTAGAGATCTCCGTTTGGGCCATTTCCTTAACCCGCTAGGTGAATTCCCCTTCTAAATGCAACTGCTTCTCTCACTTTCAAGGAGATACCATATTCGGCTTGCCATCAAACTCTGTGTGCAGTGGCGGGGAGTGAGAACAAGGATTGAGAAAGGGTCTCAGGGACCCTCCAACAGAGCAGTATGGAGGGGAGTGTGGTATATAGTCAGTAGGGGTGCAGTAGTCAGTTAAGCACACTTTTTTTTTTTTTGAGACAGTTTCACTCTTGTCACCCGGGCTGGAGTGCAACGGCGCCATCTCGGCTCACTGTAACCTCTGCCTCCCAGGTTCAAGCGATTCTCCTGCCTCAGTCTCCTGAGAAGCTGGGATTACAGACATGCGCCACCAAGCCTAGGTAATTTTGTATTTTTAGTAGAGATGGGATTTCACCACGTTGGCCGGGGTGGTCTCGAACTCCTGACCTCTGGCCCCTCTTTTTTTTTTTTCTTAGACGGAGTCTCTCTCTGTCACCCAGGCTGGAGTGCAGTGACGCAATCTCGGCTCACTGCAATCTCCGCCTCCCGGGTTCAAGCGATTCTCTTGCCTCAGGCCTCCCTAGTAGCTGGGATTATAGGCATGTGCCACCATACCCGGCTAAGTTTTTTATATTTTTAGTAGAGACGGGGTTTCATCGTATTGTCCAGGCTGGTATGGAACTCCCGACCTTGTGATCCGCCTGCCTCAGCCTCCCAAAGTGCTGGGATTACAGGTGTGAGCCACTGCGCCTGGCCTTCTTGTTTTCTTCCACGCTTTCTGATTTCTCTTGGGGTGGCTACATCTGCAGCTGTGTCTTTTCTCCATTTATCTGGCTATGGAAATGCGAGAGCACAGACTGGGAGGAGACGTGGGCTGGGGGAAGAGAAGGTTTCCTGGTGTGTGTGTGTGTGTGCACGCACGCGCGCGTAAGAGGGTTCAGAGGAAGCAGAAATGTTTCCTCTCTCCCAGCACTACCATTCCACTAATCCATAGCAAGCAAAACTCAGTCTCAATGTTCAAACCCCATGCTTTTAAGGATGCCACATGGTGAGAAAGGGCCGCCATGTAATGAATCCTGGGAAAGGGCCAGGGCCCTTGGGATTACAGACATGCGCTCATGGGGAGAATGAGCACCAGAGAAGCTATGATAGGAGAAACCTTCAGAATCCCCACTGGCCTCTTTGCAACTCTGGGATTTGGGAGAACTCAGGGGAATATGGTGAACTACGGACTTAAGGGGACCATAAAGATTTTGAACTGCTGGTCAGGCAGGGTGGCTCATGCCTATAATCCTGGCACTTTGGGAGGCTGAAGCAGGAGAATCACTTGAGGCCAGGAGTTCACGACCGGCCTGGGAAACATGGCAAGACCGCATCTCTATATACAATTTTTTTTTTCTTTGAGACAGGGTCTCACTCTGTGACCCAGGCTGGAGTGCAGTGGCATGATCTTGGCTCACTACAACCTTCGCCTCCCAGGCTCAAGCAATACTCCCGCCTCAGCCTCCCAAGTAGCTGAGACTACAGGCATGTACCACCATGCCCAGCTAATTTTCGTATTTTTTGTAGAGACGGGATTTTGTCATGTTGTCTGAAACTCCTGGGCTCAAGTGATCCGCCCACGTCGGCTTCCCAAAGTGCTGGGATTACAGGCGTGAGCCACGGCACCTAGCCCTTATAATTTTTTAAAAAAAGGTTCCAAAATCAATTATATTCCACAAACACTTTTTTTTTTTTGAGACGGGGGTCTCACTCTGTCACCCAGGCTGGAATTCAGTGGCGAGATCATGGCTCACTGCAGACTTGACCTCCCGGGCTCAAGCCATCCTCCTACCTCAGCCTCCTGAGTCGCTGGGACTACAGGCACACACCACAACAACCTGGCTAGTTTTTGGGTATTTTTTTTTTTTTTGTATTTTCTCAAACTCCTGGGTTCAAGTGATCCACCTGCCTCAACCTCCCAAAGTGCTAGGATTACAGGGCCACTGTGACTGGCCCACAAACTCTTCTGAAACACCCCTTACATATATGTACAGAGCTATGAAAATAAGTAAGACATACCCTTAAGGGAGGCCGCCCTGGGAAAGACACTCTAGGCATCTGGTGGGGAGTGTCGGGTCAGACAGAGGAGGGAGGGGCGTGTGTGGCGTCAGGGGTGGGAGGGTGGGGAAGCGGGGATAAAAGCAGACGTGGTCAGCCTGCTTTGTCCTGTTCTGGAAGGCCATCCAAGCAGTCCGCTCAAGGGCAGCTGAACAAGTGGGAAGATAGGTGGCAAAGGCAGATGAGGTGGTCCCTGCAGTCTGCTGTGTGCCAGGGAGTGATGTATTAGGGGCAGCAGCTCCAGCAGCTGCCTGGAGAAGGTGGTTGATTATGGGAGAAATTGACTGTGGAGTCTCACTCTGTCACCCAGGCTGGAGTGCAGTGGCGAGATCTCAGCTCACTGCAACCTCTGTCTCCTGGGTTCAAGTGATTCTCCCACCTCAGCCTCCCTAGCAGGTGGGACTACAGGTGCACGCCACCACGCCTGGCTAATTTTTGTATTTTTACTAGAGACGGGGTTTCACCATGTTGGCCAGGCTGGTCTCGAACTCCTGACCTCAAGTTATCCATCTGCCTCGACCTCCCCAAGTGCTGTGATTACAGGCATGAGCCACCACGTCTGGCCCTCTTCAGTCTCTTCTAATCACTACATTTTTCCTCCCTCACCCCCAGCCAAGTGAATGAGCCACGATGGAAATGTATCATCCAGCATCCCAGCTTCAACTCCTCCAACTGAAGCCCCAAACATTGTGAGCAGAGACAATCCATCCCTGCTGTACCTTATCTGAATTCCTGACACACAGAAATCAAGAGATAGAATACATTTTATTGTTGATTTAGGTCACTACACTTTTGGGCAACTTGTTATGTAGCATTAGATAACTAATATGGGGGTGGGTGACTTCCCAGAGAGCTGTCACAGCTAAGTGTGTTCACAGAAGTTAATGGTAAGCCTAGAGGGCACATGTCTCACAGCCTACAGGCAGACAGAAGAAGTCACTAAAGAATCATCTGGGGCTGGGTGGTGGCTCACGCCTGGAATCTCAGCATTTTGGGAGGCCGAGGTGGGCGGATCACCTGAGGTTAGGAGATCGAGACCAGCCTGGCTAACAGGGTGAAACCCCATTTCTACTAAAAATACAAAAAATTAGCTGGGTGTGGTGGCGCATGCCTGTAATCCCAGCTATTCGGGAGGCTGAGACAGGAGAATCATTTGAACTTGGGAGGCGGAGGTTGCAGTGAGCTGAGATCGTGCCGTTGCACTCCAGCTCGGGCAACAAGAGCGAAACTCCGTCTCAAAATAAAAGAAAAAAAAGAAAAAACGAAAACAACAACGAAGAAGGAATCATCTGGCTGGGCGCAGTGGCTCACACCTGTAATCCCAGTACTTTGGGAGGCCGAGGTGGGCAGATGGCTTGAGCACAGGAGTTTGAGACCAGCCTGGCCAACATGGCGAAACCCTGTCTCTATTGAAAATACAAAAATTAGCCAGGTGTGGTGGCGTGTGCCTGTGGTCCCAGCTACCCAGGAGGCTGAGATGGGAGGATTGCTTGAGCCTGAGAGGCGGAGGTTGCAGTGAGCTAAGATGGCACCACTGCACTCCAGCCTGTCTCAAAAAAAAAGAAAAAAAAAAAGAGAAGGTTAGGACACAGACACACACACATGGGAAGACCATGTGAAGTCACAACAAAGAAGGCGGCCATCTTCAAGCCAAGGAGAGAGATCTCAGAAGGAACCAACCCTGCTGACAACTTGTTGTTGGACCTGCAGCCTCCAGAACAGTGAGACAATATATTTCAGTTGTTTGAGTCACCCAGTGTATGTTACTTTGTCATGGTAGCCCCAGCAGACTAATGTAGGGTGTAATCTCCATCTCTTCCTCAGGGATCTGGGTTGGCACAATGACTTGCTCTGACCAATAGAATGCACCAGAAGTGACACTGTGTGACTTCTGAGGCAAGGCCTTAAGACACCTTGTAGCTTTCTGCTTCGCACTCTCAGGCAGTTCTGAGGCTGCCACGCAAGGAAGCCAGTCTCACATACTTGAGGATGTGAGGCCACAGGGAGAAGAGTGACAGTTCACTGCAGCTGACAGCTGGCACCAACTGCCACACTGTTCATGAGGCCATCTTGGATCTGCCCACAGCTGTTGGCTAGCTGACTGCAGCTGCATGAGTAAACCCAGGTGTAACCAGCAGAGGAACAGCCCAGCCAACTTACCCAATTGTGACAGAAGAAATTGTTGCTGTAAGCTACTATAGTTTAGAGTGTTTCGTTATACAGCAATAGTAAACTGATATATCTCATTGAAACATACTCCAGAAGAGTTTCCATCCAAAAGTCTTAGAAGCAAGTCTGTTGACTAGGCGGTGGCTCACACCTGTGATCCCAGCACTTTGGGAGGCTGAGGCAGGACGATCACTTGAGCCCAGGAGTTCAACACCAGCCTGGGCAACATAGTGGCACCCTGTCTTAAAAAAAAAAAAATTAAAAACTAGCCAGGAGTGGTGGCTCTCGCCTGCAGTCCCAGCTACTGAGGAGGCTGAGGTGGGAGGATCCCCTAAGCCCAGGAATTTGATGCTACAGTGAACTATGATCGTGCCACTGCGCTCCAGCCTGGGTGACAGAGCAAAACCTTGTCTCAAAAAAAAGCAACAAGAATCTTGGGAAAGAGGCCGGGCGCAGTGGCTCACGTCTGTAATCCCAGCACTTTGGGAGGCCGAGGCGGGCGGATCACGAGATCAGGAGTTCAAGACCAGCCTGGCCAATATGGTGAAACCCCATCTCTACTAAAAATGCAAATATTAGCCGGGAGTGGTGGCATGCACCTGTAGTCCAAGCTACTCAGGAGGCTGAGGCAGGAGAATCTCTTGAACCTGGAAGGAGGAAGTTGCAGTGAGCTGAGATCATACCACTGCACTCCAGCCTGGGCAACAGAGTGAGACTCCTTCTAAAAAACAAACAAACAAACAAAAAAGTGGCCGGGCGCGGTGGCTCACGCCTGTAATCCCAACACTTTGGGAGGCCGAGGTGGGTGGATCATGAGATCAGGAGATCGAAACCATCTTGGCTAACATGGTGAAACCCCGACTCTACTAAAAATACAAAAAATTAGCCAGGCGTGGTGGCCGGCGCCTGTAGTCCCAGCTACATGGGAGGCTGAGATAGGAGAATGGTGTGAACCCGGGAGGCGGAGCTTGCAGTGAGCCGAGATCGCGACACTGTTCTCCAGCCTGGGTGACAGAGCGAGACGCCGTTTCAAAAAAATAAAAGTAAAAACAACAACAACAACAACCAAAGTATATTGGGTTAGAGGCCAGGTGCAGTGGCTCACAGCTATAATCCCAGCACTTTGGGAGGCCGAGGCAGGCGGATCATTTGAGCTCAGGAGTTTGAGACCAGCCTGGCCAAATGACAAAACCCCGTCTCTACAAAAAATACAAAAATTAGCTGGGCTTGGTGGCACGCACCTGTGATCCCAGCTACTCAGGACGCTGAGGCTGGAGAATCGCTTGAACCCGGAAGGCAGAGGTTGCAGTGAGCCGAGATCATGCCACTGCACTCTAGCCCGGACGACAGAGTGAGACCGTCTCCAAAAAAAAGAATATTGGGGAAAATCTCCAATGGCATCTGTGCTTACTGATTCCAGTTCTAGGGCATAGCATAGATGTAACTCAGTAGATAAAAGGGAGCAGGGGCCACCTTGCCTGAATCATCAGGGGAAAGAAAAGGAATATCTCCTTATATCGGCCCTCCAATAATAAGTGGCCCCCTATGCAAGTCATACCCTCAGATGGCTTTTTGTAAAAAACTATGTTGCCCAGGCTGGTGTCGAACTGCTAGCCTCAAGCAATCCTCCCGCCTCAGCCTCCGGAGTAGCTGGGATTACAGGCATGCAGATGTCTATTAATCAAATACTCTCTGGATACACAGGCCTAGAATCCATGGAAATACCTGCCATTTATTAAGTACCTACTATGTAGTTGTTGCACATTCAATGCATTCCCTTATTCAATCCTCATGGAAGTACGGTGAAAATGAGGCACTAGTCACAACTAAATTACCCTATTTTGCACATCATGAAACTGAGACTCAGAGAGGTTAAGCAGCTCTCCTGAGGTCACAGAGCTAGTGTGCATAGACTCCCAAATGGACAGTCTTTCCTCTTAGCCCAGGTGTGATGTTTAAGGAAGGTGACAGAGGAGAACGGGGATCTCAGCCCAAGTGAGCAGAAACAGGAAAAGCTGGTCACATAATGGGGGGGGCCAGGCCTCAGGGTCAGGCCAGGTATGTAAGGAGAAGGGAGAACTGTGGGCGAGAGCTTCCAGGAAATGTCTTAGGGAGAAGGGGAAACAGTCCAGACGGAGGGAGGGAGGAGCTGCGGGGCCTTAGGTAGGTGGGGGCTGGGGTATGGGCGAAAGCTGCTTCACTGTCCTTTCCTCAGGAGCAGGAGTGGTGGCTCTACCTCTAAGAACAGACTCCTTACCGGATGCAGTGGCTCATGCCTGTAATCCCAGGAGGCGTGGGAGGCTGAGGCAGGCGGATCGCTTGAGGTCAGGAGTTCAAGACCAGCCTGGCCAACATAACGAAACCCCGTCTCTACTAAAAATACAAAAATTAAGGCCGGGCGCGGTGACTCACGCTTGTAATCCCAGCACTTTGGGAGGCTGAGGCGGGCGGATCACAAGGTCAGGAGATGGAGACCATGGTGAAACCACGTCTCTACTAAAAATACAAAAAATTAGCCGGCTGTGGTGGCGGGCGCCTGTAGTCCCAGCTACTCGGAGAGGCTGAGGCAGGAGAATGGCATGAACCCGGGAGGCGGAGCTTGCAGTGAGCCAAGACTGCGCCACTGCACTCCAGCGTGGGCAACGGAGTGAGACTCCATCTCAAAAAATATACATATAAAATAAAATAAAAATAAAAATACAAAAATTAGCTGAGCGTGGTGGCGCATGCCTGTAGTCCTAGCTACATGGGAGGCTGAGGCACGAGAATTGCTTGAACCAGTGAGCCAAGATCATGCCACTGCACTCCAGCCTGTGCAACAGTGAGACTCCGTCCAAAAATAGAATTAAAAAAAAGAACAGACTTCACCCGTGCAGCAGGCACCTCCTCCACCACCCTCCAGGCCTTCTCCTCCGTGGCTCTGCCTCCCCTGCCCCAGCAACTCCCTATGCACCTGCCATCCTTCCCTGTCTCTCTTCATCTAAATCTTCAACAGGTGGAAAGCAGCCTGATTAAGGGTGCACCCCAATTCCCTCCTCGTGGCCACACTATGAGGTGGGCACTTAGTTACTCTCCTTTTACAGATGAGGAAACTGAGGCATGGTGACGTGAGGGGAGGGCAGCCTGCACTATGACCTAGCCTAATGACTCTATCTGGGAGGTTTCCCCTGGCCTTCCTGGTCCTCTGAGACCTGCTCTGCCAGGGATTCCAGGGTGCTGACCTGCACATCACTCCTTCAGCCTGGTGGTATGAGTTCGTCAACGAGATCATGGAGACGTGTGACCATTTTTAGCCCTTGGCTTGGCGTGGGGCACAAAGAAGGAGCCCCATCATGTGTCGCATCGCTGTGCAGCTCCAAGCCTACCCCCGTCTGCTCTGAGCAAGGCAGCTGCTGCATGTGAGTCTTGGTGGTAATGAGGGGAGTCATGTCGGTGGGGAGGTTCAGGAGCCCCAGAAGGAAAAGGAAGAGGACCAGAGAGAGCAGGTTCCTCGGAGTGCTAAACACAGGCCCAACTGCCTTTTTCAGGAATAAGGGTGTGGGCCAGAGGGGCAAACGACCCCCTCCACAAATGCCAGTGAATTGCAGCAGGCACACAATGGCTCCTCCCTCTTGTGTCCTGCCTTCCCAGGGTACCCTATTTGGCAAATCCTACCCACTCTGGCAGCCCCTGGAACCCAGCCGCCCTCTTCATGCCCCTCATCCTGAGGCATCTGTCATGCAAGTCACCCCCCACCTTCCCTGGGGAGCTGGCTTGCTGGCCCCAGTGGTCTCCATGTGACCTTTCCTCAGCTCCTCCACTGTCTTCAGACCTGAGGTAAAGAAAGCAAGGTCAGAGAAGGGGCCCCACGCATGACCGTGAGACAGAAGACCCACGCCAACCGAAGCTGCTCTCTTTCTCCAGCTGCCTGTCAGGCCACCATTGCAACAGTTGACCCTCCTGGGCCCCAAACCAGGTTGTCTGACCTGAAAACACTCAGTAGTCAGCCAGGTGTTCCTATTCAGAGCCCAGTGAGCTTGCACTTGAGATCAGGCACATGGGTAAGGCTGATATGGGGGTGACAGTGAACCACAAATCTTACAGACCCAACCTCCTGAGAGAGCTGAGCTGGTCAGAATGAGAAGGTGCTCGCACTGCAGCCCTGCATTTACTATCCAAAGGGACTAGAAATGACTAGAAACTGAGAAAAACAGGCCAGTCGCAGTGGCTCACGCCTATAATCCCACCACTTTGCAAAACAGGCCAGTAGCAGTAGCTCATGCCTGTAATCCCAGCACTTTGCGAGGCCGAGGCAGGCGGATCACCTGAGGTCGGGAGTTCGAGACCAGCATGGAGAAATCCCATCTCTACTAAAAATACAAAATTAGCCAGACGTGGTGGCACATGCCTGTAATCCCAGTTACTCAGGAGACTGAGGCAGGAGAATCGCTTGAACCCGGGAGGCAGAGGTTGTGGTGAGCCAAGATCACGCCATTGCACTCCAGCCTGGGCAACAAGAGCGAAACTCTGAACAAAAAGAAAGAAAGAAAGAGAGAGAGAGAAAGAAAGAGAAAAGAAGAAAGGAAAACAGAAACAGAGGAAGGAAGGAAGGAAGGAAGGAAGGAAGGAAGGAAGGAAGGAAGGAAGGAAGGAAGGAAGGAAGGAAGGAAGGAAAAGAAAGAAAGAAAGAGAAAGAAAAGAAAAGGAAAAACGGTCCCTATGGCCCAGTAGACATGAATAACTGCAAGCGACTGGAGACCTGGTGCCTGGCACTGGCTTTACCCTGTGAGCTTCCAGGCCTCAAATTAGAAGGAGGAGGGGAACTCATGTTTGTCCAGCACTTCGGCAAGATCATCTCACTGACTCCTCATAACAACCCCATGAGATACTGTGGTGGTTTTAAACACACCCGCGAGTTATTCAACACTCTTCCCACCAAGAGGTGTGGTTTCTGTCTCTACTCCTCGAAGTCTGGGTGGGCTTGTGACTGCTTTCAACACAACAGAAGTGACACTCTGAGACTTGTAAGGCAAAGCCAGAAGAAGCCATGCAGCTTGCTCCTGGCTCTTTTGGGGCACTCGCTCTGAAAGAAGTCAGGAAGAAGTCTACTGCCATGGCAGAGACTCACAACATAGGTGCTGCGGTCAACAGCCCAGCAGAGCTCCCAGCCAATAGCCAGCATCAACTGATTGCTACAGGAGTGTGCCATCTTGGATATCCTTCCGATGGCTGCGGCCCCTGTTGATGTGTGACTGCAACCGAATGAGATACCCCAAGTGAGAAGTGCCCAGCTGAGTCCGTTCCAGAATTCCTAACCCACAGCACTGTGAACAAAATCAGAGTTGTTTTCTTTGTTTTTGTTTTTGACACAGTATCACTGTCACCCGGGCTGGAGTGCAGTGGCGGGATCTCAGCTCACCACAGCCTCAACCTCCAGAGTTCAAGGAATCCTCTCACCCTAATTTTTGTATTTTTGTGGAGACAGGGTCTCCCCATGTTGCCCAGGCTAGTCTGCAACTCCTAGGCTCAACTGATCCATCCACCGCGGCCTCCCAAAGTGCTGGGATTGCAGGCATGAGCCACCACACCCGGCCAAAGAGTTGTTTTACGTGGCAAAGTTCTGGGGTAATTTGTTGCATGGCACTAGTCATCAAAACAGATCTGTGGTGTTCCCACTTGAAACTGAGGTGCAGAGGGGCTGAATAACTTGCCCATGGTCACACACCTGGTAAGTGGCAGAATTGAAACTCAAACCTGGTCTCTCAGAATCCAAATCATAGCCCCTTCTCACGGTGCCCCCTGACATTTTCTCACTTCCAAGAAGAGAACATTCTTTTCAGACTCGACTAGTTTCCAAACCTGGCTGTGCGTCAGAGTCAGCAGTGGCGTGTTAAAGATAGAGATTTCCAGGCCCCACCCCAGGCCTACTGAGTCAGTATTTTCAGGAATGGGGCCAGGACTCCGAATTCTGAACTGGCACCCCAGGTGACCCTGAGGCAGTTAGTGTGTGAACTGTACAGTGAAACCCACTGCTCAGCCAGGTTATTACAGAAAACTGGAGGGGACCGGCAAGGTTTTCTTCAAAATATAGCAGTTTCAGAAAATCCTTCATGATCTGAGGTCATCTGCTTCAATTTCTTTTCTTTTCTTTCTCTTTTTTTTTTTTTTTTTTTGAGACGGAGTCTCGCTCTGTCGCCCAGGCTGGAGTGCAGTGGTGCGATCTCGGCTCACTGCAAGCCCCGCCTCCTGGGTTCATGCCATTTTCCTGCCTCAGCCTCCCTCCCGCATAGCTGGGACTACAGGCACCCACCACCATGCCCGGCTAATTTTTTGTATTTTTAGTAGATACAGGGTTTCACTGTGCTAGCCAGGATGGTCTCGATCTCCTGACCTCGTGATCCACCCGCCTCGGCCTCCCAATGTGCTGGGATTACAGGCATGAGCCACCACACCTGGCCTCAATTTCGACTTTCTTGGCCCTAACATCTGGGAAGTCTTTTCTACTCCCCCACCACTAAGAGACAGAAATTGATGGGAGGCCATCCAACCAGTAAGTACATTCGTGTGTGTTAACACCTTGCTAGGCTCTGTGGTCCCTGTGCTCTAAGAACTTACAACTGAAGCGAGCAGATAAGGCGTAAAGTCGTTTCAGAGCAACCAAATGATAAGTTTTGTGGCTGTGACAACAAGCACAAAGGCATCTGGGAGAATTAGACTAAAATGTAACTCCCTAGCAATTTGGGAGGGGCTCCGCAGAGGAGGTGGGGCCTGGAGCTGGGAGTCAGGGTGAGCAGGGGGATCACTCCAGGCAGGGGGCTCAGGGGCTGAGGCTCCCTCTGAGGGCAGAACAAGCAGGAGGGCATGAGTGGGCAGAGGGACTCACTGGGCTGCCCCAGGGGTGTGCTCTGTGGCAGCTATGGAACCAGAGGAGAGGGGAAGACCAGGACCAGAGCAAAGAGGGGTCAGGGGACTTGAAGCCTGATCCAGAGTTTTATTTTCTCAGTTTCCAAAAGCTACTGTCATTTATAGATCAAGGACATGGCCAGGTGCAGTGGCTCACACTTGTAATCCCAGTACTTTGGGAGGCTGAGGCGGGAGGATCACTTGAGCCCAGGAGGTTGAGGCTGCAGTGAGCCATGATCACACCACTGCATTCCAGCCTGGGTGACAGAATGAGACCCTGTCTCAAAAAGGAAAACACCAAATACCAAAAACTAAAAAAGGCAGTCCCCCTTCCAGGTCTAGGCTAGGATTACTTACAGAAGATGGATCAACTCACACACCTTTGGAGATAGGAGCCAGAATCCTCCCAAATTAGAGACTGAATCCCCATGGGGTCCCACCATAAAACATATCTGCCCCAGTGCCCCAGTCTCTTTGCTTACAAGAAGTAAACCTTGATGCTGCTACCTTGAATTTTTAGACAGTGGATTCCTTTGATTAGAATCACTCTGGGCAACGGTGACGAGATTCCATTAACCATTGGAATCAATTGAACCAAGAGCTTTCCTTCCTAAAGGGAAGGGCTAGGTTCCAGTACTTGGCTGACTGCAGAGCCCTGGAGGAATTCATTGAAAGGAGGCCCGAAATTAGAAATCATCACTTTCTGCAGAGACACTTAGGAATCCCTCCCACATTATTCAAGGACAGCAAGAGAAAGGTGGGCAGAACTGAGGGGGGGAAAGGAGCTGCAAGGAAGAAAGGGAGTCTTTGACCAGCTCACATAGCTTCATACAACAGATGAAGGTGTGTCCTGCACAGCCCGCGAGACCAGTTAAAAGTCTAGCTTTTAGTCACACCTCCTGGATCCTATGCCACATCTGTGCCACTCCAAGACATGCTTAGAGGTAAGCAAGGAAACTTGCTCGGTCTGGGGTCTCCTCTGATCTTTCCCATCTGTACTCTCCCTGCAAGGGAAGCCCCTGTAGGAAGAAAGGTCTCCATTCCATCATGGCTTTTTTATTTTCTTTTTTTGGTGGGGGGGGGAAGAGTTTCATTCTCGCGCCCAGGCTGAAGTGTAGTGACACAATCTCATCTCACCGCAGCCTCCGCTCCCGGATTCAAGTGATTCTCGTGCCTCAGCCTCTCGAGTACCTGGAATTACAGGCGCGTATCACCATGCTTGGCTAACTTTTGTATTTTTAGCAGAGACTGGGTTTCACCATGTTGGCCAGGCCGGTCTCGAACTCCTGACCTCAGGTGATCTGCCCGCCTCGGCCTTCCAAAGTACTGGGATAACAGGTGTGAGCCACCGCGCCCGGCCCTTCATGGCCTTTTTGTCTCTCAGCATTGGGATGGCCGGTGGTCCATCTTCCCAGGTTTCCTGAGATTGGCGGCAATGACCCAGAAGCCTCTGGTGACATCATAAACCATCTCGGGGTGGGTAATGTAATTATTGCATGGATTTATTCAAATTTAATCTAAAACAGAAGGTTTCAACAAGGGTCGTTTTATCATTTGATATATGTGTTTGTATATATAAATGTCACAGCTAGAGATACATAGTTTTGGTTTGAACCATCTGTTTCAGATTGCATTACTCTTCCCAGTGCTTCACCTCGCCCTGTGTCCACACCCTTTAGAGGTAGAGCATGTCTCCTCATCCCACCGATGTCAGGTCACATGACTTCTTTTGGCCAAAAGACGTAGGCAGAAGTAACAGCGTGCAAATTTTGAGTTCCGGACTTAAGAGTCATCGCATTTGCACTCTACCCTGTTGCACTTTTGCCACTGTCACGAGAAGAACATGTCCCAGGTAGCCCACTTGTCCACAGAAGATGAGGGACACGTGTAGCGGCTTTAGATCCAATCCACACTTGGAGTCAAGCCCTGTTGAGCACATTCTAGACCAGTGAACCACAGGTGACCCACGGACACGTATGTAAGAAATAAGTGCTTACTGATGTTTTGAGGTGGTTTGTGATACAACAGTGTTGTGGCAAGAGCTTATTGATACATTGCCTGAGCACGTTACTCTGTCAATCCAAGACTCATACTGCACAACCTACCATCTAAAAGAACACTTGTTCTACCTGCTGTAGATTGAAATAACTACATAAAAGAACATTCCATCTCTCTCTAGCCCCATACCCTTCTTAATTCTTCCGAGTATTTATTACAACCTGCAATATTATATATTTTTATTGCTCATGTACTTTTTCTCTCCCTAGTAAAATGTAGTTTTATGATGTCCAAGATACTGTTTTTGTTCCTGCTATAAATGTCCAAAGCTTTGGTAGGCGTATAGTGGGTGTTAAATAATTATGTGCACAATAGATGTATAGGGTCTTTTTTCTCCTTGGTTCATATGCCTCTTATCTAATTTACGTTCCTGTGTGCAGCTTAATGACTTTGCAGTAAGCAAAGTTGAGGAAGAAGAAAACTTTTTTTTTCTTTTTTTTGAGACGGAGTCTCGTTCTGTCGCCCAGGCTGGAGTGCAGTGGCGCAATCTCGGCTCACTGCAAGCTCCGCCTTCCGGGTTCATGCCATTCTTTTGCCTCAGCCTCCCAAGTAGCTGGGACTACAAGCGCCCGCAACCACTCCCGGCTAATTTTTTGTATTTTTAGTAGAGACGGGGTTTCATTGTGTTAGCCAGGATGGTCTCGATCTCCTGACCTCGTGATCTGCCCAGCTTGGTCTCCCAAAGTGCTGGGATTACAGGCGTGAGCCACCGCGCCCGGCCTGAAGAAAACATTTTGTGGAGCAAAATCTGCAAACAGGAGACCTCCTAATTTTATTCCTGATGAAGAATGAGTTCTTCTTCCCCAAGGAGCCACTCTTGATGGTTTTGGCCCTTAGAAACCACAACAGACCTCCAGAACTGTGGCAAACCAGCAGGTGGCTTTGCCAGTGACATCCAATATAACCACCACGCAGCTATATTTCCGTATACCGCATCAGGGGCTGTCCTCAACCATAGGAGGTTTCTGTGTGTCAGTTCACTGGGGGGAACTTCAAAGGGACTTATGTGGCTTCCAAGAGCTGTCAGAATGTTTGACTCTCTGGCATTGTGCCAGCATCACATGTTAATTAAATTATATGGCAGATACGCCACAATGTCAAGGTCACATATTATAGCCGTCAAAGCCTAACATTAGGTGCAGTATTTTATAGCACAGAGCAAAGTATACCTTTAAACAAATTCCTGGCCGGGCACGGTGGCTCATGCCTGTAATCCCAGCACTTTGGAAGGCCAAGGCGGGTGGATTACCTGAGGTCAGGAGTTTGAGACCAGCCTGGCCAACACGGTGAAACCCCGTCTCTACTAAAAATATACAAAAATTAGTCGGATTAGTCGGGTGTGGTGGCACACACCTGTAATCCCAGCTACTCGGGAGGCTGAGGCTGGAGAATCACTTGAACCCAGGAGGCAGAGGTTGCAGTGAGCCAATATCGAGCTATTGCACTCCAGCCTGGACGACAGAGTGACACTCCATCTCAAAAATAAAATAAAATAAAACTTAAAATAAAATAAACAAATTCCTTTATCTTTCCCAGTCCTTTCTTGCCTCTGGCTCTTAAGACATCCACCATTCGACGCTTCCTATGTGAAGAACATTCCAGACAACTTTGTCAGACTCTCTCTGACTTGCCAGACAGTGGAGGTTTCTGGGGTTGCACCTACTTGCTCTGTCTAACCCTTCTTGACTTTCTGACCTCAGGCTTTCATGAGCCTAGGCTTCACCCTGAGGGAGAAGATCTTCTTACCGGTCTGTGGGTACAACAAATGCTAGCTCTTTCTTCGAAGATGGTTCTATTAGCAGGGCAGCAACTAGCCGGGCTATAAAAGGGAAGTGGATGGGGGAAGACGTTCCCTCCAAATATCTTTTTTTTTTTTTTTAGAGTTTCGCTCTTGTTGCCCAGGCTGGAATGCAATGGCGCAATCTTGGCTCACAGCAACCTCCGCCTTCCGGGTTCAAGCAATTCTCCTGCCTCAGCCTCCCGAGTAGCTGGGATTACAGACATGCGCCACCACACCCGGCTAATTTTGTATTTTTAGTAGAGACGGGGTTTCTCCATGTTGGTCAGGCTGGTCTCGAACTCCCAAGCTCAGGTGATTTGCCCGCCTCGGCCTCCTAAAGTGCTGGGATTACAGGCGTGAGCCACCACTCCCGGCCTCAAATATTTTTTTTAATAAGCACAGCTAGAAACTCTCCATGAGTGGAAACTGGTCACAAGAAGCCCCTGCTACTTATGTGCTGAGTGTGGGCAATCCTCTCACTAGAGAGACGACTATGAAGTCACATTCCTGGTTTTCTTGGGTCTCTGACGGTTACCAAGGAAAACTCGGAGCCCATCAACTCGGCCAAATGACTTACATGCAATCACCAAAGCAAAGTTAATATCAAATGTGTTTCAGTCTCAAGTGTCCCTAACACCTATTAAGCACTTTCTAGATGCCAGGCACTGTTTTTTTATTTATTTATTTATTTTGAGACACAGTCTTGCTCTGTCACCCAGGCTGGAGTGTAGTGGCACCGTCTCGGCTCACTGCAACCTCCGCCTCCTGGATTCAAGCGATTCTCCCGCCTCAGCCTCCCAACTGGCTGGGGTTACAGGCACCCACCACCACGCCTGCCTAATTTTTGTATTTTTAGTAGAGACAGGGTTTCGCCATGTTGGCCAGGTTGCTGTCGAACTCCTTACCTCAGGTGATCTGCCCGCCTCGGCCTCCCAAAGTGCTGGGATTACAGGCATGAGACACTGTGCCTGGCCCAGGCACTATTTTACATGCTTTACTTCCATCAACTAATCCTCCCAACATCATTAAATACATTGTATCATTAACCTCCATTTCAAAGATGGGGAAAGTCAGGTGGCGAGAGTAACTGCCTCAGGTCACACAGCTGGTCAAGTCGTAGAGCCAGGTTTCGAACCCAGGCAGTTTGGCTCCCCCATACTAACTACGACATAGTCTTCGCTATTTAATCCTGCAAGCTTTAGGAAATGCCCGCTATGCACAAGGCACACAAATAAGGTGCTGGGGGCTGGGAGGAGGGGGATGAACAAGCAGGCAACATGTCTACTAAGGAAAAGTACTCCTAAGTAACAGTTTAAGATAAAGTTAAACTAATTCAGATCTTTGAAGGGGTTTTGAATTCTTTCCAAGGGTAGGCGTGTTGAATAAATATAGTGCCTTTGAAAACCTGCCTTCATATATGGGTGTTCGTTGTACTGCTCTTTCAAGTTTTCTGTGGGTTTGGGATTTTTTTCAAAATAAAATTAATATATATATTTAAAAGAATCAGCCTTAATAGGCCAGGCGTGGCGGCTCATGCCTGTAATCCCAGCACTTTGGGAGGCCGAGGCGGGTGGATCACGAGGTCAGGAGATAGAGACCATCCTGGCTAACACTGTGAAACCCTGTCTCTACTAAAAATACAAAAAATTAGCCCAACATAGTGGCACACACCTGTAATCCCAGCTACTTGGGAGGGTGAGGCGGGAGAATCGCTTGAACCCGGTAGGTGGAGATTGCATTGAGCTGAGATTGTGCCACTGCACTCCAGCCTGGGTGACAGAGCGAGATTCCGTCTCAAAAAATAAAAAGAAAAAAAGAAAAAAAAAAAAAAGAATCAGCCTTAATAGACTATCTTGGGAAGGGTAAGCAATAAACTGGGAGCAGTGGTTGCCTTCAGAGAGGCAAACTGAGTGACTGAGAAATGCGGGCAGGAGAGGCACCAAACATCCTTTTATAGCCTTAGAATTTTCTGCCAAGTGCAGGTGTTACCCATAACACCTGCCGTGAACTTGATGTCACCTGGGCGGACCCTTTGGCGAGAAAGCATGGAACTCCCAGCTCCCAAGTCCCATTCAGCAGGTCAGCCACTGGGAGTCTGAGGGAGT
The DNA here is from genome assembly GCF_043159975.1 of Macaca nemestrina. Taxonomy (NCBI): domain Eukaryota; kingdom Metazoa; phylum Chordata; class Mammalia; order Primates; family Cercopithecidae; genus Macaca; species Macaca nemestrina. The sequence continues at coordinate 120,435,789 of NC_092145.1, read as the reverse complement.
CTTTAGTTTCCCAGCTTTATGTGTAAAGTGGTCAGAAACACACCATCAGCCCTTTGGCTTAAATATATATATTTATATATGCCTAAGTGGGGTGCAGTGGCTCATGGCTGTAATCCCAGCACTTTGGGAGGCTGAGGTGGGAGGATCACTTGAGCCCAGGAGTTTGAGACCAGCCTGGGCAACATGGTGAGACCTAGTCTCTACAAAGAAAAAGAAGAAAAGAAAAGAAAAATGAGCCAGGTGTGGTGGCACGTGCCTGCAGTCCCACCAACTCGGGAGGCTGAGGCAGGAGAAGCACTTGAGCCTGGGAGGTCAAGGCTACGGTGAGCTGTGATCACCTCACTGCACTACAGCCTCGGCAAGAGATAGATGGAGACCCCATTAGAAAAACAAAAACAAAACAAAACAAAACAAAGTGAAAAACTAAGACTGAGGAGTAATACCAGGGATTGCTCTTTCTCCTGGTTTTAGTGTAAGCACAATGAAGTTTTCAGCTCCATGGGGCTTATCTCTCTTGGGGAGACTTTATGTCCTCTAAGGAGGGTCCTGGGTCCTGTTAACTGGGGGTTTCCCCGAGCCACCCCCAACAGCCACAAGCACAGTGCAGGACAGACAAGAGAGGCTTGAGCGAACGTTTGTTGAATCACTGACTATGCTGTGTTCACCATCCACGAAGGACCATGTGGTCCAATATCCTTTCTATTCGTATGTGTGGGTAACCCTTGGAGCATGGATGTCACACTTACGACAAGTGAGCAGTGATTCTCAGCACAGAATGTGGTATTTTTCTGTTGCACAAGGTTAAACAGTGACCAAGTGTCCACAATTGCCCAACGTGGCCTGAAGCTGCCAGCCAAGGAATTGGGTCACCCCCGGTTCACTCTCAGGGGCTGGGGGATCCCCGTCTTGACCCACTGGCAACCCACTCACTCTTGGGAAACTCTGGATGAAGGGATTTTGGAAGCCATTCCTTGGCTCTTGGAACTAGCAACCCACAACCAGAAGGGGGAGGGGGTGGTCTGAGAGGGCTGCCAAGGGGCAGCAGGGCTTCCTGGGGCTTAGACTTGCTCTGGGGTGTGCCCAGGTTTTTGGGGGGCGACGGGGCCTGAGCAGTGGGCTGAAGAGGGCATGCTGCCAGCTCTGGCTGGCCCAGAGCCAGTAAGTCTGACTGAACTTGGGCCAGCCCTGTTGGCCCACAGACTCTGGAAGCTGAACTGCTCCAGCGCTCCTCGGCCTCTTTGTTTTCACTTCCCCACAGCTCTCTCTTAGTGTTTAGGAATGTGCTTTGAAGGTTCCAGCGTGTTTCGCCTCTGCTTAGGGAAACCAAGAGCAGAGACTGGGTCCAGGCCAGATGGCTTGAGGAAGGGCACCTGTGATCACACTGAGAGCGCCCCAAGGGGCAGGTGGAATGCAGGGGGCACTTAAGCCAGCCTCCTTCTCTGCTGGGAGACTCCATGTGCAGTGCTAAACCTTGGAGATTCTCAGGTTTGTTTTGTTAAGGGAGGCAGTATTCCCTTACCGGCTCCCCCAGAGAGCCTACATTTGTCCAGGAGCTTTTGGGGATAAGCTGTGCTCTTCTGCTTTTTCAGGGCAAGAGAGAGAGCTGTAGTGTGTGCTTTCCTAGCTAGAAAAGTTGCCTCCTTCGTTCGCATTAGAATAAGTTTCCTGGTCTGCCTAGGGCAACAAAGTCAGGCCCTCCAAGGAAGGGGAAGTGAAGATGACCTCTCTGGCACTCCCACCATGGGGAGGACAATCATCTTACAGGCGCAGACGCTTAGCCAGATAGGGTTTGGCTCAGGGAGGCCGTAGAGGGGTCCATTGCTACAGGTTGCCCTCTGGCCTCAATGCCCACCTGTAAGCCGCTATCTTCAAAAGTGGAACCCAAAATGGTTGGCTTCCTCCTCCCATTCCCCAGCCCCTTCACCCACTGTCTTTCATGGCCTTTGTCACCAGGCACATATAAAGGGAAGGGTCTTCCCTGCTCAGTTCTTGGAGGGCTCATAGTGCTGGTAGCCCCCTTTGATGCCCAGCATAGTGCTTTGCACACAGCAAGTGCTTAATAAATGCCAAATGACTGAAATACCAGGCCTCTTCAGCGACCAAGAGCACTCTGGATCTTTCTCTAACCAGAAGTCACTTTCCTCCTCTGGCTGTTTTCTGAAGCTGGGAGCTCTGGGTTCTGGTCTCACTTTTGCCACTAACATGTCACCCTGAGCTAGTATTTTCACCCTCTCAACTGATTTCCTCCACTGAGTTAAATGGGGCTCAATTAAAGCCCTGGTGGCTCTTGTATGACATCTGCACACATTCTTGTTTACCGGCTGACATTTTAGCGCCAGGTTGGGTCACTTCGATCCTGCCTGGGCCCAGGTGCTAGCAGGGTCTTTAGTCTTCAGCTCAGGGTTCTCCCCTGCTCCTCCACCATCTGTCTGGCTTCACAACACACATCTAGTCCTTGGACTCTTGACACAGCTGTTCCTATCTGTCCCCATGGCCATTTATACAGCTCCAGCTCCTGCATGAGGGGGCCGTGGCACATAAGCAATAACTCCGATGCCACAAGGGCACCTGAGTCATTTTTCTGCAGCCAGCACTGTCTGTTTGGAGCTACAGCAGACCTCCCTCCTGCCCTGTGGTGACATAGGCCCTGTTCAGGTCTGTGTGGGCTATGGATTTTTTCCCCGATTTCCATTTCTCTTTGATTTCAGCACCCAAGTGAACATGCACTCCAAGGCTCTGCTGAGGGTAAACAGAAAGCACCATCGCAGGGGTCCTTCCTCCTCTCTCTCCGAAGATTCTTTCTTTTCCTAGGTAATGACTGCTTTTTCCTCCCAGCTTCCTCTCAGCCTACGTATATTTAGTGCACGTTGCCCTGGATAGAGTTTAATTAGGCACCAATGCACCCAGGGGCAAAAACCAAGGACCCCTCTCGGGTTGAGCAAATGGGGCCAGCCTCCCCTGGCTGGTAAGTGATGAGCTGCCGGCAGGTAGAGGAGGTTGCCCATTCTCAGCTAATGATCGCCTTAGGCACCAAGTGATGGAAAATCCAGGAGGACTGGCGAGCTGCAGGGGGCAGCCAGGGACAATTGTATGGACCAGTTTAACACGGCTTCCGGAGGGATGGCAGGAGGAATGCTGTGTGTGTGTGTGTGTGTGTGTGTGTGTGTTTCCTGGTCTCCTTTCTCTCCCCTCCCTGACTCCTTTCCCTCTCTCTTGCTTTCGGTTTTCTCTTCTGTTTCTAGCCCACACGAGTTGAAATTAGAAAGGTCTTTGAATTCATTTATTTGTTTTAATAAAAGCAGCCTTTTTAAGCAGCATATTTGTAGCAATTGAGTGTTAAACTAAACACCAAGCCAACTAAATGTGTTAGGGGGAAATGAAAAGTCGGTTTACAAGAAACATATAATTAACACGTCCTTTGACTTTCCCTAAGCCTTTGTCTGGCTGGGGACAAGACAGAGGAACCATAATCAACTTTAGTAAAACGAAAGATCTTATCGAGGCCAAAGGGGAACAAAAAACTTTGGAGTAGGAAACAAAGGCCGAAGAGGGGATTCTTGAGTTATAACAAATATGTTTAAAAAATACATCTTTTGGCCAGGCGCGGTGGCTCACGCCGGTAATCTCAGCACTTTGGGAGGCCGAGGTGGGCAGATCACGAGGTCAGGAGTTTGAGACCAGCCTGGCCAACATAGTGAAACCCCGTCTCTACTAAAAATACAAAAAAATTAGCCAGGCGTGGTGGCGCGTGGGCGCGTGCCCGGTAATCTCAGCTACTCAGGAGGCTGAGGCAGGAGAATCATTTGAACCTAGGAGGCAGAGGTTGCAGTGAGTCGAGATTAGGCCATTGCACTCCAGCCTGGGCAACAGAGCAAGACTCCATCTCACAAACAACAACAACAACAACAAATCTTTTGTTTCCTAATTTTTGGTCATCAGCCATTTTCTCCTTCCCAATAGGAATGCTCTGGTTTGAACTCTACCTGTTAACGGGGACAGATGGTGAGACCTGGAGGGGGAGAGGGAAGGTGGTACAAGGAACCTGCAGGAGACACGTGGCAGTATCAGGAGGCTGATAAATCCAGGCTAATGGAAATTACTATTGCACAACACAAGAGTCTTCACGTGGCCTGACTTTCAATAAACTGTTCCCCTTCTCACTCTTTGGAAAAAGTGAAATAAGACATTAGACTTTCAATAATCTCATATGGTGATGATCAACCGAAACCTGGAGAAGGTGGCCAATTTATAGAAATTGTATCTGCTTCACTGGGTGGCTGGAATCAGGGAGCTGAAAAGAAAAAGGTGCTCGCCTTTGATGTGTGAAGTTGCCCCAAAATCACAAACGCCAAGAAACACTGGCTGTACATGTGGGATTTTCAAAGGGAGAGGGTACTCGGGAGAGGCCTGTGTTAGGTGGATCATTGCCGGGACCTGACCAAAGACATATGTACATGTCCAGGCCACATAAAAGCGATTTATTTTTATTATCTTTTGGCTATTTTAAGTTGGAGTTTCCATCTTTCTTATATGTTTTATCACCAATGAAGTTTATTTACTGAATTAACTTTTAATGGACCCTCTACTTTGTTCTTCAGAGTTGGCTTCCAGGACTTGCCCCTTTTTAGCCAGGATTCCTCTTGCCTTTGTGACCCCCCTCCCCTCCAAATCCCAATCCTGGAGGTGAACGGCTCAATCTCTGTTAACTCCTTGCCTGCTGGTGTCTTTTCTCTGTAGCTACTAATCACCTCCTTTTGATCACTGCCAAGTTCTCAGGTTGAAGGAAGGAGAAAGGACCTCTTGACCATTCTGGCTGGCTTTCCACATGAGCCTGAAAATGTCGACAAATTTGAAACATCTGCCGGGCTGCTTTGGTCTGATTGCTAAAATATGCCGACCTCAACCCCCCTCCCCCCGCCCCTTTTAATCTGTTTCATATTCACAAATTAAGCATTTAGTCTGGGTAATAAATCAGGGCGGTTTACGAGACTCACACGAGACAAACAAGCGAGAAGGGCGCAACACAAGCCCCTGGAAACGGAGTGCACAGAGCTGCCAGGAGTCGGGAGCTCCCAGCGCTCGAACGCGGAGAGCAGCCCAGCGCGTCCTGACACGCCGCCAGCACCCACACTCTGGCCGGTCCCAGAGCCGGCGGGGTGGAAGGCGCAGGGGAACAGCTTCGGCCTGGGTCCACACCCCTGGAACCTTCCGCGCGAACACGCGGCGCCCGGCCCGCCCCAGCTCTGGGCAACTCGGCTCCCCCGCCCCGCCAGGGAGTGGCCGCTGGCAAAGGCGACAACCTCACCCGGCACACACCCTGTGGTGGGCCCATTAAGCCTCTCCCAGCCGAGTCGAGAAGGCTGAATCCCCCTCCCCCACCTCTTCCATCCGGCAGGGCTCGGCCTTAAAGATCCCAGGCCCACACTCACCAGAGAGGCAAAAGAGTCCCCGTTTAGGTCCACGTGTGACCTCCACTAAGCCTGGAGGCTACCCCCTCCCCACCCCAATCTCTCCGTGCTGCCTCCTCCCAGGTTTCGGTCCCAGCAGCCACAAAGCTACTTTCAGATTCAGATAGGGGTGGGGGTCTCCTGGAGAGCGGATCAAGGTTTAAGAGCGGCTGGGGAGGGTAGCAAAGGCACACACAGGGTCTAGGCCCCCTCTGCAGAAACCCCGGCCCAGGCTTTTGCGACCACCCAAACTCAGGGGGCTCCAATCTGTGCGTTTCCCGCCCTCCCCTGTGCAGCAGCGAGAAGGGGACCTGGATTAGGGGTCTGGGACCACTCGCAACCTACGAGCTTGGGAGACCCGGGTGGGGAGGGTGGCTCCAGGGTCACCTCGACCGGGCCTCTGTCTCCCGGCTATGCTCAAGTTCCCTGTCGACTGGCGTTCTCGATGCTATCGTGGGACACGGCGGCGGAGAGGCGGAGGGCGGGAAATCGGGAAGCCTGAACATGTAGCCCACCCCGGACCTAAGGGGAAGCGTAGGAACAATTCCCCACCCTGCAATACAGTACACGTCGCCCTTCCTCTTCCCCAGCACACATTCCGACTGCGAAAGCCATTACCGCCAGCGCGCGAGAGACTTTTTAAATATTTACAGCCCGCTCTCCGCACGGTAGCCTGATCCATCTTGTGGGCGCGGAGGCGGGGCGCGGGGCTCCGCTCCCGCGGAGGCACGGAGCCGGGGTTGGGGAGCCCGGCGCCTCCCCCCACGGTCCTGAGGTCCCCCCTGCGCCCCCACCGTGTTTAACCCCCAGGTGGGGAGAGGCCCCCGAGACTGCACACAGCGCGCCCGGGGCCCTGCCGGGGCCTGAGCGGGCGGGGGACAGTGTCCGGGAGGAGGGAAGGCCGGGAGGCTGATTTAAAGGTTCTCACCGGGAAGCGAGCGAGGCACAGACCTGAGAGCCGCCGCGCGGTGAAATCCGAGGAGCTCTCTTGGCGAGGAGGGGCTGTCAGAGGCCATTTATCTCTCGCCAGAGTGGAGGCTCAGCTCCCACACCGCCCGCGAGTAACAATGGCAGCGATCAGCAGCTCTGCACGCGCTTCAGTGCATGAATGGATTGCGGAAGATGCCTGCGCTCCGCTCGGCTCAGGAGGCTCTAGGAGCGCCCCCTCCCCGCTCGCCGCGCCTGCCCCCGCGGCCTCCCTCGGCCCTCCGGGCGCCTCGGGGTTCGCAAGTTGGGCCCCGCGGCGCGGTCACTCTCACCCAGAACCCCCGCCGCCGTTCCCAGGGCCTTGGCACCTCGCCACGGAATGTCATTAGGGGCTGAAATTTGACACAAGCCTTCCTGGCCTCCCCAACGCAGACACCAATGTCAGCCCCCTCCTTCCTTCGCGCCCCTCGCCCCGGGCGGCAAGTTTACTTTCAAGGAGTTGGACCGTGTTTCCGCCGCAATGGCCGGCGGCGTGCGGGCCCGGGAGGAGGGAACGGGCTCGGAATGGTTCCTTCACCTGCTCGGCCGCCTGGGGTGTTTGTAGGTCCCCGCTGGCCCCCAGCCCTAGCGTCCATACGCGGCGCTCCCCCGCTTTTGGCGGCTAATCCACCGAGAGTCCCTGCGATCCGCACATGCACGTGCACTCTGGACACCCTCGTCCCAGCCCATATCAGCAGCAAAATCATGTACCCAAATTCTCTTTCTCGGCGGCTTACAGTCTTGAAAGTTGGGAGCGCGCCACAGACCTCGAGGTCTGCCGCAGAAATGTTCCCCCTCAACTCTGCAAAGTAGGTCTCATTAAAAACAAAACAAAAAACCCCTCCAGTTTCGGCCTAGGGCTGAGAGCAGAGAGAAACGCAGTAAAGGATACCCCAATCCCTCTTGAGTTTGTTTTGGTGGAGCTAAACCAGAAACCCGGGGATATTTCTGTTTGGGGGATCGCCACGCCCGGGATGCGTCTGCCTAAGGCGAGGTGGGGAGGAGGGGAGCCCAAGAAGTGGACTCTCGCAGCGATCCAAAGGCAAAGCCAAGTACCCCGCGGGAAGAGGCCGAGCTGACCCAGGTTGCAGGAAGACCGCCACATGTGCGCAAAGACGCACACAGAGAGGCAGAGCGCGACCCGCCGACCTAGGAGACTGGCAAGGACAGGCGAGAAGCTGGCAGCAAGACAAAGCGGGAGGAGAGACCCAGGGAGGCTCGGCCGAAGACCGGAAAACGCAGGCAGCAGCAGCCGCCCGAGTCCCGAAGAGGAGGCGTGCGCAGCCAGGCCCAGCCTGGCATAGCCCCATTCTCACACCTAAGGACGCGGACACAAACTCTTGGCATGACCTCCTGCCAGGGCTTCGGCCTACAGTCGGCTGGGGCCTTCCCAGCAGACAGTGGGGTCCCCAGGGGTGGTCTTCAAGAATCCGGGCCCTTCTAGTTTCCGCCCCCTCCCTGAGCCCAGGACAAAGGTATCGGGTTTGAGGAGCTCGGAATGTTCGCAGGGCGCCTACAAGGCCATCAGAGAGCTGGTGCCTCCACTCTCAGGACCTCGGGCAACTTTTTATCTGACTTGGCGGCGCTGGAGGGCTGCCACTTTCCACCGCATTTCCATGTGGCTTTCCCAACTGCAATACCCTGAAGGCACTGCCCACACCCTAGCCTTCCAGCAATCGGGATTCAGGCTGGACTTCCCATAACCAGAAACGGTGTAACGTGAAGAGACTCCCAGACTCAGGTTCCCCTCGACCCCTCTCCCGCTTGTCCGCACACGGGGCCGATCAGCGCCCCCCACTCACGGCCCCTCCCCGCGGGCTCCGCAACCCACGGCCGCAGCCACCGAGTGTGCTTCTCCTCCCTCCCGAGGCTGTTGGCTTTGCACACACTTGCTGCAACCACCCCCACCACACACTCAGTCGTTTTCACCCTTCCTTTCTCCCTGCTGGGCCTCCTGCAAACCTGATTGCCTAGCCTGAATGCAGAGTCCAGGCAGGGCAGGAAGCCTGGGAGATCAAGCAGAGGTGGCCGAGGAAGCAGAAGAGGGGGCCCTTCATGGGGGAGGGGGCCCATGTCTGAGAGAGAAAGAAGGCAGCCAGGAGACACAGCCTGCAGGAGAGAGGGAGTATAAAGGGAAAGCCAGCACTAATCCCTCAGCCTGCCTACGTGGGGCCTGACAGTTTACAAAAGCCTTTTCCCCGAATATTATCTCATGTGCCGCGGCAGCCTCACCACCAGGGCTGTGAGGGAAGTAGGGCAGATAGCATCACCGCCATTGGCAAAGAAGAGAAATGGGGCCCAGCGGGTTGAGAGAGGTCTGCGCTAAGGTCACGGAGCGAAGAGTGGTGGAAGAAGCCCGAGGCCTGGGGTTTCCTGCCCCAAAGTTAACTTTCCTGTTCCATCGTTGTGTATGTGTGTCTGGGTGAGCATCTGCGTGGAGGGGAAGGACTGCCGGACAGGAATGCACAGTCCAGTTAGGGAAGTCCAGGAAGGAAGAACACAGCCCCACACCTCTTCCTCTGCCCGGGTCTCATACAACAGCCCCTGCTCTTTCCAGGGCAGCCTGGAGCCGGCCCCCCACCCGCCTGCCTGGGGGGAGCTGTTAGTGCCTGGCTGTGCCTTCAGCAGTGCCGATTTCAGAGATCTCTTATCCTCTGCTCCGCTCCGCTCAGCCCTCTTCTCAGCCTGTCATCCCCGCCCCCAGCCTCGGCTGCAGGATGCCTTGCGTCCAACTGTGGTTTCCGGGCAATAAAACAACTATTAAAGTCTCAGGCACGGCTGGTGATTTGCATCACATCCTCTTGTGCATGGATTCAATGTTTAATACACAATATTGAATACGGATATTAAAAATCAATAGCTGAGGACCCCTGGGGAGGCAGCACAGTGCGATCCTGCTTCGGGAACACAACCAGCTCTTCTAAAAAGACAGGAACGGCAAGTTCAGCCAAGCTGAGCCCAGCGCCAGGGGAAGAGAGGAGTAGTGGATGCATCTCAGCTTCCTGATATGCTTAACTGCGCCATTCCCAAGTCGAGCTAAAGGGAGGCCAAAGGAATGGTGTGCCCTTAGGCTCTACTAGCTTTGAGATGGGAGAGTGGGGAGGTACGGTTTGTTTCCAAGCAGGGTACCAGCCAGGTGCGCGGAGTTGCTTTTTTTCCTTGCTGTTTGCACTTTGGTTTGGTTCGAATCTGAGTCTTACATGCAGGCACTCAACTCTTTCCACCATGATGGCTCCTTCCTGGGCCTCATGACATCCATCACCATAGGCCCCATGGGGAGTTCTTGGCATAAGCTTTCAGAGAGATGGAACAGGAATCCCAATGGCTCCGAATATGCTTTGCACAGTAAAAAAAAAAAAAAATGTGAATGCATGATACCAGGCTCTGAGTTGCAGAGTCTTCTGAGGCACTCCGAACCTTCAGAACAGAAATCTTCAGGCCGTGTGACCTGCCTAAAGGCCTGGTGATGACTGAGTGGTGACAGAGGAAAGGGGATGAGGAGAAGGCTGGGACATCGAAGGATTCCTGCTCCAGAGCCAGAATCCAGATTGTCCGTTAAACAGCCAGGAGAAAAGTAAGCTCCCAGGATGCATAATTATCTTTTCAGGCCTGAAGAGGAACATACATTACTCTCTTCTTTATCAAAACATAGAAATATACCTTACCCTAAACAGAAACAAGGTTCTCACAGATTGATGGGGTAGGAGTGAAGGAGAATAAACATCTTTGACAGGATTCAGTTTTTTTCCACTGTGGAAAGGGAAGAGAAACTGACATTGGGAAACACACTTAGGTTATCTGATTGGAATGGCCTGGGGGATTTTAGATGCCAAAAACTATGTGAACTTGGACCTACTGAAATGTCATCTTAGATACCAAATTATAATAATAATTTTGTCGATTCATTTTTTATCATAGTTTAAATCAATAAGGATTGAGTTGGAAATCTTGCTCTGGTTATAAATAGATGGAGAGAACACCTCAGGAAAACTCTAAAGTAGTAATTTGGGTAAAAGTTAGAAGTGGAGGAAAGACGTGGAAAATGACAGTTAATGAGCCTGTGGCCTCCACTCTTTGTTCCCTAACAGTTGTCAGAGAACCATCAAAGGGAGGGAACAGGCGCCCTTCTCAGAACCGTCACAGGAAAAGCAGACATTCTCTGGCTGCTACAGATCCCCTTGATGGTGCTTCCTACACCCAGCCTCCTGGGAGTTTGCCTATGTGTATTTATGTGTTTCCGGGCTGGGGAGTGTAGCTACTTTCACAAGATTGGGCCCTGAGCCTGTGAAACCACTAGCGAAAGTTCTACCGCGAGGAAAAGCCGTTCTATGGCAATGCTGGAGACCAGGAACTGCTCTGGCATCATCAACATATCTTTGTGATTCCTGCACTAGCAAACTGCTTCACATCTTCCCACCTCAGCCATGGGGCTGAGCTCTGGGCCTCTTATAGATCCATACAGGTGAGACCTTTTGCAGCTAGCATAGATGTGTGGCTAGAGCAGGAGACAGCTGGCCAAGAGGAAAGGAGGCTAAGGCTGGGGATGGCGGGGGAGGACCAAGGCCCAGGGGGGCCTCCTGGTACAAGCTTAGAACTGACCTAGCGTGGGGGAGTTGTACCTCCAGAACCCACTAAGGGTGGTACGTACCCCCTGGACCCACCAGGTACTCCAAACCAAGAGGAAAAGCATCCTTGTGGCATGTGGGTGGGTTAGGCCCAAGGCGCAGGTGAACTCTGCTGCAGGAGGAACCTACACACCTAGTCCCAAATGCCCAAGTGTGGAGGGGGATTTGGGGCAAGTAGGAGGGAGGGGGTTCTTTCTGCCTCCCATCACCTCACCCTTCTGTAATGTTTTCCTGGAATGAACAGAAGTTGCCAGCAGAGTTGTTCCTGGAGCCCCTCCGGGACTGTCACTACCTCTTGGTGTAAGACAGGGAGGACCATGGCTTTCTGCCGGGAGGATCCTCTGGCTAGTACCGGAGCCTTGGATTCTGGCCCGAAGCCTCACTGTTCCCTTAAGACTTTACCTCCCTTCACACGTCTCGAAGAAAAACACCCCCTGGAACTGCTGGGGTGAACTCGGAGCCTGAGGCCAGGGTCAGCTGTGAGACCGGTCCCCACCACCAACAAGTTGCTGGCCGAGATAACAGCTGTGGGAGGGGGAGGGGAACGGCAGGCAGCCACGACTGAACGGTTGCGATCTAGAAAATTCAACAAGAGGCCGCAGCGGTGGCGGCGGCGGCGGCGGCGGCTCCAATTAGCTGAGCCAACTGGGGAGGCAGAGAGCGAGACGGCGGCCCCGCCGATCGTGCCCCGGGCGAGCAGGCAGGCGGGGGCGCGGGGCCTCGGAGCTGCCCCGGCGGCCCTCGCTCGGCCCCTCCCGCGGGCTCTCGGAGCGCGCCTGGTGTTTACACACTGTCCTTTCGACATGGGATCAAGTTTCAGGCCGCGCTGGAGGCGCCAGGGGCCGGCCACAGGCCCAGGAGAGGGGAAGAGGTGGAGCGGGATCTAAGGCAGCGCTGCGACGACGAGAAGGCCTGGCACTCATGGGCAAAGCTAGTGCAGCGGTCCCCACGGGGTGGAGTGGAGAGAAATCCACTGGGCAGGGTGGGTAGGGGCTAATGGGGTTGCAGGGGGTTATCCGGAGGGAGAAATAACTCCAAGTCACGAGAGTATCTGTCTTTCGCTCACTCGGGCGGGGGAATTTAGTCCTGCAAGGGGACAGGCGGGGGCGGGGGTATGCTCAGAACCCAGGCGCTTCGACAGCCTCGAGAGTCCCTTGTGCGCTCTTCACCTCTTCCCACCCCGTCCCTTTGATATACTACCCGATCCAGGCCATTGTTACGGGGAGGGGTATGTGGGCCGAAGGAACTCGAGGTTGGAGACCTGGAGCTTCCCAGCGCTGGCCCTGGCGCTGCGGAAGCATCGGGTGGAGTGCCGGAGGGCTCGCCGCTGCGCATCTCCTCTGAGCTGGCAGCCAGAGGGTGCCCCACGCTGTCAAGCGGCGGCGGGTGAGCTTCCAGCAGCACAGGCACACTGTAAACAGCCGCGTGCACGCCCTCCCCGCCCGGCCTGGGAACCTCACCCAAACACCACGCCGCTTTCTCTCGGGCTACCGGGCGAGGCTTTTGTGGCCAAGCCTAGGGGAAGGGGGTCCCCACCCTACCCCCCGGGCCCGGGCCGGGGACCCAGCGTTCCGAACCTGCAGGAGTGCGGGGTGCTGCGGGGCGGGGAGGGAGTCAGCGCCTGCCCCCTCCTCACTGAATGTCTGCTTTGTTCCGGAAAACAAGAGAAGCATTAGGCGGCTACCCCCGGGGAAACACAAAACTTCTTTTTGAATCTCGGGAAGGGCAGTTGACTGCGTTAGGGAGCTCCCGAGACAGAATGAGGAAGGGAAAAGCCGAGAGGGCGGGAGAAGACAGACTTCTGCGGGAGGCCGATGGTCAAAGTGGAGGGTAAAACCGCTCAGGGTGACCGGGCTGGAGACCCAGGAACCCGACACGGCGCGAAGGTGCCGCGCGAGTTCCAGCGAGCAGCCTGCCCGGCCAAGTGGCGCCTGCCCAGCCGGCGGCCGTGCCAGCTTCCTGCCCTGCCCAGGACCGCGGAGCAGTCGGGGACGCCGCCGCAGGCTGGCTCAGAATCGCAGGACAGCGGCGGGGGGAGGGGGTAGCCAGGCCGCAAATAAACTCGGACTAGAGCTTTCTACACATCTCCGCCCTAGACGGGTGCCCGGACCCCGGGTCTGTGAGGCGTCGGCTTTGGCCTTCCAACCTGGGGGTGCGCGGGGAAGCCAAGGCCCAGGGGGCACCCCCACCCTCGCTCGAGGCCCAAGGGTGGGGGACAGCCGAGATGTCTTTGGTCTTGTTTGATGACCGCTTGGCGGATCTGCTCCCATCCGGGTTCTGCCGTTCCGAGGGTGCCAGGTCAAGGCTACCCAGGCCAGTCTGAGCAGGCAAGTGGATGAGCAAAAGCAAATCTGTCGCTCCTCCGACCGCCACCCCTAAATTAGCCCTTCCCGCATCCAAGGAAGGGGAGGGCACCCAAACTCTACTCCACCCCCCGCGGGGCGCTCCCTCTGCCTCGGAAGCTGAGACTGAGAGCGAGGGTTTTCCCCCTTCCCCTGGGCTCGCTAGGTTTCTAACTTCCTCTAAACCTCCCTCCTCGCTCCGAAAAGCCCCGAGGAGAGGAGCTGAGAGGAAGCACGCCGCTAGTGTGCAAAATGAAGACCATGTGTGAGGACGGCGGCATCAGAGTGCAGCTGCGGGGGTTGGGGGTGGCAAAGGACCCCGCGCGGCCGGAGGCTCGGGGCCGCTGCAGCCAGAGCCTCTGCTCTGCGTTGGGGACTCGGAGCTGCAGCGAGAGGCAGTGGAGAGGCAGGGCTGGCCTCGTGGCGGGAGGCGAGGAGGGGGTGCGAGGGCTGCCGCGCCGTGGGGGGCAGGGGGCGGGGACGCAGCCCCGGCTTCCTGGGCCGCAGCTGCGACCGAGGGCGCAAGAGCAGATCGTGCTCTGCGGCGGCGGCGGCGGCGGCTCGGGCCCGCCGCGCTCGCATCTGAGAATCAACAAAGGGAGGCGGCGGGCGAGCGGGGGAGGGGCGCCACCGAGCGTTCGCTGGCTGCTGTGGAATAATAAAAAATAATTAATAATGATAATAAGAGAAAAATCCCCCGGCTTTCATGGCTCTGGGTTTCCGTGTGGCTGCAGCGGGAAGCGCGCTGTCCTTGAGGCGGCCTCTCTCGCCTGGCCTGCCCGCCCCTCCCCCTCCTCGCCCCCTCCCCTCCCCAGGAACCAGGGAAGAGAAAGGTCTGCAGCTGACAAATATTATCCATTCTCCCCATCGATCGCGGAGTGTACAGATGTGAGCGCTTGATGTGCCCGCGGAGCGGCGGATCCTCCCTGCTCGCTCGCTCTCGCCCAGGCTCCTCTCGCCGTCCCCCTCCTCCCCCTTTGTTCTCCTCCCCTTTCCCTCTCTTTAAATAGATTTCAGGGCGCTGCCTGTTGGAGAGCAGCTGGCGATCTCTCCCGAGAGAGGGAGCGAGCGAAGCCCGAGGTGCCCTGTCACCAGCCTCCCCTCCCCCACTCCGGCTTTTCGCTACGTTCCCCCCCCACCCCACCTTTCTCCAGTTTCCAAAATAGGAAACACCGGGAACACCCACGTCCACTGCATCGCGAGTCTCTGGGAGCCTTTGGACCCCTCGTGCTGTTCCTTGTGTCTGTCTGTGCAGAGGAAGGGGAGTGCAGGGAGGGGACCCAGGGCCGCGGCAGAAGAGCCAAGGGTCCGGATCTTTCCCTGGCAGCAGCAGGGACGCAGCCTGGGTCACGCTAAGAGGGTACAGTTTACCCATTAGGGAAAGTCGGCGGAGACGGCCCTTTTATTCCTCTTCTGCAGATGGCAGATTAAGCCGGCAGCGCCCGGCCTCAAAGGGACCGGCTGCTCGGGAAAGGGTTAACCCGTCGGCCGGTAATCGTGGACACGCGCGCGCACACACACACACACACACGCACGCGCGCGCGCGTCCTCCCCGCCTGCCCGAGCCCCGCCGCGGGCCGCAGTGCGCCCGGGGCTGGGGGAGTAGCTGCGGGGGGGTGGGCCGGAGGAGGGGCGGGGCGGGCTTAACCAGGCCGCTCGACTGAGCCGGGGCCACCTCGCCGTCTGTCATTTAAATGATTGTCCTCCGCTCCGCTCAGTGCGGTCAGTACGGGCTGTTAACAGGCAGTTGCAATCAGTTTCCGAAAGGTCAGCCAAGGTCCTCCGGCTCTCGCAGACGGAAGGCATTACGAAACCGCTTTTGTATCTGCAGGCACTTTAGAAAAAGAGGCGAGAAGGGGCGCACCGCAGTGCCGCGGCTGCTGCGACCGGGGGAGAGGGTCGGGGGCTGCGGGGCGGAAGAGTCCGCACCCCCGCGGCCAGGGTCAGGCGGCGTGGATATCACCCGCGGAGTGACCCAGGGCCTCCAGGTTGCGGTGGGGAAGCAGGCAGGGGGTGGGGAGCAGGCGGCAAGGGAAGGAGGAGTGGGAGGAAGTGGGAGAGGCGTCCTGGCTCCTCTCCTCACCCGGCCAACAGCCCACACCCGGACCCAGACGGGAGCGGGCGGCCTTGGGCGCGAGGAGACCACACTCGGACTCCCAGGCCCTCCTGGCGCCTGGAAGTAGGGAGGGGGTGTGTCGGGGGGGAATACCCTCGCCGAGCAAGCGACTCCCAGCGCGGCGTCTGAAGACGCCGCTGCCTCCGCCGCTAGAAGTCGTCCATCAGCAACCAGTCCAACCTGCCAGTGATAATGTGCGATCAACACCAAATCACCCCCGCCAGGCGCGATCCATCATCGCAGCGCGCCGCGGGCCCGCGTGAGGCTGACTCGCGGCTGGGGTGGGGGGGCGCGGAGCAGGAGGCGGTCGCCCAGCAGACCCGGACTCTCCACGCACCTCGCTGCCCCTCCTGGAGGCCTGCACCCAGGCGCTCATAACTCTCCAAGTTCCCCAGCTACAGAGCGAAAACCCAGTGGCTCCGAGTTCCCGGGCACAGGTCACTTAGGAGTCCGCGCGTCCTCCGCGCCCTGCTATCGTGGTCACACCCTGCAAAGCCATCCCAGTCTCGGAGCTGCCCTACCCATCCCCTCCCCCTCCTCCGAGAAACCGTGGCTGGCAGGAAATTAATATTTAATATCGTGAAATTGATTAAAGGGCTGGAAGCCGGCGATGGGTTGGGGGGAAGGGTAGGGACTCCTAGCGTAATTAAAGATCTGAGAGTCGTGGCCGTTCCTTGTCCGCCCTGGCCGCACTGGCCTTTGTGAAGCCGAGGCGGGGTCGGATTGGGCTGAGCCTGGCGAGCCGGGGTCAGGAGCCCGTGCAGCCTAGGTTCTGGCCCGCGCGGCCGGGTTTTTTTTGGGGAGGGGGCGAAGGGCTGGGGCAGCACAGCAGCGGATGGGCCTTAGGGCACCCGGGGCTGCGCGCAGAGCCACTCTTCCCCTGCCTGCCTGCCTGCACCGTGGGCCGCTGGAGCCCGAGGGGCGGATGCTACAGCTGTTTGCTTGCTCGTACGGCGCAGAAGCGCCTTTACTGACCAGGTGGCCTTGAGGGCGCACCGCCTCCCCCCACAACCCCCCCTTCTGCAGCCTCACTTTGGGCCCCGCTTCGAGGCGCCTCCCCAACCCCTGACAGAGGTCTTCTGGGCCCCCCACGAAGCCCTTCGGGAAGGGAGAGTCAGGTTCACCTTTCCCCCTGCAAATTGGAAATCCTTGGGCTGACGCGGCCCAGGGCCCCCCGCCGGTTCTCTCCTGTCCAGGCCCCACCCTGGTCCGCTCACGCCTGGGGCAGCTTAACTCGTTCAGCTGCGCTGCAGACCGGGCCTGCTCCTCGAAGCCGCTGTCTCCAAGGAGTCGTCACCGAACCAGCTCGGCCAGCCGCCTGTCCTGCCGTTTAAGGTTACCGCGCCTCCCGGGAGGGGCATCGGGACTGGACCGGGCAGGAGGTGGGTGCAGCTGAGGCTCCCTGGCCACCCGAGCTAGCGCTAGGAGAGGAATTCGGTGTGCAAAAGGTCAGCGGTAACCCGTTGGCCCTGGCTACAGTTTAGAAGTCGAATGGTTGGCTTGGTGGTCGGGTGACCCCAGCTCACGGAGGCCTGGCTCCAAAGGGCTGCTTTGAAGTTTTTCTTGCATCTGATTTTTTAGTGAAGCACTCTGAAAAGTACCAAGTGTGCAGAGGGGAGAAAACACAAAACACATCAAGCTGCGTTCTTGGCCCTAATCAGGGGAGCAGGAAGGCCCTCCAGACTCCAGGCCCGCTGTGGGGAAGGTCAGGACCACAGAGGATTAGGCCCAGTCTTGGGTTTATTGCTATACTTGAACAAAGTGCCGGAGGCTGCCTAAACTGGAGCAAGAGAGAGGTAATTAAAAGAGGGCCTGCACAAGGAAGTAAAGGCTGGTGTGGCTGCTGCCCAGGGTAGGTGGAGGAAGTGTTTTCCATAAGAATAACAAGCTGGTGCAAATGTCATGCAGAAAGACTATTTCACCAAAACAAAACCAAAAAGTTCACATTCTGCCTCTCAAGCTGAGCTGATAAACAACATGCAAACTTTGGATGGAACCTTGAACCAGTGGGAGGTGTCAACCCAGTTTACAAAGGGTAATGGGGAAGCGTTTCTGGGTACTTCTCTGTTTCTACCATTGTGATTCTACCTGCATCAGCTGCTCCCTTTAGGGGCCCTTCTGACCTCCCAATCTGAGCCCAGCGGGAGATCACTTAGAATGCACCGCATTCATCAATGCCATTTCTGGTAAATTGGACCTCAGGTTTTGGAGTGTCCTAGGAGGCAGGCAGCCTACACAGCGCGCATACCGATGTCACAGCAAATGTGAGGAACCGCACATATTCTGTAGCCTTTACTAGAGAATACCGTGGGTTTCACAACCAGAAGCAGCAGATTTTCCAAGACACTCCTGATTTCAAGAGCTTTGAACCCTGTGTCTTTACGGGGCGTGAAGCCCACCTGCAGTTACTAAAATCGTCGAATTGCGCACCAGAGGTGTCCCAGGGCTGGAGGAAATGGCTTGGGTGTGGGGCTGGCACCCAGTGGTCCCCTCTGGTCCCCTGTCCACCATGTCTAGCCAGGCGGCCATCCTCCAGGCCGTCCCGATCCCAGCCGGGGCCCTTCCAGGTAGGGTTCCGGGAAGGGGGCCTGTCAGGACGAAGTGGCAGGACCGGGCCCTCGGGGTCCCCGTGAGTAAAGGAGGACACAGCGCACTCCCCGGCTGACACTGGGCTGCCGCCGCCTCTCCCCCGGACGCGGGCGGCTGCGCGCCGGCCGCCATCTTGGCCGGGCTGCGCAGGAGGCGCTGCCCCCGGCGGTGGGACCGCGGAGCCGCAGGCCCGGCCGGGGCTGCCGCGCGGCTGTTCCCGGGCTGCCGGGGAGCGCTCCCTTTCGAGGCCCCCCCCTCCCCGCTGCGGACCACGCTGACCCCAGGTCGGGGGCGATAGGGCGGCCGTCCCTGGTGAAAGCGAGGCCTGTAGTGTCGCCCCTCCCCGAAACGCTGGAACGGATCTTAATCCTGAGAAGCAACCTCTGGTTCCCGGACTCCCGCGATGGTCAACGTGTTATCGCCTCTCCCGCGCACCCCAGCATTCGGTCCCCAGCAGCAACCTGCGGAGGCAGCTGGGAGTGGGGGGCGAGGCCTACCCACCGTTCACAGGGCGCTCTTGGGGCCAGAGAGGATTTGAGAGTCACCACGGTTTAGGGCTCCTGATTGGAAAAGACTGGAACTTTTTTTTGTCCACTTTTTGAATTTAACATGCATTTATGGAGAGCTTGCTAAGGGCGAGGCGCTGTGTTAGGACCTAGGGGGATCCAAAAGTACAGAAGTGAATTTTTTAAAGACACCTCTGGCCCCCTCAAGTAATTTACAATCTAGTTGGAAAGGCATACTTGTAAATGACTGAACACAAATAAAAGGCACCGTGAGGTGAACGTAAATAAAGGGCATGAATCTTGCAGTAAACGGTCTGGGTAAAGGCCAATTATTTTTAAAATAACCTTTATTTCTAAAAATGTAGAATCAGTTCGGCGGGGAGAGGGGAGGGTACAAATACTGAATATTTCCAGGGTTCCCGGGACTAACAGTCATTACTTCTGAAAGGTTGTTGTTTAGGAAAAATGATGAAAGTTTATTTCAGCTAAGCAAAATATCAAATATCAGAAACTCTGGATTCATTTCTCAGCTCTTGACATTAGCTGGGTGGGAGAGACACAATTTTCCACCAAAACACGATACCCCATTTGAAATCAGTAAAAACTCCCACAGCATTTCATAAGTTTCAGAAAACAAAACTAAATGGAAGATTGGAAACTTTTTGAAAAAGGTTTCAGATTTAAAGAAAATAGGGATTAAAAAAAGAAACACAAAACAAAAAAAGATCAGCCCATTTGCAGATGGTCTTCAAGATTTGGACATGCAGAAAATTGTCCTGAGATTAATTGTACAGAGGTTGGAAAGTATGGGGAAAGTAGTCATAGGTCAAAGAAAATTAGGCAAATATAAAAATGAGGCAATTACTAACTCCAGGAAACAGAAAATCTTACAAGAAAGGAACTGCAATCACTGAAGCTCATTTGGCTCAGCAATGAATGATATATACGTGGTTACAAAGTAAACACTGGATATGAATTTAGTAAGACACTGTGCTCTAGTGCTATGGCAAGAATGGAGAAGGGAAAGTATGGTACAGAGATCTGAAATCCCCCTCCACGATCAGATGGTTGACATGGATTACTTTTTTTTTCCTTTTTTTTTTTTTTTTTGTTTTTGAGACGGAGTCTCACTCTGTCACCCAGGCTGGACTGGAGTGCAGTGGCGCGATCTCGGCTCACTGCAACTTCCACCTCCTGGGTTCAAGCAATTCTCATGCCTTAGACTCCCCAAGTAGCTGGGATTACCGGCGTGCGCCACCACACCCAGCTAATTTTTCTAGTTTTAGTAGAGACAGGGTTTTGCCAAGTTGGCCAGGCTGGTCTCGAACTCCTGACCTCAAGTGATCCACCTGCCTCGACATCCCAAAGTGCTGGGATTACAGGGGTGAGCCACCACACCCAGCCTACTTTTTTTTTTTTCTTTCTTGAGACTGTATCTTGCTTGGCTGCCCAGGCTGGAGTGCAGTGGTACGAGCTCACTGCAGCCTTCAATTCCTGGGCTCACACGATCCTCTTGCCTCAGCCTCCCATGTAGCTTTGACTACAAGCATGTACCAACACACCCGGCACCTTTTTTATGTTTTATCAAGACAGTGTCTCACTGTGTTGCCCGGGCTGGTCTCGAACTCCTATTCTCAAGCAGTCCTGCCTCCACGTCAGTCTTTCAAAATGCTAGCATTATAAGCATGAGCCACCTCACCCAGCTGGCATGAATTACTTGAAAGAAGGCCACATCTATATGTTATTTAGAAATATGATGGTGATAGTATCTACCAGAAGAAACAGGTAAAGAGGGAGGTGCCCACAGGGGACTGCTTTTTTTGTACCAGGCCTTTACATACTATTTGGCTTCATAAACTTTGGGCAAGTGTGACTTTGTAAAGAAATACAGGCCAGGCACAGTGGCTCATGCCTGTAATCCCAGCACTTTGGGAGGCCGAGGTGGAGGGATCACTTAGGCTCAGGAGTCCAAAACCAGCTTAGGCAACATGGTGAGACCCGTCTCTAATAAAAATACAAAACTTAGTCAGGTGTGATGGTGCACACCTGTGGTCCCAGCTACTCGGGAGGCTGACATGGGAGGATTGCTTGAGCCCGGGAGGCAGAGGTTGCAGTGAGCCGAGATCACACCAGTGCACTCCAGCCTGGGTGACAGAGCGAGACCCTGTCTCAAAAGAAAAAAAAAATCAGTCAATCAACAAAAAGAAGGCTCCCAAAGACCTCCTCAACCAGCCCATTACTGACACTAGAAAAGCTCCGTTTTGGAGTTAATTTTGATTGGAATTTCTTCAGATGATCCTCTACTTTTTTTCTCTCTCTCTCTCTTTTTTTTTTTTTAGATGGTGTCTTGCTCTCTTGCCCAGGCTGGAGTACAGTGGCACAATCTCGGCTTACTGCAGCCTCCACCTCCCAGGTTCAAGCAATTCTCCTGCCTCAGCCTCCTGAGTAGCTGAGACTACAGGCACACTCCGCCTCACCCAGCTAATTTTTTTTTGTATTTTAGTAGAGACGGGGTTTCACCATGTTGCCCAGGCCGGTCGTGAACTCCTGAGCTCATGCAGTCTGCCCACCTCAGCCTCCCAAAGTGTTGGGATTACATGTGTGAGCCACCACACTCGGCCCTGTTTTTTTTTTTTTTTTTTTTTTTTTGAGACAGGGTCTCACTCTGTTGCCCAGGTCGAAGTGCAGTGGTGCGATCTGGGCTCATTGCAGCCTTGACCTCTCGCTCTCCGGCTGGAGCGATTCTCCCACCTCAGCCTCCAGAGTAGCTGGACTACAGGTTCATGCCACCATGCCCGGCTAATTTTTTGTTTGTTTGTTTTTTGGGGTTTTTTGTTTTTTGTTTCTTTGTTTTTGGGTTTTTTTTGGAAACATCATCTCACTCTGTCGCCCAGGCTGGAGTGCAGTGGCCGGATCTCAGCTCACTGCAAGCTCCGCCTCCCGGGTTCACGCCATTCTCCTGCCTCAGCCTCCCGAGTAGCTGGGACTACAGGCGCCCGCCACCTCGCCCGGCTAGTTTTTTGTATTTTTTAGTAGAGATGGGGTTTCACCGTGTTAGCCAGGATGGTCTCGATCTCCTGACCTCGTGATCCACCCGTCTCGGCCTCCCAAAGTGCTGGGATTACAGGCTTGAGCCACCGCGCCCGGCCGATTCTCCACTTCTTAATGCAATTTATCCTCATCCATCACACATTAGTGTGAATTTTAGTTCACAGGTAGCTTATAAGGATGTCAAACTCTATTGTACCAGCTGTTAGGGTTTTTGTTTTTTTTTTTTTTGTTTTTTTTTTTTTTTTTTTTTTTTTTTGAGACGGAGTCTCGCTCTGCCGCCCAGGCTGGAGTGCAGTGGCCGGATCTCAGCTCACTGCAAGCTCCGCCCCCCGGGTTCCCGCCATTCTCCTGCCTCAGCCTCCCCAGTAGCTGGGACTACAGGCGCCCGCCACCTCGCCCGGCTAGTTTTTTTTTTGTATTTTTTAGTAGAGACGGGGTTTCACCATGTTAGCCAGGATGGTCTCGATCTCCCGACCTCGTGATCCGCCCGTCTCGGCCTCCCAAAGTGCTGGGATTACAGGCTTGAGCCACCGCGCCCGGCCCTTTTTTTTTTTTTTTTTTTTGAGACAGAGTTTCGCTCTTGTTGCCCAGGCTGGAGTGCAATGGCGCGATCTCGGCTCACCACAACCTCCGCCTTCCGGGTTCAAGAGATTCTCCTGCCTCAGCCTCCCGAGTAGGTAGGATTACAAGCACGCACCACCACGCGCAACTAATTTTGTATTTTTGGTAGAGATGGGGTTTCACCAAGTTGGTCAGGCTGGTCTCGAACTCCCAACCTCAGGTGATCCGCCTGCCTCGGCCTCCCAAAGTGCTGGAATTACAGGCGTGAATTACAGGCGTGAGCCACCGCACCCAGCCCTGTTAGGGTCTTACTCCTTACACTCAAACACCTACACTAAGTACATAACGGTCTGCAGTGAACAGCATGCCTTAAAATCTTCATATTCATAAATCAAACTCCCTTTGATTTATGAAATAAAAAACAAATCCCACCTTGCTGGCTAAACAAGACACATAAGCAGGGTGACACTCCTGTCCTTCTCCCACCCATACTCCAAATAAAGCCTAGGAGGGACCCAATAACTTATGAACCAGTACCTGCAGATGAGAGGTAACAAAACAAAGAGGGTGTATATAGGCCTACTGCGCCAACATGCTGGGTCAACACTGGCTTGGCCCAGTCAGGCTGATCCATTGTGCTCCCAAGAGACCCTTTTAACCTGTCTGTCCTGTGTCACCTTCTCTTTTCTTCTGGATCAGAGACAGAATCTCTTTCTCCTTTGCCCTGAGAACAGAGTTGCCAGTAGCCTAGTCTGTGTTTTGGCTGGGGACCTTTGTGCAGTACACAAACTGTACAATGTAATACAGTGACCCTGCCTGAGAAGCCAGCTTATTTCAAGGGCCACCCCCTGAATGTCGCTTAGTTCTGACCCACCTGCTGGATCTGGGTTTCTTTGTTTGCAACTCCCAGGATAGGAGTTGGCCCTGCAGACCCAAAATCACCTCAAGGGAGGCTAGGGTGAACCAGATACATTCTGGGAAGTCGCGGTGAGGTCAGGAAAGGGGCAGGTGTGGCAGAGTTCACCCAGGTGTATTACACTAATTCAGGGCTCCAATCTGCATTGAGATCTAACATCTGAACGTCATGCCCCCAAAGTCTTGCTGAAAATGAAATCTTCAGGAGGGAAGAGGAAAGCAGGCCAGAGGGTACACATGCCTTTTGGATTTTCAAAAATGGGAAAATGATGAGATTTTGGATTTAGCGAAGATGTGTCATGTTAAGGGAGCCACAGAAAATAATAACTGCCAATTCCCAAGCAAAACGAAATCATGTTTTCCACCACGTTTCTATCTTTGTCTCCTAGTCGAACCACAATAAAATAGCAGATCAAATAGCAGATCAAAGGCAGAGGCAAATACAATTATGTTGCCTGTGAAACCCCTAGCATGAAATTAGAAGTCAAACTCTCCATTCAGGGGTTAGAGACAAGGATAATGGGAACCTGGGGCCCTAGAGATGTACCCAGGCCCTTTCAGTCACAACACCATCCATGCTGGATATTTAAAACCACACCTCGGGGAGGGCACAAATAGTAAGTATTAATTTTTTTTTTCCAAACACACTTCAGGAAATGCATTGACTACATTCCTAGCTTTGTACCATATAAAGATAGCTGTACACTGGTGGTAGAGGGGGAGGTGACTTGTAAGGCAATAGTGAAAATAATGTTGTTGGGAGCAATGAAGGGTTACCAGATCTTCCCCAAGACAGTAGGCTAAAGATGGCGGCAGATAGAATGCTAATCTTTTACCTGCTTTCCTTTCAATGCAGAAGAGCCTGAAACCCATCTGATCCCACCACTCAGTTCTCCCTCAGTTCTTCCCACACTGGACAAGATCATAGAGACAGCTGTCTCGATATATTTTCTATTTTTCCTAAAATCCATATTTGCTTTATAGGCTCTATTACTTTTACCATGGCCTAATTTTAGCTGAGTCCCCCTGCTCCCCATATAATTTATGAGGCCTCTTGAGGGTAGAAACCCCTATTACAATGTAGACTAGTTTAGAGCCACTGCTAATTAAGCTTAGCTCTCAAAGGTGCCTGGTATGGCTTCCCCTACCACCTTCCCACCTCCCACCCCCACCCCGCCATGGACACAAGTTCTTTGACTCTCCTCCCAAGTGAGAAGTAGGGTCTCTGTCCCTTCCCCTTGAATCTGGGTGGGTTTGTGACCACAATCACAACCAATGAATATAGACTTCAAGGGTGGATTAGAAAAGGTGATGCAGCCGGCCGGGCACGGTGGCTCACACCTGTAATCCGGCAGCCGGCCGGGCACGGTGGCTCACACCTGTAATCCCAGCACTTTGGGAGGCCGAGGCGGGCAGATCACCTGAGGTCAGGAGTTTGAGACCAGCCTGACCAACATGCTGAAACCCCGTCTCTACTAAGAATACAAAAATTAGCCAGGCATGGTAGTGTGTGCCTGTAATCCCAGCTACTCAGGAGGCTGAGGCAGGAGAATCTCTTGAACCCGGAAGGCGGAGGTTGCAGTGAGCCGAGATGGCGCCACTGCACTCCAGCCTGGGCAATAGAGCAAGACTCCGTCTCGGGGCAGGTGGGGGGAAGGTGATGCAGCTTCCGCCTTATTTACTGCAATGCCAGTTTTCTGGAGCCCTGAGCTGCCGATTTGTAACTTAAAGGCGAAGGCACTATACTGTGAGGAAGCCCATGCCACATGGAGAACCCTGTGGTCATGCTATGGGACACAGCTGAGGTCCCAGCCAACAGCCAGACATGCAAGTGAAGATGCCTCCGGATGCTTCCAGCCTCCAGCTGTTGAGTCTTTCCACCAAATTCAGGACCCACAGATTCCAGGAGCAGAATTAAATTGTTTCTGAGCTCCCTTGCAGCTGACATGCTATAGGGGAGATCAATTTCATAACATATTGCTAAATCCACGGAAGAAGGTGAACTGGGTTAAAAACAAAAGTGTGATGGGCAGGAATTTTCTTTTTTTAAAGGAAATTTCTGATAAAAACCCAAATCCCTCACCTTCGATAACACAATGTCTTATTCTTTCTGAAATCCCTGTAGGACAGTGACCTGTGTCTTCCTCAAATCTGATCTCACATTTTCCCTGAAGGATCTGGGTAAAGGACCCTAACTGTTATCCCCTCCTGACCTACATTGGCTGCACAAGGGAGCCAGTTCCCTAGGCAGGAAAGGAGAGGGGCAAAGCATTTCCGCCAGGCTGGTTTTGCTCTCCCTTCTCTTGTCTTCTTTTCTCTCTTGTTTTTCTTGCCTCTCCTGGAAGGTGCTCATCTCAAGGATAGGGAGGGATGAATTATGCAAGAACTGTTAGCTTACTTCAGTTTCTTCCCAATTCCCCCACAAATCCCACACCTTTTCATTCTGACCCCAACTACCAGACTTGTGTCACACACCAAATGCATGAGCTTCCATTCACAAAGCTAGGAATGGGCAGCAGTGCAGCTGGCCTCTGTCCCCCACCCTTTCCTCCTTCTCTGAGCCAGGCACTCACAGGCCCCTGATGCCCAGGCGGCCCACGGACCCTGACCCTCAGGCTGCCCTCCTGGGGAAGTGCCAAGCTCAGGGAGACCGGAGGAGGGGCTGCAAGATATCTGGAATGTGATGGACCGAGGAGGAGAATGGGGAGAGCCCAGGTCTTACCCCTACTCTCAAACAAGCAGAGCAGCCAGGGAACAGGCAGAAATGATAAAGCAGCTTGCAATGGGGAGAAAACCAGGCTACATTGTGTGGGGCGGGGTGAGGGGGTGAGAGGTAGGGAACTACTGAGCAGACCAGAAGGAACAGCAAAGAGACGAAGGCAACCCTCCTTCCCCTCCCCACCCTGCCAAATGCCAGAGGATGAACCGGCCAAAAATAAAATACAGCCATGATTACTGGAGCAGAGGTCAAGGCTGAAGGGGCAGTTCTCCTCTTGACCACAGAAAGCCAGCACCAACTGGGATTATCTGCCAGCCACTCATCTCCAGCAGCCTGGCCCGCAGTGCACAACTAGGTCCCAGCCACAACCAGCCCTGTGCAGGAAGAGTCCAAGGGTCTAGGACCTGCCCCTTCCCCAGAGCCTGAGACCAAGGCTGGCATGTCTTCCCAAGGTCACAGCTTTGGGGCTACTTGCCCTGTTGGACAGTGCAGTGGGGTCCTGTGGCTTCAATTCACACAGTTTAGAAGCAATTCCTTCTTCTGATCCAAATCCCAGTCCAGACCTGTGCCTAGCTAGGGTGTAACACAAACCTTCCTACTTACAATTCAAACAATATCAGCCCAAATCCTCTCTTCACTCCTTCTAGAGCAAGGGCATGAGATTATCTATCTATCTATCTATCTATCTATCTATCTATCTATCTATCTGTCTGTCTGTCTGTCTAGTTTTGCTTTGTTTTGTTTTGAGAGAGAGTCTCACTCTGTCACTTAGTGGCACAATCTCAGCTCACTGCAGCCTCGACCTCCTGGGCTCAAGCGATCCTCCCACCTCTGCCTCCAGAGTAGCTGGGATTACAGGCCCGAGCCACCACACCCAGCTAGGGCACAGTATTTATTGAAAACTTTATTATCATCTTCCTGGTACTTCACCTGCAACTACTTCATCGAATCTTTCTCCAATCTTTTGATGTAGGCATTCTGATACCCATTTTGCAGATAAGGAAACTGAGGCTCAGATAGGCTACACAACCACTGGGGGCAGAGCTCCCATCTTAAGCCTAGATGTGTCTTGATTCAGAGTTTTCCGTCATAGCTTGTGATCTCCCATTTTGATTACTTATTTTGTGCCAGGTCCCGGGCTGGGCCTGCAAAGGTGAATAAGATAGTCCCTCCCCTTGGGGAGTTCACAGTTTAGTAAGGGAGACAGATTGCAACACAGTGGGACAGCAGCTCTGACCTCTGAATTTGGGTTGGTGGAGGTACCATGGGAGCCTTTCTGAATATCTCCATCATCACTGCCCCTTCACCCCGGCTGTATTTCCTAGCCCCTCTGGTTCCTTCTCACAGGCTGCTCCTTCTTGTCCTTCCTTAAGATAGGCACTAGCTGCTGGCTTCCTTCCCATGCCTTTCTTTCCTCCTGTTAACGAGGTCTGCACCCACACACCTGGCAGGAATCTTGGCACCTTACCTGCTTGGAGAGGCTGCCTTAGTTGAGTAGATTTCGTTGGCTTCTGGGGCCCCAGGGTAGAGGCTAGACCCTGACTGCAGCCCCAGGCTGGCTCAGCTGGGAAATGGGCACAGGGGCCCCAACGCTGAGCAGGCTGGTTAGGCCCTCGGAAGGCTTTTATTGAAGCCTGTTAAAGGGCTTTGGGCTTCCTCTGATGAAAGGCGCTTAAGTGCATCTGGTTATGATTACAGGGGAGGAGAAAGCCAGGCGGTCTCTGGGGGGTTGGACCAGTCATCTGGCTCTGCCTTCCTCAGGGCAGAGCTGGCTGCTGGTGAGGCCAGGAGGCCAGGTGTGGGGGCAGGCAGGAAGCAGGACCAGTACAAAACTCTCCAACTCTCTGAGGCTCCTGACCCCAGCCTCTGGCTTTGTCAGGCTGGACTCCCAGAAACAGCATCGTGGCTCAGAAGTGCCAGGCTCCTTTGAGAAAATCAAGTTCAGAGTGGCTGCTGACCACCCCCGACCCACAGCTCTTCACTGATCTCTACCTCCCTCCATCTCCAAAATATCCTCCCAAGAACCCCTGACCCTCCATCTACCTTCTCCACTGCTCTTCTCCCTCGGAGAAAGTTACAATAAGCTTTTGCCACAAGAGTTTCTGAAAGTGATAAAAACTAAGGAAATGCAGACTTTCAAAAGTTAAAAAACCTCAACGTTTGCTTTCCCCTTTTCAACTAGCCAGGTATTGTTTCCCGTAAAACAGACATCGTTAAGGATGTTTCACGTCACTGTAACTGACAACCATGCTGAATTAAGGGAAGAGATTAATATGAACATAACGTGTCTGCCCTGGAACATCATCGGGCAGTCCCAGGCCACTCTGTGCCCGGCACCTGTCCCTGCGCAAAACTCCACGTGGGCACAAAACGCTCTGGGGAGGGAAGGATCGGATGGGTTAAACACAGTCCGCGATTCTAGAAACGAAAATACATTTTCTTATTCCCGCCCTGATTTAATCCTGCTGCGTGTTATTATTGTCAAGTCTCTTCGCACCACTGTTTCTAAAAAGAAAACCCGTGGGTCTGCGCGGCCCTCCGCCGCCTGCTCGGCTTTTATTGTGCACGCAGCCTGGTCTGCGTGGATCCAGCACGTCGTGACCGCCTCGCAGGCGCGCACGGACACCCTCGGATTGGCATTTCGATAAGAGCTGGGCGCATTGTCTCTGCGGCGACACCCACACAGATAATAAAGGGCCACGGACTCCTGGCCAACCCTCCTCGCAACCCATAATTAGAGATGACCTTTACGAAAGGCAATTAAAATATGGTAATGATCGATGGGCTCGCCTGTTTCAAAAAAGGAAAATACACAGGTGTTGGCTTCAGGAGGCTCCACCTGGCCGGGCCGGGAGGCCTCCTACAGCTCATGAATGAACTCTTTCTCCTGGGAAGCTTCGATTCCCCGCTACCTACGCTAGCGCTGTCGCCTCTCCTCCCTTTCCCCTCCCCCACCAGAGCTCTGGCAGCCAGGAGCTTGCTGGCGGCGGCGGGGCTTTGTCATCGGAACGCACACACAGACACGCACACGCGCGCACCCGGCCACAACGGGACCGCGGCGGCCGCGTCCTTCCTCGCTGCGCTTCCTTCCCTGCCCCCTCTTTTAAAGAGCTCCTCCAGACCCTTTCTTCCGTCCTTTATATGTGCAGTCCTTTGCATAGAGGAGCTCAGGAAGCATTTTAGGGGGGCCTTCCGCGGAGCGCCGGACAGCTCCTGGGAGGGAGAAATCAGGACCCTACACGCGCGGAGAGGACGCGTGGGCAGCCGGGCTTTGTTTTGTCTCTTGCCTCTGCCTCGGGAGGGCGAAGAAGCCTCGGCCGAGCTTGGGCCCACTGGCGAACTGGCGGCGGCAAACACCCCCCTCCCAGCCTAAGTGGAACCTGAAACACCGGACTTGGTCCAGGTGGGGCACAAAGCCACGTGGAGGGTCTCCCAGTCCACAAGTGGCTTTCCCCACACAGACAAATGTGCAGTGTGTCATTATGGTGGCTCCTGTTGCTCGAGGCCTCGGGGGTGCTCCGGCGGTGCGCGCACACCTCACCTCTACAAGGCACGGAGGGCGAGAGGGGGTCCCAGGGGAAGGGGCTCCCCGGGGGGCTGCCTGGAAGAGACGCCACATCGGGCCTTCCCGCACCCCCGGCTGCCTTCCTGGACGGCGAGCACGGAGCCAGGGCGGCCTCTCGCCTTTCATTACAGGGCCTACGAAAGCAGCAGCCCAGGCAAATATGTAGCTATTAAAATTAATCGCCCCGCGTTGTCAGCTGAACATAATGCAAATTATTTATGGGCTGTCTGCGCAATATTTATCATCGTGCAGGCTCCAGGCGCTTCGTGCCTCCTGGCCTCCCCCGCCCGCCCTGGCCCGCGCAGGGCGAAGCTGCGCGCAGGCTGCGGCGGCCCGGGGGCTCTGGGAACCCGAATGGGGTTCCAAGGGTGAGGCCGTGCGTCAGGCCGTCTTCCAGGCCGAGGGCCTCACTTTAGTTTCTGCCATTCAGTACACATCTATCGGAGGCCTACTACGTTCAAAATTAGGAGGTCCGCGAAATCAGGGGATGAAAACCAATTTGGAGAAATCTGAACCAAACAGACGAGCTCGGGCTCGAGGGGCGATGCAGGCAGAAGCTCCTCAGCTGCCCAAGAATTTTCTCTGTCTCAAGTCGGTCCTCCAACCTGGGAAACCCATGTTTGCTAAAGCTGGATTCGCTCTAGGAGAAACCGGGAGCATCTGATGTGCTCAACGGATTCGAGTACAACGCTGTCGACTGGAAACAGGAATTCGGTGTCCTTCGAGCCTCAAAACTTGTTTGCTGATCGCAGATAACAGATTAACTGCTAATTGTCGAAATCGGCCAACCATTTAGTTTATCACTGTTGGGGGCCCCTTGGTATTCGCTGCACTTTTTATATGTAAAAACAGTCTTGGTACCTCCTAAACGGCTTTTGTGTGGCTTTTGTTTCTTTCAAATACGGTGTTTTAAAAAACAGCAGCAACACGCCACCCCACCCCCTCTTCAACCAAGCCTTCTGGTTTAAAAAAAACAAAAACAAAAACCAGGAGAAATAATCTATAGGACAATCCCCCCCTACTGGTCGGCGCTGGCGTTGGGGCTTTTTACGCAGATCGAGTCGCCCAGGGCTGCGGAGGTAAACAGGCTTTCTGCACCGCTGCTAAATGAATCACGAGGGGGAAGAACCGAGACTGCGAGGCGAGGGAGGCCTCGGGATCTGGGCCGGGAGCCAGGGCGGGGAGGGCGCTGCACGAGGGGCAGTGGCGTGGAGGCGGGACCAGGGTTAACCCTGGTCCAAGGCCCCAAGGCCAGGGAAGGGAGAGGAAGGCCGGTGGGCGGTCCAGCCGGAGGCCCCTGCTCGCTATCTGTGAGGCAGGGTGAACGCGCAGCCTGGGCCTCCATCCCCAGCGCGCCTGGGCACCACCTGGGGCCGGTCACGCTGCGTGAGCCCATCTGCGAGGAAGGAGGTCAGGAGGCACCCCCTCCCACACAGTTTTAACAACTCCAGGCCTTCAAGACGCAGTAGCAGGCCTGGGTCTTCTGATGTTCATTTAAAGCAGAATGATCGCCTTTCTTCACTGTCCCCATCCCAGACGCCACCACCCACCTTGTACCTCGCAGACCAAACCTGAGTCAAGACCGCCTTCGGTCCTGGGACTGGGGGAGTGGCTACCAAAGGCATCTCCTCTCCAGACTAACAGAAGGGGATATAGCCAGGAAGCTACTATGAATTTATATTCTTCTTCCGGTTTTCTCCTTTTTTTTTTTTTTTTTTTTTTTTTTTTTTTTTTTTTTTTTGAGACGGAGTTTAGCTCTTTTGCCCAGGCTGGAGTGAAGTGACAAGATCTCGGCTCACTGCAACCTCCGCCTCCCAGGTTCAAGTAATTCTCCTGCCTCAGCCTCCCCAGTAGCTGGGATTACAGGCGCCCGCCACCTTGCCCGGCTAATTTTTTGTATTTTTAGTAGAGACGGGGTTTCGCCATGTTGGCCAGGCTGGTCTCGAACTCCTGACCTCAGGTGATCCACCCACCTCGCCTCCCAGAGTGCTATGATTACAAGCGTGAACCACCGCGCCCGGCCTTATTCTTAAAATGTGATTTGACTCAATTTAAAGCCTCCCTTTCTTCCCCATTAACCCCCAGTTTTTGACAGATTTTTCTTAGAACATTTCAAACATTCTCTCATTACTTCAGAAACTTATCTTGAAATGATGTAAAAGAAGGTTAAAAATATTAGGTTGCTTTTGGGTTCCCTTCATCTCGAACATTGTTGCGTAGATTTGAGAAAGGGCTGATTTTTACTTTGTTTTCTAATCAGCAAGTCACTGGTTTTTCTACCTAAGAGAGACGGAACATTGACCACAGTGAAGCGGAAGGGTTGAGCGGCATTTACAAAGTGCCTTCACATTTTGGTCCTCAGAAACCCATCCGAGGTGGGTAGAATAGGTGTTACTGTTCTGATTTTACAGATGAAGAGACTGGCCACTCGCCCCCACAAATTTCTGGAAGCTAGTCTTCCTCACTGAACCAGGTGAAGCCTGCCTGCTCTTGCCTACACCCTCCTTCCTCCAGGTCAATGTCATTTAGAACATATTGCATCCTTTTCTGGGATCTGTCTGCTAGGACACGGGCCACCCTCCTGCTGGAAGACAGCCCCGACAACCCATATTTTAGGCAGCTCTTTCCACAGCCTGCAAACCTCACGGATTGTCTCTTACAACTGTCTGTTTACTCACTTCCCTCCACCCAGTCAATTCTGACTCCAGACCCGGGAGGACAATTTTTAAAGTGTTTCTGCAGACGGACCCTCTGGCCGTGCCGGAAGTGTTTTATGGACCTGTGAGCCGAGTTAATCCCAGGAGGCGCGGCTGGATTAGTCCCGGGTGTGGGTGGTGGATTCATGTGTTTAGGTTTAATCCCCATGGTGTGTGTGGGGGGGGGGGGCGTAAGGAGAATGGGGGTCTGGGGGCTTCAGCAATGTGTGCCCCCCTCCCCATTAAACTCCGAGATTTGAGCTAGAGCGGATGGAAACCGAGGTTTGCAGCCCTCGACCCCCGGCCAGGCGTGGAGTAGGGGGGCAGGGAGCGCCCCGCGTGGGTGCACCCTAGGAAACCAGTGCTTACATGGCGATCGAGACCAGAGCGCAGTTGTGTGTGGTTTTTCCCCAGGTTTTTAGTCTTCCAGCCCTGTGGAAAGGAGGAGAGCCGCAACCCGGGGAGAGAGCCGGAAAGAAACACTTAATCACCGGCGTCTCGCTGCTCGTCACGCGAAGATGGCAGCGGCTCCCCTGGGTTTCAAGGTTCCGGGAAAGGCGTGTGTTCTGCCTGGAGGCGCACGGACTGATGCGCCCTCTCCCTCGGCTCGGCGGCCAGCTCGGGCTCACAGAGCCTCTCTCAACACCGGCAAGTGCAGCAGGGCCGCCCAGCCCCCAGGCCAGCCTGGCCCCCTCCGGGCCCCGGGTTGGCGAGGGCAGCTGGGCGTCTGCGCTGCCCAGCCCAGCCGCGGATCCATGGGGTTTCGCGAGCTGAAAGTAAAGGCCTGAGGGAGTGGGGACACCCACACCGGCCCGCGGCACGCAGGGGAGTCAAGCTGCGGCCAATGCAAGACGAGCAGGGTAGACCCCTACTAGCGGTGGCCGGAGGTTCAGCCACCTTCGCGGGAGAGGGGATTTACCGCCACCCTCATCCACGCGCAGGCCCCACCGCCCGGCCCTCTCCTATGATCCCCGGGCCATTGCGAAACACGGAGCGAACAGGTCCTCGCCAGCAGCCGTCACTTCTCGCTAAGATGGGAACCCACAAGCCTGACTGTGCTTCCCAAGGGTACTAGCGTGCGCGCAGACCTTCGGGGGAAGAGGGCAGCGCGGTCTCCCCAACCCGGACTCTTCCCTGGCGCAGCACACAACCGCCACGGGCTTCCGAAGCGCCCGAGTGGGGAGGAGGAAGGAAAAGCGGAGGCCCGGGAGGCGGGCTGCGCGCTTGGAAGCCGTTTGTGTTTGTGTGTCTGCGCGCGCGCCCCGGCCGGACGGGTGTTGAGGGAAGAGTGATCGTGAGCAACCCAGAACCAGCAGTCCCAACCTGGACTGAGGAACTGGGCTCTCCAATCCTGGGCCGTGGGGCTTCATGCCTCGGGCTGGCTGGGCAAGTGGCGGGGAGCCCGGAGCTTCGGAGCCGCCGCCGGGCATCTAGCCAGCTCCGCCGGAGGAGCCCTGGGGCGCGTCGGGAGCCAGGGGACTGGTGTGAACCAGCCGCCCCCGCAAGCGGACGTTTAGCTCCGGCACCCGGGAGCACTGACACTAGGCGATAAGGAGTTCCTCGGCAATCGGCTGTCCCCAGTCCCCAGTCACCTCCGGCGGACGTGACCGCCGGATGCTATGCGGCTAGGTGGGCCAGGGGGGCCTTTGCACTGCCTTCCCTGACCTCTTCCTTGCCGCGGAAGAGTCACAGTAACATGCCACTGTACAACTCTACAGACCTTTGTTTTGCAAAATAAAGGCCAAATGTTGGGCCTTCTGATCTCTTCATATTTTCCTTTGGAAGGTTGGGGTCCAGGCAGTCCTCTCGAAACACCTCCCAAACAGCTCACTTTCATTATAAAACGCTAGAGAGGCAACACAGCCCTCTCTCTCCCTCTGGTCAATCAGGCCCTATCCCAAGCTGTGCGGCTTTGGGCAAACCGCTTAACAGTTCGGAACCTCAGAGTCCTCATCTGTAAAACAAGGCCAATACTAGTATCTACCTCGTAGGGCTGTTCTGAGGATAACATGCCTCCCTCCATACATAAGGCGCTTAGAACGCTGCCTCCAGAACAATACTACATGTGCTTGTTGCTATAATCTGGTACTCCCTTTGGATGGGGAGGGAGTAAAGAACAAGGTCCAGGTTAAAGTTCCTGGAGGTTTACATGGAGCCAGTGGTCTTGGCAGGGTGGAAAGGACACTATTGTATGGCCACTGAAAAGTGAAGGCCAAATGCCCTCAAACTGTCTCCACTAGACCTTCCCGTAAAGGCTTGTGTGTGTGGTGGTGGATAGGAGGGAGAGTCCTCTTTAATGGTGCTCATTTAGACTGGATTAATGGCAAGTTCCGTCAGGGCTCAGGCAGCATTACCCACTCTCTCCCTGCAGCCCTGGGGAAGAGCGCCGGTTTCCAGGACCTCCAGCCTACTCTTCCAGGCCACCTTTTTTGATGGCTGAAGGCCACCTCTTTAAATCAGTTCTCCGAGGAGTTGGCCAAAAGCCATGTCCTCTGGGATGTACTTTGGTCTAACACTGGTCCAGGGCTGGCGTATGGCAGGCCTTGTCCCTGGGCTGCTGGCGGGCCACATTTTACTGACGCACAGATGCAAATACCACTTCTGTAGACAGAATCCGTCAGACTTCTAATTTCAAAACGCTTCCCATTACCTTTGAAATGGGGACTCTGGCACAAAGGGGAGGAGTTGCGGCGTATAACAGCCTAAGGAGGCCTCGGCCTCCCCTGCTTGGCCTCTCCAGGGTCACCCATAATTCATTAGGTGAGGCTGCCTTTTCCTTTTCAAAGACAACGCAAATGGCCTTTGCCTTAAGTGGCTACCGGCGTTTGCCTAATCACTGAAATGTGCTGGCAGTGCGCTCTAGCTCTCAGTAGATCCTTATCGGACTGTGCGTGCCAAGCTGCCAGCCCCGAGAAAGACAAAGAACACGGGCGCCTCCAGGTTTGCTCCTGAGGCCTCAGGGTCACCTCTGGGGCTTCCCCTTCACAGCCTCCGGCCCCTACAAGCCGCTCCCAGCCAGCCTCCGGAACAAACCCGCAGCCCTATATCAGAATTCCAGTTCTCGAGCGCCACCCGGAGAGTTCACATTTCCCCTCCTCCGAGGCCGCGTGGTGCGCAAGTAAGAGCCCGAGGGCGGCGGCAGCACACGTCTGGGCAGCCCCCTCCCCGCACCCAGCAGCGTGTACACAGGAAAAGAAAAAGCCAAGAGAAAAACGTGGACTGTAAAAGCCAAAACGCAGGACCATCTACTACTAACGACCAACAACCCCAGGCAGGAGTTTGCAAGGATTAAGCAACCCCCAAATAGAAACTACAACTAAAATAAATCCTCTCTTCAAGTTCTATTAAGGTCTTTGAAGGTGGAACGCAAAGGGGACCCTGTCTCCTGAGGACACAGACTGGCTGCGCCGGTAGTGCTCAGCCCCGCACCTCCTGAGCATACATTTAACAGCAGGCAAAGAGCAAGTTTCCTATCTATCGTTTGACCAGTTCTCACAGTATTTCTGATTGACTCAACGTATATTAGATTGAAACAAAAATGATCTTGGTTGGAATATACATGGGCAACCTGTATTTAGATGGGGTAAGTTCCTGCAGCTGTCTGACCACATTTGTCTGGTTCCTCTGAGAATCCACGTTTTCTAGCCCGGGAAGAGGCAGGCGGCCCTCATGGCTCCTCCTTCGGCGGTTTCCTGGCGAAGCGCCCATCCTCCCCAAGCACCGGGAACGGAGGCCGCCCGCATTAATACTCGCGGGCAGCCTGTTCTAACCTATACTGTCATTTTTTCCATCGGTCGGGATCGGGCTGGGGGTGGGGTGGGGCGGGGACTCTCCTCCGAGGGGCTCTGCACGGATCGTTGGGTTTTCCCCGGCGAACTTAACACGGAGGCAAAAGGGGCAGATGGAAACCAGGCCCCGGCTGGCCCCGCGCGCGTAAGCGCGGCACTCAGCAGCTCGACGCAAAGCCAGGGCTGGATTTTCGCGGCCCGGGCCCGGCGGCCTCCCAGCGCCGGCGCGATTCTCTCTCCTTCGGGCTGAGCAAACGTGGTCGCCTAATTCCGCCCTGGAGACAGCAGCTGTGCGGCGAGAAGGGGAGAAAAAAAACCCGCAACTTTTCCAACAGAAAGTGTGTGCGCAGAGGAGAGGTGAAGGCCCACCCCGATTCTGTGCACGTATCGACACAGCATCTAATCAGTGTCACTGCCAGGAATACGCTTCCGCGGCGGGCGACACCGCCGCCCCCGCCAACCTGCAGGAGGGAGGGGGGATGCAAATGGCGTCTCGCGTCGTCCTAGACTCCGCGCAGCACCCGCTGCCGCGACTCCGAGCAGACGTTGCAGCAAACTGGGGTGCAGCGTCTGGGGACGCGAACGCGCCGGCTGCCCGAGCGATCGCGGGGAAGAGGAACTAGCACCACTCCCTGCTCCGAGGCCGTTCCCCGCCCCCACCTCCGGAAGAGCCGCCCTTCCTCGACTGGGGTGAGGGGCGGGAAACTTTGCAAGAAAACTGTTCCGCGCCTTCCCCGCGTGGCACCTGAGAATAACGTGGGTGGGTTTCCCATCCGAGGCCAGACCACGCGACCCTACTTTTCCAGGCCTCGGACTTGAACCTCGTGGACTATGGGAGGGAGAGTACATTTCGGGCCACTGCGGGGGGCGGGGGGACACCAAAGTCAGGCGTCCTCAAGGGTTCTGGCAGATGGCCAAGTTTGTGTCCTTTCCCTCCCACGCTGGAGTAGCGCGCGCCACTTTGGGGAAGCGTGAGACCGTTCACCACCGGCCACGAGGCCGCCAATGTCTTCCAGGTGGAGTCGATGGTTTCTCTGCAGCACCCCCTCCCGCTTTGCGGTCCCCGCCTGGCACCCACACTCCTGGTGAGCCCCCAGAGCTAGCCCGCGTCTTCCCTAGCCCGCTCTTCCTGGGGAAGGGGAGACTGTTTGTGTGGTGTGCAGCCCCGCTCCAGCTCGCACACCCGCGAGCCACCTCGCAGCCCTCCCCGGCCTCGGCCTCACGGATCCCCTCTCGGAGTAGCCCCGCGGGACCCACCCTCCCCCATGCGTAATGGGGCGCCCCTGGGACGCAGGCGGGGATGGCGGTTCCGGTCGTTCCGGGATTTGCGTTCAAGAAGAAAACAAGGCCGGCGACTACAAGAGCGGCGCCTCCATTCTTGGGGTTCAGACGCCCGCGCAGCCTCCGCGTCGGTTCCGCTCTCGCCCAGGGAGCCCGCTTCCGTGTCCCTGCCCCCGCCCCCCCACGATTCCTCGTCCCGCCCGTGCCGCACCACGCGGAGCTCCGAGCGCCCTGGCTCCCACACGGGTCCCTCCATAACTAGCGCGCCTCCCTCGCTCCGGGCTCGGGGAGCCGCTCGCTCCCAGCAGAGTCAGCCGGTTCCACCTTCGGCTGCGAGAGCCGCCGCCCCGCGCCACCCCCGCCCGGCATGGCCCTTGTCCCAGCCCGGCTCCCCCGCCAGCTGCGCCGCCACCGCCGCACGTGACCCGCCCCCGTCGCGGCTTCCGCTGAGCTGACTGTTCCGGAGCACAAACAATTTTTGCTCTGACGCGGGGTCTCTCGGGGGCCCTGGCGTCCTCTACTCCCTGCTCCCCACCCCACCCCCTACCTTCCGGGTAGGAGAACTCAAAACAACTCGCTGACCTTCGGGCCGACCAGCTCCGTCTTCCACTGACTCCGGCATTCCGTTCAAACCCAGCAGCCGCGGCTTCTAAGATTTCACTCCGCACTGGGCTTGGGGGGAGGGGGCGAGTTCTCCGGGAGGGGGTGTCTCAGATCGAAAGAGCCACTTCACGCTCTTTCCCCTCCTCCGAGGTGAGTTTTTAGACTCTCTGGAGGCCTTGGGGAAACGCGAGCAGCCGCGTGCAAAGGAGCCCCCCCCCGCCCCGCCTTCTCCCCGCACATGCAGCCTTGTCTAGTGTGATCCGACTTCCAGGGTCAGCAGCAGAGGGCCTGGCCAGCTTCGGAAATACCACCAAGCGGTGGACTGTGGCACCAGGCAGAGCTGGGGTGGGAGGACTGTGCTAAATAATGGTAGCTCCCACTCCCATGGTCTGTGCTAAGTTCTTCACAAGCCCTCAAACTTTACAGAGTGAGAAACTGAGGCATAGGGAAAGGTCAATCGTGTAAAACTGGGTAAAGCTCAGTTACTCAGCTAGGTAAGTGACTTAGGATTTGAACCCAAGTCTCTTGAGTTCAGGGTGGCTAAACATGCTGTAAGTATGTTACAGTGCATACCTTGGTATCAATAGTACAAACCTGTCTACAAAACCCAGTGTTTGCTTGAGAGCTGTATATTTGGTGTGTAACATTGTGGCTGGCATATAGTAGGCACTCAATAAATATTTGTGGAATGAATGGTTGTCAGAATAAATGATTGACAGAATCATTGATGACAAGTGATGAGAGAAAACAGCCCGAACCCTTGTTCTTCCTAAGAAGAATAAAAACCTCTAGCTCTTTTTTGAGTGTTTGCAGGTAACAGGAAACTCTTATTCAAAAATATATTAACCTCCTACCCCTATCTGCTAGCCAACCATCCTGGTAGTCATTTGAACTTGCTGGGGACACATAGCCAAAGCAGCTTCTACTTGGTCCCGGCCATTTTTTCCCCACCCTGTTACTGTTCTGTAGGATTCTGCTCAGGGTCAGGCAGCCAGGAACTGCAATTGACATGATTCTGAACACATAAGCAACAGGGGATGAGGGTACACCCACCAAACGTGCTTCTTTGGCTTCCCTTCTATCGGCTGGTGGGGGTTTGGGGGAGCATGGCTTATAGCTCTGTGGTTATTTTTTAATTCACGGACCACCCTGTGCAGCTGGCTTCAACCCTCACCAGCTGTGAGGTTGCATCTCGAAGTGTAGGCAGTCATCTACTTTAACTGACAGCTCCGCAATCCCAGTCAGTGGGACCACATCTGTGATTTGAAGAGCTGCCACTGGTGCTCTGTGCTGTCCTACTCCTCCTCGTGGCCCAAGAAAGGATGCATTAAAAACACTTATATTTAGATAGCTCAATAGAATAGATTTTCATACCATATATTGGGAGTAAGTAGTACAAAGTTTAGACAATCTCCCCTCTCCCTACTTCATTTTCTAAACCTTACCAGTTATCCTGTGTTACTAGTTGGGCAACCTGAAATGAGGCCAAATTCCACTTCAGGTTACCTGAAAGTGAACTTTTTCCTTTCCAATTTGATCCATTCACTATCTATTGACTACTATCCTTCCCTCCCTCACTCCTTCTTTTTTTCTTTCCCCATCCTCATAGTTACATATTTTTGCTCACATTCCTATGATTATCAATGGAGAAATGAAAATGTGTATTTTCTCCAAGTTACAACCCAATCTTTATTATAAGGCTGGGGTTTCTGCCACCTCTTTTTTTTGGGGGGGAACAGAGTTTCGCTCTTGTCACTGAAGCTGGAGTGCAATGAGGCAATCTCAGTTCACTGCAACCTCTGCCTCCCAGGTTCAAGCGATTCTCCTGCCTCAACCTCCCAAGTAGCTGGGATTACAGGTGTGCACCACCATGCCTGGCTAATTTTTGCATTTTTAGTAGAAATGAGGTTTCACCATGTTGGCCAGGCTGGTCTCAAACTCCTGACCTCAGGTCATCCACCTGCCTCAGCCTCCCAAAGTGCTGGGATTACAAGCATGAGCCACCACACCCAGCCTCTGCTGCCTCTTTTACAGTCTGGTCTGGAGTGACCAGCAAGACCTCATGACCTCAACTTGTGGCCAGCCCAGGTTGGAAGCATCTGATGATTCCCAAGGAGGTCACAAGCCTCAATCCCACATTGCTGGGTTGTAGTTGAGAACAGCCTTGCCAAAACCCACCCCTCATGCCGAGGGGCTGGTGTCAAGTGATGCTGAACCAGAGGTTCGGGATGCTAATTTGATGTATTATCTGTGTACAGCCTGGGGAGGAGAAAAGGCTCATAAAAGTGTTCTAGGCTGGTCATTCTGAATGTGAGCATTTATTTATCTGCAAAGCTGCCGAATATCCCTGCAGGAAGTCGCAGGCGCAGCAACCCCTGACTGCACAGACAAAAGTCTCCCCTTTACACTGGGCTGCTTTTATTGTTTCCAACAGCTTTGTGCTTTCCCTGGGGGAAGAGGAGAGTCACATAGCGAGTGTTCTTCCTCTTTTCTCACGCTGCAGAGGAAGTGATGTTGTGGAAACAGTGACATTAACTTGGCCTTCGAACCACACGGGAGCCAGAGTTGGGAAAAACTCAGTGCAGGCAGGTACTCCTATGGCTCATTTAGGCCCTGAGAAACTCCAGTCTGGGCCTGGGTGTGGGGATGATGGGTGCACACAATGCAAGAGAAACCATACTTAGGAATTATTCCCCGGGTCCAAGGGGCCCCTGAGGTATGGATGTTCTTGACCCCTTGAACCTGCTTCCAATTAGGAGTAAAGCCCCCAAGGGATGTATGGAGCATGTTTCATTCTACATTGATTAGACATTTATTGATTGACCACTTTGTGCCAGGCACTGTACTAGGCATGCAATGGTAAGCAAGAGACATGGCCCCTGCCCTCATGGAGCTTACATTCTACTTTTCTTGGCACACAAGAAAACAGGGTAGAGGATACAGCCCCTATCATCAAATCCTGCACGGTCTATCTTCTTAATACCTATCCTGTCCTCTTCCTCATCCAACTACCCTTCAGATCCTTTTGGACTCTTCAATAAACAGTTGAGCCCCACCCCTTCCCAAACTCATCTCCTCTATCTGATCATTCCACTCACTGCTTTAAGTCCTAGCAGCAAGGAGAGGGAAAGGGGCGCTCCCAGCTGCATCAGCCTCTTTTATAAAGATTTCCCAGAAGTCCCACCCAATGGTTTCCACTGACATCTCATTGGTCACCTCTTTGTTTCTCTTTTCTTTATTCTCTTTGAGACAAGGTCTTGCTCTGTCACCCAGGCTGGAGTGCAGTGGTGCAATCACAGCACACTGCAGCTTTGACCTCCTGGGCTCAAGTGATCACCCCACCTCAGCCTCTCAAGTAGCTGGGACCACCATGCCTAGCTAATTTTTTATTTTTTATAGAGACGGGGGTCTCACTACGTTGTTCTAGCTGGCCTCGAACTCCTGGGCTCCAGCGATCCTCCTCCTCAGCCTCCCAAAGTGCTGGGATTTACAGGCATATGCCACTGTGCCCGGCCTGGCCACCTCTTGCT
This sequence comes from Macaca nemestrina, assembly GCF_043159975.1. Classification (NCBI taxonomy): domain Eukaryota; kingdom Metazoa; phylum Chordata; class Mammalia; order Primates; family Cercopithecidae; genus Macaca; species Macaca nemestrina. The sequence goes on along the minus strand of NC_092145.1, from coordinate 120,394,489 downwards.
GCAAGAAAGAGGCTGCATGTCTCAGTAAGTTCAGGCTGTTACAACAAATTACCAGTGTGGGAGATTTAAACAAACAAAAAAAAAGCATTTACTTCTCACAGTTCTGCAAGTCCAAGATTACGATCAAGGTGCTGAGAATTGCTTGAACCCAGGAGGCAGAGGTTGCAGTGAGCCGAGATCTCGCCACTGCATTCCAGCCTGGGTGATGGAGTGAGACTCTGTCTCAAAAACAACAACAACAAACAACAAAAAACCCAAGGTGCTGACAGATCTGGTGTCTGTTGATGGCCTGCTGGAGCGGTCTTCTTCTCATTGCATCCTCTCATGGTAGAGAGCAGGGAGAGGAAGCAAACGCTCTCCTGTCTTTTTTATAAGGACACTAATACCATTCATGATCTAATTATCGCCCAGAGGCCCCATGTCCTAATACCATCACATTGGGGTTAGGATTTCAACATACGAATTTGGGAGGGACACGAACATTCAGTTCATGGCACTGAGAAATGTCGTCTTTTAGCTTGGGTACGTTGTTATCTCAAATTACGAAGGAAGAGTGGGGAATGAATACTGGTGTAGGCAACTGGCCACCTCTGCTCCTAGTCTCACAGAGAGTATGAGAACATTAAGCATGTGGGTGGAGAAGATTCAGCAGAGACCTTTTGGGGTCTAGTCCTGGTTCACACCCCTGTCGCTGGGGGTTGGGATGCCGACAGCTTCTATGTAGCTGTAACTACCACCAGATGAGCTAGTTCTGTTTTTTCTCCTGGAAGCGGTGAATTGGGAGAGAGAAGGCTGGTTAGTCAGGACAGGGCTGGCTCCGTGGGCAAGGGACCCGTGCAGTCACATGGGTTCCATGCTTGGGGTTATTGCTCTGTAGCTACCATCTTGAAATTCTGGGAAAAAAGCCTGGGCGCGGTGGCTCACGCCTGTAATTTCAGCACTTTGAGAAGCCGAGGCTGGTGGATCACCTGAGGTCAGGAGTTCTAGACCAGCCTGGCCACCATGGTGAAACCCCGTCTCTACTAAAAATACAAAAATTAGCTGGGCATGGTGGCATGTGCCTGTAATCCCAGCTACTTGGGAGGCTGAGGCAGGAGAATCACTTGAACCCAGGAGATGGAGGTTTCAATGAGCCGAGATCGCACCACTGCACTCCAGCCTAGGCAACAAGAGTGAGACTCCATCTCAAAAAAAAAAAAAAGAAAAGAAAAGAAAAGAAATTCTGGGTAAAATGATGTCTATGTTTTGTAAGTAAAGTCTGATGAGACAACGAGGCATACACCAGAATCTTGGTGCTTCTGCTCATGCAGGGACCTACCTCCTGCTGCTTCCTGGCTCACCTCCCTGAGATGGGTTCTCAGATGCCCACTCCCCAGTTCCTGGAAGGCCCTGTGCCCTGCCCAGACTCCCACACACCACCCTAGCCTTGGGACTGCTACTGCCCTCTGTCCCGGGCAGGGTCCTCGGTGCTAAAATTGGGAAGATCAGGGTCATGGTCAGATATGTTTCATGGCATCTTGGGGTGGGACAAGGTGGTAGCCTTCCCTCCCCAGGCTGGCAAGGCCACACACATTTGGCAGGGGCCTCTCCCCAACCTCTGCGCCAGGTGCACAGTGTCCCAGCACGAAGGCTGTGATTTCTTGGAGGCTGCCTGACTGCTATAGATTGGGGCAGTGGGCCTGGAAGAAGGGGAGATTGATTTCTTTGCCTGGGGCCCTGCTTATTTTTATTTTTATTTATTTATTTTTGAGACAAGGTCTTGCTCTGTCTCCCAGGCTAGAGTGCAGTGGTGCTATCATAGCTCACTGCAACCTTGAACTCCTGGGCTCAAGTGATCTTTCCACCTCAGCCTCCTGAGTGTCTGGCACTATATGCACATGCTGTCATGTCTGGCTAATTAATATTTATTTATTTATTTATTTATTTATTTATTTATTGTAGAGACAAGAGTCTCACTGTGTTGCCCAGACTGGTCTCTAACTCCTGGTTTCAAGTGATCCTCCTACCTCAGCCTCCCAAAGTGCTAGGATTACAGGCACAAGAGCTACAGTGCCTGGCTGGCCCTGCATTTTAATTTTTTTCTGGGCTCTGCAGATTATGTAGTCTGTTCTGATCACAGAGTCATTGTGTTTGAGTCTATGTATGCCAGGCCAGGGAAAGCCAGTCTGCAGAAAAGCAGGGAAAAATTAAGCCAAAGTGCAATAGGGCTCCTTCAGAAACATGTGGCTCCAGAGAGGGGGCAAACATAGGCTCCTGACACGGTTTCAGTGCCTGGGTCCTGGCCCTGGGAGGCCTGGCTGCACTTTTGCTCCTGTGTTCTTCCAGTCAGTTCCATTCTCTTCCTTGTGCTACCATGAATGGATTTCCCTGATTGCCGACTAAAAGTTTCCTAACCAAGACCAAAATAAAAAAGAAAGAGCTTGGCTTGCAGTTCCAGCCCTAACTTTGCCATTTAACTAGCTATGTGACTTTAGGCAAATTAGTTATTCTCTCTGAAGCTTTGTTTCCTCAGCCTTAAAAAACTACTGGGCATAATAGTACCAATGTTATCAACTGCGATGAGGTTTGTCTGTTTTGTTTTGTTTTGTTTTGTTTTGTTTGTTTTATTTTTTTGAGACAGAGTCTCGCTCTGTTGCCACGCTGGAGTGCAGTGGTGCGATCTCAGCTCACTACAACCTCCGCCTCCCAGGTTCAAGCGATTCTTCTGCCTCAGCCTCCCGAGTAGCTGGGATTATAGGCACCATGCCTGGTTAATATTGTGTTTTTAGTAGATACGGGGTTTCACCACGTTGGCCAGGCTGGTCTCGAACGCCTGACCTCAAGTGATTTGCCCTCCTCGGCCTCCCAAAGTGCTAGGATTACAGGTGTGAGCCACTGCACCCGGTCCCTTCTTGTTAATAGAAGGATTGAAGGCACAAAAACATGCAGGACATTTAGAGTGAAATGACTTCCTTCTCGCACTGTTTTCCCGATACTTAAATACTGTTTATTTGAATATGGTTAACTTCAGTAGGTAGAATAGGGCTGCATAAGATGGGTGTCATATGTTTGAACACTGGACAGGTTTGCTTAGTGCATTTCTAGACTATGGACTAAACCTATAAAGTAGATATTCCAATTATCTATTGCTGCCCAACAAACAATCCCAAAACTTGGTGGTTTACAATAGCACCCATGTCAATATATCTCATGGTCTTATGGGTCAGGAATTGCATCAGGACAAAGATGAATGATTCTTCTCTTCCACATAGGGTCAACTGGAGTCACTCAGTGGTACTCAGGTGGTGGATGTGGTCTGGACGGGGCCAAATCAGCCTCATGTACATGTGTGCTCCTTTGGTGGGGAAGGCTGGAAGTCTGGGCCCAGGTGGAACTGTAGAGTGTGGTGCCCATCAGTGGCTTCTCCAGCATGGTGATCTTAGGGTAGCAGCACATCTTCCATGGTGGCCCAGATCTTGCAGAGTGAATCGAAAGACCAAGACAGAAGCTAGCCTTAAACGTCATTCAGTATTTTTTCTGTTGATTTGATTAGTTACAAAAGAGTCACAAGCCCACCCATATTTAAAATCAGGGCATTGCACAAGGGTGTGAATACCAACAGGCATGGGTCATTGGTGAAGGGGCATCTTTGGACACTGGCTATCACAGTGGACTGATCATTCATAAAGTCTGTGCCTTTAGTCCTGGGTGGCAAAGTGTGACTGTGGATGGGAGAGTTCAGATCCATTCCCATTCATCATCGAAAGGGTTCCAATAAATCCTGAGTGAGGACCAGGAGATGGAAAGGCTCTGGGGAACATCAGCCTCTGCAGAGTATCTGAGAGCTAAGCGCCTGGGCTTTGGATGTTAAACCTTAGTCCTGGTTCAAAGCCAGCCTCTGGGCTCTTGAACATATGAAAAGTCTCAGATTCCTATGAGGGAGTTACTATAATTATCCCTATTTTCTATAAGAGGAAGCTTAATTAAATTGCCCAGAGTCACAGCTAGAAAATGGCACAGCTGTAATTTGAAACCAGATATTTCTAACACCAAAGCAGTAGGACATTTTACAGTTTACAGTTTTAAGTAACTTTTCTAAGGTCACACAGAAGCCATAAATACAATTTAACATTCGTTCATGGTAAAAGCGCTTAGCAAACTTAGAAGGGAATGGAAATTCCTACGTCTGATAAGAGTATGTGTAAGAAGCAAAACTTGCAACAAACAGTACATTTAAAGGTAAAATATTGAAAAATTTCCCCCTGAGATCAGGAACTAGACAAGAATGCTTGCTATTACTCCTTCTATTCATGATTATACTAGAGGTCATAGCCACTGCAATAAAGCAAGAAAAAGAAATAAAAGGCCTCCTGATTGGAAAGGAAGATATGAAAGTGTCATTATTTGCAGATGGTATGGTTGTGCACACAGAAAACGTAACCTACAATTCAACTATGAGAATTAATAAATGAATTCATTCTGAATAGCATTTTTGTCAGAAAAAATAATACATGGATTCATCAAGGTCACTGAATTTAATGTAGAGGATCTATTGTGAGGATTCAATGAGAAATTTATATCAGATACTAAACCCTTACCTACTTGCTCCTCACAACCACCTCTCTTTGGCCTGTGATACTGGTCACTCTTCTTCCCTGACACTGTCTTTTCTCTGGCTTCCTTCACACTGTTCTCCTTGTGTCCTGTCCTTCTAATCACCCTCCAGATTCCTTTCCCAGTCTCCTGTTCAGGTGTCCGCTCCTATAGTGTCAGGCATGCTTAGGGTTCTATCCACAAGCAGTGCTGTGGCAAGCACAGCTCCTTCATGTTCTGTGTGGATGGCATCTCCTGTGGTTGTCTGACACCTTCATCATTTCTTCCTTGGACTCTCACTGACCTAGTCTTTAGCTCTCCTGTCTCCGGTCTTGTTCCCTTTGCATCCATCTGTCACACAGCCCCCAGAGTGACCTTCCTAAAATGCACAGCTGATCTTGCCATCCTCTCCCTGTTTAAATTCTTTCAAGACCTTGAGACACCTTGACTAAGTTTAACATCCTCTGTGCAGTGGTCTTATAGCCCCCATGATCACTCTGCTGCTCACTGCTAATGTGCCATGTTCTCACTTCCATGCCTGTCTTGATTTGGGTACCTCTACAAGCCGATTCTGAGCCAAGGGTTTTTGAGCATAAGTGAGATGATCCCAGGAAGCACAGTGAGGGAATGGGAATTGAGACAGGGCAGGCAGGAAGGCCAGTAAAGGGTGCATTTGTGAACAGGTTACCTATGTGGGCAATTGAGGTTCAATCCTGCCGGTGACCTTCTGGGGTCCTGTGTAGCACATCCTTTAGGACTGTCCCAGCAAGGGGTGAGGAAGCAGGAGTATTTATCCACCAACTCCCACACAGGAGCGTGCTAGTAAACCAGCTTTCTGGTAGAATTTAAAAGTTCCAATTTGTAGTGTTTGCTGATTGTTGTGGTATAAATATTGCTACTGGGGCTGATTCCAGGCTATCAGTTTTAGCAGTTGGCTGGCAAATTTTCCAAATATTTAACAATCCGGTTCTTCAGAGCTAGTACTGCTGCCCCAGCACACCACTGCCCTCATTCCTCATGAGTTGAGGGTTATCTCTGGGAAGCTGAGCACTTAGGATCTGCCCCCACACACGGTGTCTAGCTGAGCATGCTTCTGAGTCAAGAGAACATCCTCAGATGGAGTGGCTGGAAGTCCTTGTTGTACTTGGGAAGTCTTTCCAGGTGCCTTCCAGAGTGGATGGAGGGAAATGGGTGGGCACCACAGATCACTTCGAGGGCTTTGCACAGGCTCTTCACTCTGCTTGGAATGCTTGCTCCTTTTTTTAATCTCTCTCTTTTTTTGAGACAGGATCTTGCCCTGTCACCCAAGCTGGAGTTCATTGGCATGATGATGGCCCACTGTAGCCTTGCACTCCCTGGCACAAGTAATCCTCCCATCTCAACCTCCCGAGTAGCTGGGACTATAGGCTCACACCAACATGCCTGGCCAATTTTTAAAAAAGTTTTTTGTAAAGACGGGGTTTTGCTGTGTTGCCCAGGCTGCTCTCCAACTCCTGGGCTCAAGCAATCCTTCCACCTCGGCCCCCCAAACACCCAAAGTGCTGGGATTACAGGAGTGAGGCACCATGCCCAGCAGCCTGCTCCTTCTTTCTTTTTTATTTTTTTTAGACAGGGTCTCGCTCTGTCACTCAGGGTGGAGTGCAATGGCGCAATCTCGGCTCACTGCAGCCTCAACCTCCCAAGTTCAAACGACCCTCCCATCTCATCCTCCAGAGTAGCTAGGACTACAGGTGCACACTATCGTGCCTGGCTAATTTTTTTTTTTTTTTTTAGAAACCGGGTTTCACTATGTTGTCCAGGCTGGTCTCAAACGATCTGCCCGCCTCAGCCTCCCAAAATGCTGGGATCACCGAGCCTGGCCGCCTACTCTGTCTTAATCCCCTTGCTGATCTCCTGCTTATCCTTTGATCCTCAGTTATAGTGTCACCACCTCTGTGAAGCCCTCCTAGAGTTCTCACTTGTCCTTTCTCTCATTACATCACAAAATCATGCTCTCAGCTTGTCAGCTGTTACCCATCTTTCTCTTCCACTAGATTGCAAGCTGCTGAGGCCAGGGATGATGTCTATTACTTTCTGTACTAGGAACCTTGTCCTATAATCTTCTGTATCCTCAGTGTTGAACCCAGTTTAGCTACTTAATAAATAGATAAGCGGCCCCGCACCACCCTGGCACACAGTAATGGTTGAGTCAAATGAGCATTCTTCCTCCCCACTCCGCATTTATAGATCTACTTCTCCATCCATCAACTGGTCTCGCTACAGCTTTATTGCTTATTCCCATCCATTTCCAAAGAGGACTTTAGGCAGCAAGCAGGTGCTTCCTTTCCCATGAAGGTGTGAGCGACCATATTTTCTGAAGCAACGATCAAGACACGTGATCTGACACATGTTCCGACACATGGTCTGACAATGGGACAGAATATTTTAAATCCCCACCGTCTCGACAAATCTGGGCTGCGTGGCTCTGCATAGAAGAGAGCCAGGAGCCACGGCCTCGTAATACACACCCAGGGCAGGCAGGAGTTCTGTTTTAAAGACCTCTGTGATTTTATGAGCGGCATGTGAAGAGAGCTGAAGAGAGAGGTTGATTTCTGCAGCACTCTAGCTGTAGTGATCATACGGAGCAGGGAAAAATTTGTGGTAGAAACAAGCTCTCATTAAGACCATATGCTCTCTTTCTAATCGATGGCTCTTAGAAGTAATTCCCCGACATTTCATTCATTTTTACTGCCTCCCCTTCAGGGGCAGGAAGAACAGCGTTGTTAGCCTGCATTTATAGATGAGGGTATTTAGAAACAGAGAGGTTAAATGGCTCAGCCCCAGTCACAGAGTGAATCAGAGACACAGCCAGCCTCGAATCCAGAATTCCGACTTGAGCTTCTGTGCCAAGATCCCTCGGGGCGCATTTCCTCTCTAATTTGCATAAATCATCAACATTTTTTTCCAAGCTTGTGCTGAGAAAGCCCCTTTTCAAACAGCGGAAACTCCCTTTGCCTTCTGTCGCCTTAGTTTTATTTTATGAACCAAATTCTTTTACTTCAACACGTAGACTTGCTATTTTCTCTTCCGTTGAGCCCTTTTCAAAAGAGGTCGTGACCTTTGCTTATAGATGCAATGGAAACGGGCGAACCCAAATGAAATAAAACAGATGATCTAGAGACCATATAAAGTGTAATTTCAACTAATGTTCAAAATACCATGCAGTTGATTATAAATCTTCGATCCTGGCAGGTTATCAGAAAAATAAGAATGGCTAAATGCCGCTACCAGTGTTTGAACCCTGTTGGGTGTAAGACACATCTCCGATTTGGGGAGCAGATTCATGGGATTAGAAATGAGAAGCTGGACATCCCAGAGCTATACAAGTTCTGAGAAATTTCAGTTTGGAAATATGTATGGACTCATACGTGAGATTGACAATATGTGAACTGGGGTTTTTAATCACCAGCATAATCACACAATTAGTCTAGATTATTTCACATATTTAAAAAATTCTTAGCGCATGACCTCATGTGCCTGATGGTCCTTGGGTAACTCTAGTATTAAGGTTTCTGGGCATGAACTGCACTTCCTGGGATCCCAGGTCAGCACTTAGCACGATCCTGCTGCTTTAGGAATAGTAGTAATCCTCTTGAGAGTAAAAACATATGCAATGTGCTTGGGAAAAACTTCCCTTCCCTGTCAAATATGTTAGAGAATCAAAATAATTTATGACTCGTCTGTTAAGCCATTAGAAAAAAAGGAATTCTGTCTATTTAAAATCTTTCATAAAATACAATTCAGCATATAGAAAAAAGCTTTTTGTCTATATGGTATAGTCACTTTTCCCTTTATTTTTATTTTTTTGAGAGAGAGTCTCACTCTGTTGCCCAGGCTGGAGTGCAGTGGCACGACCTTGGCTCATTGCAGCCTCCACCTTCTGGGTTCAAGCTGTTTTCCCGCCTTAGCCACCCAAGTAGCTGGGATTATGGGCGCGCACCACCACACCCGGCTAATTTTTGTGTTTTTAGTAGAGACGGGGTTTCACCATGTTGCCCAGGCTGGTCTCGAACTCCTGACATCAAGTGGTCTGTCTGCCTCGGCCTCCCAAGGTGCTGGGATTACACATGTGAGCCACTGCGCCTGGCCCTCGTCATTTATTTTATTACTTATTAAATTAGTATTACTACAATAATGCTGCATAACAAAAGTTTTAAACACACCAAAACTAAGTGACTTCAAGCTTGGAATTCCTGCTCCTTGGTGTCAAGGTCTGCTGGGGTTCCGTTGCTCTCAGCGGAGTTTGGCGGCACTCTGTGGCTTGAGTCCATGTCTTCTCCACGTGTTCCGTCCTTTGCCTTGGACCAGCAGCTTCCTGGACCGTTCTCTTCTTCTGGAAGATCAATGGAAAGCAAAAAGCAGGCCAAACTGTGCAAGCACATGTATAGCCTATGCTGGTAATGCACCTGCTCATGTTCCATTGGGTAGAGCAAGTCACGCAGTCAAACCCAAAGTCAATGGGACAGGGAGACACACCAAGAGGGAGGGGAGGGGGAGTGAATATTTGTTGAACGATACTCCAATCACCTGTAATTATCATCCCTAATAGCCTGTGGATCCTGGCTGGTTATCAGAAATATAAGAATGGCTATATGCTGCTACCAGTGTTTGAACCCTGTATTGGGTCTCCTCAAACATCATATGTTAAGGCCCTAACCTCAGAGTGTGACTGTATTTGGAGATAGGGACTTTATAGAGGTGATTAAGTCAAAATGAGACTGTTAATGCTGGACCTAATGCAATATGACTGCTGTCATTATAAGAGGAAAACTTTGGTAACACGAGAGATGCCGGGGGGTGCCTGCACAGAGGAAAGACCATGTGAAGATACACCGAGAAGGCGGCCATCTGCAAGCCAAGGAGAGAGGCCTCAGGTGAAACCAACTCTGTTGACACCTTGATCTTGGACTTCCAGCCTTCAGAACGATGAGAAAATAAATGTCTGTTGTTTAAGCCCCTGAATCTGGCATTTTCTTTCCTTTTTTGAGATGGAGTATCACTCTGTCACCCAGGCAGTGGTGCAGTCTCGGCTCACTGCAACCTCTGCCTCCTGGATTCAAGCGATTCTTCTGCCTCAGCCTCCCAAGTAGCTGGGAACACAGGCACATGCCACCATGCCTGGCTAATTTTGTATGTAGAGATGGGGTTTCACCATGTTGGCCAGGCTAGTCTCGAACTCCTATCCTCAAGTGATCCACCCACCTCGGCCTCCCAAAGTGCTGGGATTACAGGAGTGAACCACTGTGTCTGGCCTGGTATTTTCTTATGGCAGCCCGAGCAGACTAATACAGCTTGCAAACCCCTTGTGGGTTAGGGCTGTGTCTTACTCATTGTGCTGTCTCCCTCCCTAGTTCTTAGCACATTACCTTGTTATATATTTCCTTTCTATTTGTTGAATGAATGAATGAATTAAATCTTCTCAGTTTCAAAATCAACAGTTATTTTTTTCAGTCAGAACTCATGATTGCAAGTGTTGGAAACCCACCTAAGCTTGTTTAAGCAAAAAACAAATCTTTTGGGTCAGATGGTTGGGGATGTTCTGGGGTAGTTTCTAAAATCTGAGGAGTGAGTCTGGGAGTCAGGGCCTCAGGTATTGGCACAGGAGACCACACACCTGCCAGATCCTCTCTCCATACCGTCTCCCTGAGGCAGTTGGCCTTGTTCTTACAGAGGACGTGGCTACCAAGAGAATGGCAGATTGCATTTTCCAAAGATGGCAGTAAGAGACTCCCCTGTATCCCAGATATTCATCTTACGATGTGACTTGGACACTCCAAGTCACATTGTGGGGTCTGAGTTCTCTGCCCTTGAATCTGGGTGGGCCGGTGACTACAGTGGAAGTGACACCATTTGACTTTCAAGGCTAAGTGATAAAGGATGAAACAGCTTCTGCTTTGTCTGCTGGAATGTTGCCTTTGGCATCCTGGCAAATCTGAGGCTGCCATGCTGTGAGGAATCCCAGGCCACATGGAGAGGCCACATGAAAGTGTTCTGGCCCAGAGCCCCAGCTGAGGCCCCAGCTAGCAGCCAGCATCAACCACCACATGTGAGTGAAGAGGCCTCTAGATGATTCCAGCCCTTGGTCAGCCAATCACTCTTGGCCTTCAGCTCCTCCCTGCGGAGGCCCCAGATATTAGGCAGCAGACACAAGCCTTCCTTGTGTGCCCTGTAAGGCTTCCTGATCCTTACAGAATCTAGGAGCATGACAAAATGGTTGTTTCATGCTGCTGTGCTTTGACATAATTTGTCACAGGGCAATAGTAAGTGGAATAAAGACCCCAGGATGTTGGGAGGCCAAGATGGGAGGATTGTTTGAGCCCAAGAGTTCAAGACCAGCCTGGGCAAAATAATGAGACCTCTGTCTCTACAAAAAAAAAAAAAAAAATTAGCTGGGCATGGTGGCGTGTGCCTATAGACCCAGTTACTTGTGAGACTGAGGTGGGAGTATCACTTGAGCCCAGGAGTTTGGGGCTGCAATGAGCTATGAGCGTGCCACTGCACTCCAGCCTGGGAGACCTTGTCTCAACAACAACAACAACAACAACAACAACAACAACAACAACAGCAAAAGAACCCAGGATGTCATCCTCATAGCTACTCCTCCACTTCCTCTTTAGAAAATTCTGGGACATCGGCTGGGCGCGGTTGCTCACGCCTGTAATCCCAGCAGCATTTTGGGAGGCCAAAGTGGGCGGATCACAAAGTCAGGAGTTCGAGACCAGCCTGGCCAATATGGTGTCTACTAAAAATACAAAAATTAGCTGGGCGTGGTGACAGGCACCTGTAGTCCCAGCTACTCGGGAGGCTGAGGCAGGAGAATCGCTTGAACCCGGGAGGCAGAGGTTGCAGTGAGCCAAGATCACACCACCGTACTCCCGCCTGGGTGACAGAGCGAGACTCCATCTCAAAAAAAAAAAAAAAAAAAAAAAGAAAAGAAAATTCTGGGACAGTTCTTCAATTGGCCAAGCTTGGATGACAGGCCAACCCCTTGAGACAATAGCTCTGTCCAGGAAGGAGGATAACTATAGCTTATGCTCCTTGTTAACCCCTCAGGATGTGTTAATTCCTGAGGGGTTAGCTGGGGATGTCATTACTGCCAGCCATACCAGAGCCCCATGACTGGACTTCACTCCCCAAGGGTGATGGAGGTGGTATCAAAAGAAGAGGTATGATATTCTGTGCGGGCTAAAATAGTAGCCACATTCTATCACCTCTACTTTATTTAGTAACGTTTTCAATTGTTTCTTTGGAGGTTTAAGATGGTTTTCTGTAAAAGAAGACTGGAGACCAGACTCCATTACCTACAAGCTGTGTCACTTTCGAAAAGTTACTTTGCCACCCCGAGCCCAATAACAATATTTTTTATACCTGTTTGGCAAGTTGTTAAGAGCTTGTTAGAAACACTTTTTATTTTAGTTGAAAATCACATTGTCGTAAGTGAATTAACGCAGGAACAGAAAAACAAATACTGCACGTTCTCACTTATAAGTGGGAGCTAAATATTGGGTATTCGCGGACATGAAGGCAACAATAGACACTGGGGACTACTAGAGCGGGGAGGGAGGGAGGGAGGGGCGCAAGAGTTGAAAAACTAACTATTGGGTATTTTGCTCCCTCCCTGGGTGATGGGATCATTCATACCCCAAACCTCAGCATTGTGCAGTAGAGCCAGGAAACAAGCCTGCACATGTACCCCCTGAATCTAAAATAAAAGTTGAAAAAGAAAAAAATCACATTGCATCAGCCACCACTTGGAAGCAGGGACTTCAAAGTCCTACTGAAGCGTCCACGTTGTTGTATGCATTAATTTCAACATGGCTGCCATCTTCCCTTTTCCACCCCAAATACACACACGTACACATTAGTCACATGTGCACATGCAATTATTAAATATATTTTCATATATTCCTCCAAAACCCCCAAACTTTCTTCTTTTCTAAAAGCCAGTAATAATTTTGCAGCCTAGAGATTTTTTATTTTTATTTTTATTTTATTTTATTTTTTTGAGACAGAGTCTTGCTCTGTAGCCCAGGCTGGAGTGCAGTGGTGTGATCTTGGCTCACTGCAACCTCCACCTCCCGGGTCCTGGTTCAAGCAATTCTCCTGCCTCAGCCTCCTAAGTAGCTGGGATTACAGGAACTCACCACCATACCTAGCTAATTTTTGTATTTTTAGTAGAGATGGGGTTTCACCATGTTGGCTAGGCTGGTTTTGAACTCCTGACCTCAGGTGATCCACCTGCCTCGGCCTCCCAAAGTGCTAGGATTACAGGAGTGAGCCACCACACCTGGCCTTTTTTTTTTTTTTTTTTTTTTTTGAGATGCAGCCTCGTTCTGTCATCCAGGCTGGAGTGCAATGGCGTGATCTCAGCTCACTGCAACCTCCGCCTCCTGGGTTCAAGCGATTCTCCTGCCTCAGCCTCCCAAGTAGCTGGGATTACAGGTGTGTGCCACGGCATCTGGCTAATTTTTGTGTTTTTGGTAGAGAGAGGATTTCACCATGTTGACCAGGCTGGTTTTGAACTCCTGACCTCAGGTGATCCGCCCGCCTCGGCCTCCCAAAGTGCTGGGATTACAGGCTTGAGCCATGGCGCCCAGCCTGCACCTGGCGTTTTTAAAAAAATTATTTTTATTTTTATTTTTTTATGAGACAGAGTCTCTGTTGCCCAGGCTGGAGTGCAGTGGCTCGATCTCAGCTCATTGCAACCTCTGCCTCCCAGGTTCAAGTGACTCTTGTGCCTCAGCCTCCTGAGTAGCTGAGACTACAAATGTGCACCCCCATGCCTGTGGCTAGGTTTTTCTATTTTTAGTAGAGACAAGATTTTGCCATGTTGGCCAGTCTGGTCTCAAACTCCTGGCCTCAGCCTAGTCTCAAACTCCTGCCTTGGCCTCCCAAAGTGCTGGGATTACAGGCGTGACCACCTTGCCTGGCTGGCCTAGAGGTATTTTTAAGGTCGATATTTTCTACCAGGGATTGGCAAACTTTTTCTGCAAAGGTTCAGAGAATAACTATTTTAGGCTTTACAGGACATATGGTTTCTATCGCAACTATACAACTCTGCTGCTCTAGGGCAGCCACAGATAATATATAAAAGAATGAGCCAGGCACGGTGGCTCACGCCTGTAATCCCAGCACTTTGGGAGGCCGAGGCGGGCGGACCACGAGGTCAGGAGATTGAGACCATCCTAGCTAACACAGTGAAACCCCGTCTCCACTAAAAATACAAAAAAATAGCCGGGCGTGGTGGTGGACGCCTATAGTCCCAGCTACTCGGGAGGTTGAGGCAGGAGAATGGCATGAACCTAGGACACGGAGCTTGCGGTGAGCCGAGATCGCACCACTGCACTCCAGCCTGGGCGACAGAGCGAGACTCCATCTCAAAACAAAAACGAAAACAAAAACAAAAACAAACAAACAAAAGAATGAGTGTGGCTATTTTTCAATAAAACTTTATTTACAAAAACAGGCAGCTGGCCAGATTTGGCACACAGGCTGTAGTTTGCTATAGAATCTACAGCAGTGCTGTCCAACAGAGATATAATGCAAGTCACTTTTGTAGCTGCAGGGAGAGGGGATGTCTCCCCAGCATCAATTCCCCGCGTTCAGTAGAACCACTTCCCCTGACGCAGAAGAAAGCATTCAGGCAGAGCATCAGAGAGAGGTGGGTGCTTGAGGCAGCAAGTTGTCAGAGTACAGCAAATTGTCCATCACAACTGCAGGCAAACTCCAGTAGGCCTAGGGGATAAGGGACAGGGCATCAATAGTGTCTGCCTCAGGTAGCAAACCTGAGAATGAAGCCTGAGCCTTGGAAGGTAGAGCAGTGAAATGAGGAGGTATGAGGCCATTGGGGATTTAATGGTGTCGCTGGATCAAAGCTTGCCTGAAGCGAGATATACCTCTGGACTTTTAGGTCATGTGAACCAATCCATCCTCCAATCAACAGTTAAGCCAGGGGCCGGGTGCAGTGGCTCACGCCTGTAATCCCAGCACTTTGGGAGGTCGAGGCTGGAGGATCGCTTGAGCTCAGGAGTTCAAGACCAGCCTGGCCAACATGACAAGACTCCATCTCTACAAAAATTACAAAAATTAGCCAGGTGTGGTGGCATGTGCCTATAGTTCTAGCTACTTGGAAGGCTGAAGTGGGAGGATGGCTTGAACCCATGAGGTGGAGGCTGCAGTGAGCTGGGATCCCACCGCTACACTCCAGCCTGGGCTACAGAGCAAGACACCCCTGTCTCAAAAACAAAACAAAACAAAACAAAAAAACAAAGGCCAATAAGTGGAGGTTTCTATGTCTTGTAACAGAAAGCAGTTCTTACTGTTCCAGGAATTAAACAGGTTAATTATCTTGACAATTCTTTGGATGCTGAATATTTTTACTATGAGAATTAAGATTGGCAGAGATACGGATATTCTCATTTAAAGTATTTCTTGAGCCTGGTGTGGTGGTTTGCATCTCTAATCCCAGCTACTCTCAAGGCTGAGGTGGGAGGATACCTTGAGGCTGGGAGTTTGAGACCAGTTTGGGCAACATCATGAGATCCCGTCTCTAAAAAAATTTTTTTAAATTATCTGGGCTTGGTGACACACACCTGTAGTCCCCGCTACTCAGGAGGCTGAGGTAAGAGGATCGCTTGAGCCCAGGAATTTGAGGTTATAGTGAGCTATGACTGCATCACTACATTACAGCCTGGGTGACAGAGCAAGACCTCATCTCTAAAAAAATAACTCAATATTTAAAAAATAAAAAAATTTAAAATAAGGTTGGAGCAGTCCTCCCACAGTCATTTAGCTGTCCTAAAACCACTTTCATCCACCCTGACTCAGATCTGTAGCCCAGGCCACTGTTCAAGTCCTCTGAGGCTTCGTCCTCTTCCATGCTCCTTGGGAAGGTGGCATTTTGTCACGTGGGTAAAGGAAGACTTACATAATTCTGAATCACACAAGACGACACTCAGTTGCCTGTACATGAAACCCAACAATGGTGGTGGCTTAACTGGACTTAATCATATAATCTCAGGCAATGAGAAGTCAGGCTAATACAGTCCAGGTCTGGAATGGTGGTCCACGAAGGCCAAGAAGGAGCCAGGGTCTTTCTGTCTTTCCCCTCCTCCAGCCTTAGCAGTGGCTGCCATATCTCCAGCCCCAGGCCCTTGCTCCAGCAGGAGGAGAAAGTGACAGAATAGGTGGTGCCAGCTGATTTCTGTCTGCGTCCCATTGGATAGAAAGGAGTCACATGGTCACTTCTACTGCACAGATGTCTGGGAAAGTGGGTTATTAGCTTTAGAATCTTGCCCTAGAGGACCTTCAGTGAGAGAACAGTTGAAGTGGATGTTTAGGGAGCCATCCTACCACATTTACTCCAGTCTCTTTTGCACTGATGGTGTGGACTTTGTTTACATTTTGCTTCAGCCAACATGCTGAGCCTTCCAGTAACCAGACTGCCATGTGCATGTTAGGATGGCTTTTTGTTTGTTTGTTTGTTTGTTCTGAGATAGGGTCTTGCTCTGTTGCCCACGCTGGAGTGCAGTGGGCAATCATGGCTCACTGCAACCTCAATCTCCCAGGCTCAAGTGATCCTCCTGCTTTAGCCTCCTGAGTAGCTGGGACTACAGGTATGCACCACCATGCCTGGCTAATTTTTTATATTTTTAGTGGAAATGAGGTCTTGCTTTTTTGCCCAGGCTGGTCTCAAACTCCTGAGCTCAAGCAATCCTCCTACCTTGGCCTCTGCAAGTACTGAGATTACAGGCGTGAGCTATGCTACTTGGCCTGGTTTTTTGTTTGTTTGCTTTTGGGATGGGGTCTTGTTCTGTCACCCCGGCTGGAGTGCAGTGGCACGATCTTGGCCCACTGCAGCCTTGAGCTACCAGGGTCAAGCGATCCTCCTACCTCCAGCCTCCCAAATATCTGGGATTACAGACACACACCACCATGCCTGGCTAATTTTTGTATACATTATAGTGATGGGGTTTTGCCATGTTGACCAGGCTGGTCTCCAACACCTGGACTCAAGTGATCCACCCAGCCTGGCCTCCCAAAGTGCTGGGAGCCACCATGCCTGATCTTTTTTTTTGAGATAGACTCTCACTCTGTCACTCAGGCTGGAGTGCAGTGGCGTGATTTGGGCTCACTACAGCCTCGACCTCCCAGGCTCAGGTGATTCTCCCACCTCAGCCTCCCCACTAGCTGGGATTACAGGTGTGTGCCACCACATGTGGCTATTTTTATTTTTTTTAAAGACAGGGTCTCACTATGTTGCCCAGGCTGGTCTTGAACTCCTGGACTCGAGTGATCCTCCCTCCTTGGCCTCCGAAAGTGTTAGGATTACAAGTGTGAGCCACCATACCTGGCCCTTTAAGTTGAATTCATTTTGTTGTTCAATGGGGCAAGGGTGTGAAAGAAATTTCCAATTACATATAAAGGAGCTGAGAGATACTTCCTTTTTTTTTTTTTTTTTTAAAGAGACAGGTTTTGCTCTTGTTGCCCGGTGCAGTGATGTGAACATAGCTCACTGTAACCTTGAATTCCTTCTTGGGCTCAAGCGATCCTCCTACATCTCAGCCTCTCGAGTAGCTGGGACTACAGGTGTTTGCCATCATGCCCAGCCAAACTTCTTCTTCTTTTTTTTTTTTTTTTGAGAAGGAGTTTCACTCTTGTTGCCCATGCTGGAGCTCAGCTCACTGCAACCTCTGCCTCCTGGGTTCAAGAGATTCTTGTGTCTCAGCCTCCCATGTAGTTGGGATTACAGGCATGTACCACCACACCCGGCTAATTTTTTAAATTTTTAGTAGAGACAGGGTTGCACCATGTTGGTCAGGCTGGTCTCGAACTCCTGACCCCAGGTGATCCACCTGCCTCAGCCTCCCAAAGTGCTGGGATTACAGGTGTGAGCCACCGTACCCGGCCTCAGACTTATTTTTTTTTAAAAAATTTTGGGGAATTCAGGGAAGATCATGTAGGTTTGACTGGTGAATCCTTAGGAACAGAAAGTGCTAAGCCACCAACTTCTTGCCCTCACTGATGTAGACCATTGGGGAGTCTCTTAGATTCTACTGGAGGTGAGTGAGCCCTCAGAGGCTAAACAATGACACCAAGCATCCGGATGGTGAACATCTTATATTTTTTGAGGATTTTAGTGGTCACCAAACCCTTGTCCCTCATGAAAAAGGCCTTTTGTTTTGGCTTCTTACACTTTCTGGAATCCCCATCATTCTTACCATTTCTCCTCCTGGTAGTTTATGGTGAAAAACAAAAACAAAAACAAAAAAACCCATCCCAACAAATTTCCTTTTCTGTTTGCCTTTCCAGAAAGAAGCCTAAGTGCTTGCATTATTTTCCACTTTTAATCACTGCTCGACGGAAATGGAAAGTTAAGTCATGTAATTGCTTTTGTGTTGTATAGCTCTTTTCACTATTTTGGAAAAAAGAAATAGTTCAATGGATAAAATGTGGGTTTGCACCAAACCCCAAACATCACAAGCCTTAATGGCAACCATGTGTTATTCCTGAGAATATGCACCTAATTTGTTTAAGAAAAGAAGAAAAATACAGCACTGCTCAACTTGGACAGAGTAAGCCAGAAAGTTCCAAAGACATTTGGGGACAGATTCGCTGTTTCAGGTATCTCAAAATAAAAAATAGGTTTTGTGAAAATTTGAGATGTAGATTGCAACAGGAATATTTGAGGCAAGATTGTCTTCCCAAAACTCTTGAGTCATAAAACATGTGTCTCAGGGTTGGAAGGCTGGAGATGCCTGGAGGCACAGCTGGCCCAACCTGCCGCCTTCCGCCTGAATTGTCCACAAAGCGACAAGGCTGGCATGTGACCCTCTGAGCAGCTGCCAAGAAGAAGAGATATAAACAGGTGGAGCTGCAGCAAGACTGTGAAGAAGAGGTCTAGCCTAGCCCCCGGCCCCGTGCACCTTCTCCCGCTCTGTTGCAACCAGAGATTTCCTGCAGCCCTGGCTGTAGCAGTGCACACCCTGGGCATGGCATGAGGATGGGGGCTCTTCATGGAGATCGAGCCTTGGCCCAACACTAATCCTTCCCCTGAGAAGCTCAGGTGGGCTGGGGGTAGTAGAGGAATGAATTTAGATGCCCACTTCCTTCCCGGGCCCATTACTGTTTTTGTTTTTTTTTTTCTTTTTTCTTTTTTTTGAAATGGAGTCTCGCTCTTTTGCCCAGGCTGGAGTGCAGTGGCGAGATCTCAGCTCACTGCAACCTCCGCCTCCCGGGTTCAAGCAGTTCTCTGCCTCAGCCTCCCCAGTAGCTGGGATTACAACCACCCGTCACCACGTCTGGCTAATTTTTGTATTTTTAATAGAGATGGGGTTTCACCATCTTTGCCAGGCTGGTCTTGAACTCCTGACCTCGTGATCCACCCGCCTCAGCCTCCCAAAGTGCTGGGATTACAGGTGTGAGCCACCGTGCCCGGCCAGGCCCATGACTTTTGACCACTAAATCATGGTTTCCAACTGAAAATGCCCATGCAGAGCTAGCCTGGTGTGCCCTAATTTAGTGTTTGCGCAGGGGCTCGAATCAGAGCTGTGTTTCCAAGTACCCCAGCCTCAAGTCGTAAACTGGCTAGGAATTTTTGCTTGGTCACAAACCCTGGTGTGCAAAGAGCAATGCTCTTTATTTTCCTGAAACTAAGCTTGGCTCTTGAGTCCTCATTTCCACCGATGATGGAAGAGGTAAGCGTGCCAATTCTAACCAGCTCAAGTGCTGCCAGTTTAAAGGTAGTCCCTTCCAGGGTAAATGGGATTCTCACTTGTCCTCCACCTCCTCCTTCCCTTCTCCCCTGGGGCAATCAAAAGCTGAGCCCTGGTCCTGGCGTGAGAAAGGGACTCACCTGCCCCCACTGGTACTCACTGACTTCTGCCTGTCCACATATCTATCTTCAGCTGCATCCTAAACCACCGCAAAACTTAGCAGCTTAAAACAAGCACAACATTGATTTTTCTCATACAATCTGTCATTTGAGCAGGGCTTGGTGGGGGCAGCTATCTCTGCTCCACATAGTGTCAGCTAGGGTGGCTCGAAGGGTGGGTGCTGGGATCGTCTGAGGGCTCTCTCTGACAACTGGTGCTACTGTCATCTGTGACCTCCTCTGGGGCTGTCAGCTGGGACACATGGCCTCTGCTTGTGGCCTGAGCTTCCTCATAGCATGGCAGCTGAGTTCTAAGGGTCAGTGGACAGAGACAGAGTGGAGACAGCCAGGCAGAAACCAATTTGCCTTTCATGACCCAGCCCTCAGAAATCATATGGTGTCACTTTTGTCACATTTGTTTGTCAAGGCGGTCACAAAGGCCTGCCCAATTTCAAGGAGTGAGAGAAATAGACCCCACCTCTTGAGGAGGGAGTGGCAAGGTTCTGGAGGAGGATGTGAGGTCATATACGGTGGCGAGGCCACTTTCAGAATCCAATCTGCTACAACCTCTCTTCTCAGTGCATTCTTACCACTGACCCTTTTAGATCTGTTATGGTCTCTGGTTCAGTTCATTCAGTCGGTTCAGTTCATTCAGCCCACTAGGGTTTCCGCACTGCTACCCAGAGGTCTCTTGATTTTCCAGCCTTAAAGCCATGTCTGTGCCCATCTTGAGGACAGGGAAAATTTGTACAGTTTTTTTTTTTTTCCCCGAGATGGAGTCTTGCTCTGTCTCCCAGGCTGAAGTGCAATGGCACCATCTTGGTTCACTGCAACCTCCACCTCCTGGGTCCCGGTTCAAGCAATTCTCCTGCCTCAGCCTCCTGAGTAACTGGGATTACAGGAATGCGCCACCATACCCAGCTAATTTTTGTATTTTTTAGCAGAGACAGGGTTTCACCATGTTGGCCAGGCTGGTCTTGAACTCCTGACCTCAAGTGATCCTATAGGCAGAAAAGGTGGCCGGGCGCGGTGGATCATGCCTGTAATCCCAGCACTTTGGGAGACTGTGGCTGGTGGATCATGAGGTCAGGAGTTCAAGACCAGCCTGGCAAAGATGGTGAAACCCCATCTCTATTAAAAATACAAAAATTAGCCAGGCATGTTGGTAAGCACCTGTAATCCCAGCTACTGGGGAGGCTGAAGCAGAGAACTGCTTGCACCCGGAAGGCGGAGGTTGCCATGAGCTGAGATCATGCCACTGCACTCCAGCCTGGGCAACAAGAGTGAAACTCCATCTCAAAAAAAAAGAACAGATATTTTTGGTGCTGCTGCCCCATCTCCCCCTCCCCCTTCCTGCCTTGACCGTGTGTGTTGAGAAAACTGTCTCTAACCATGTTCTTCCTCTACTCTCACACCACAACAACTGTCAACACAGAAGACTTCTGTGACCAAATGTGGGAGTGGCTTCCCCACACACCAAGCAGCGGGCACCAGCTAGGTGTCCTCGAATTCAGTTTTGACACTACCCACAGATAGTGTCAGATCCCACAGGTTGAGGGCTCAGTCCCCAAGACCGCCCCCCACACCCCCCCACACCAGTTGCAAATCCAGGCCTCTGAAACTTCTGACTGATTGGCTTCAAGTTGGAGTTCCCATGACACCCTCTTTGGGTTTAATTTGCTGGAGCGGCTCACAGAACTCAGAGAAACACTTACGTTTACTGGTTTATTAGAAAGGATATTGCAAAGGATACAGATGAAGAGACACGCAGGCGAGGTATGGAAGAAGATATGCGGAGCTTCCATGCCCTCCCTGGGCGAGCCACCCTCCAGGAACCTCCATGTGTGCTGCTATCCGGAAGCTCACTGGACCCTGTCCTCATGGGTTTTTATGAAAGCTTCATGACATCAGCATCCCTTCCCCCAGGGTATAGCGGGGCACTCTGTCATGGGAGAGTCTTAAGACCCACAATCAGAAAGGTAGGAAAAGATTAGGATGGAAGGAAACCAGGAAGGCAGAAGCCTGCCCCCGAGGCCCAATACACCCAACATTATAACAAAAGACTGGAGCAAGGGCGATGGAGTTATAAGCCAGGATCTGTGGATGAAAACCAATATGTATCATAACACCACACTGTGCAAGAGCTACAGCAGCCATCTTGGGGCCTAAAGGAGAGGCCAAAAGAATCACAGAAATGCTGATCCTGATGTTTTAAGTCACCGAACTCACATCTGTTGAATATCATTTTGGACTTCTTTTGTGAGAAAAATAACCCTGACGCATGTTCAGAATGATGTTCACAGAGTTCTCGGTTCCTTGCACCCTAATGCATTCTTTGTTTTTTTTTTTTTTTTCGGATGGGAGGTCTCACTCTGTCATCCAGACTGGAGTGCAGTGGTATGATCTCAGCTCACTGCAACCTCCCCCACGTGGGCTCAAGCCATCCTCCCACCTCAGCCTCCTGAATAATGGTGACCACAGGTGCACACGGTCATGCCTGGCTAATTTTTTGTATTTTTGGTAGAGACAGGGTTTCACTATGTTGCCCAGGCTGGTCTTGAACTCCAGAGCTCAAGCAACCTGCCCACCTCGGCCTCCCAAAGTGTTGGGATTATGGGAGTGAGCCACCGTGCCTGGCCACACATTCTCTTATTTTTTTTGAGATGGAGTTTTGCTTTTGTCGCCCAGGCTGGAGTGCAATGGCGCAATGCAACCTCTGCCTGCTGGGTTCAAGCAATTCGCCTGCCTCAGCCTCCCGAGTAGCTGGGATTACAGGTGCCTACCACCACACCTGGCTAATTTTTGTATTTTTAGTAGAAACAGGGTTTCGCCATGTTGGCCAGGCTGGTCTTGAACTCCTGACCTCAGGTGATCCACCCGCCTTGGTGTCCCAAAATGCTGGGATTACAGGTGTGAGCCACCACACCTGGCCTGGGCCATGCATTCTTAACTGATACAGTTGTTCAGGGTGCCAGAGTTAGTGGAAGCTGCTTCGTAGATTTCCTAGTCACGGAGCCAGTGAGTCAGGCTTCTCTGTAACAGGCCAGCAAATGTTGGAACAGCACAGCCTCCCCTCGGCTGCAGAGTCCCAGTTCTCCTCTTTCCCCTCTCAGAATTCCATTTCGCCAGCAGGATGTACAAGCCCCCCCTGGAGATGCTGCCTCCCGGTGACTAGCAGGGCTGGAGAAGCTGCAGTCTGCCTCTTGCCTTCTGGAACTTCAAGTGTAAGGAATGCAGGCAGCTTCAGACCACTGGCAAGTCTTTGGACTGAGGCCTGCTTCACTCACTTTCCAGCCTCAATTTCCTTCTTTTTCACTTAGATTTACAAAGAGAGCAAGCCCTGAAGGAAAATGAAAATGGTCTATCCACATTTTGGGGACTATACCCTGATTCCCCTGTGAGTAATATTTCCTCTTTACTTTCTGTCTTATTTGGGCTTAGAATGCAAGCCCATGAAAAGTAGGCTTCCGGCTTTTTTAGACTGAGTTGTGTACAGTTGTTAACTGGTGCTTACTGAGAACCTAGATGACTCTGAGCTGGGGGAAATACCAAGGAAACAGATGACCTGTCCTGCCCTAAAACAGCATACAGTTTAGTTGGGGAGCCACACAGAAGCCACCCAAGACAGCCTAGCCTTAGAGAGGCACTATTGCTTTGGGACTATGAGCATATATTTGCAAACCAATCAGCCTGGATTGAACAAGTTACTTAACCTCTTTGTGTCTCATTTTTCTCCTCTGTAAAATGGAGAGAATAATCACATCTAGTCCTTGGGGCCATTGGTGCAGATTAATTAAACTAGCTATGGTGATGATGAGGATGGAAGTTACGTGTTCGTTCTTCGTCTCCACACGTGCTCTGTGCATCCTAAAACTGCAGGGCTGGTTTCCCTCATTCAACGCCTACCTGTGAGTATTTTGTTTGTACCGGAGGCAGTGTGAAGGGATCTAGGTACCTCCGGCAGGGGTCGGGTGACCACCTCCTGCAGGCAACAGCCACGTGGGGAGATTAGCAATGGAAGATTAATTTCTCCTTGTCATTTCCCCAGGGGCCTTAAGCAATCTCGGGAGCAATTTTCCTCGCCTAGAACACCGCCCTAGGGAAGCTGGCGGGGATCGACTGCCTGGCGGCGCTGGGTTCCGAGCTGCATCGCCAGCCAGAAAGAAATGTGCCTGCTGAACAGTCAGTGCCATAATGTAATGGACGCCGAACACAACTTTGCTGCGTGGGCTTTCCCTTTGGCTGGGGAGCGTGAAGGACGCCTGAAACCGAGCTCCCTGCCTCTCAGTGCAGACGGCCACGCGGAGCCGCGCCGGGCAGCCTTTGTCTCGGATGAGATTGCTTTTCACAGCTGAGGCTCTGCCTAGAGGGCAGAGTCCTGAGTGCAAGAGAACTGCATCCTCCTCCTGCTAAAAAGGAGGAAGAGAGAAGAGCTGTCGTGTGCTGGGGTCAGGGACCAAATCGCATTCCAAGAGGGGAAGCTGAGGTTAGAGTTTAGGAAGGACTTCCTGGCTGGAAGGGTGGTCTTCAATCTGGATTTTGATTAGAGGATTTTCGGTGAAACACACAAAAAAAACGTTGTTGGGGATGCATTTGAAGATGCTTAGGCTGGGCAGAGAGGGGATGTTCTGAGGATTGGGACAGGGTGTGCCTCACACGGGATTGTGTTTCTGGGCCCCAAGACGGGCTGTGCCCTTCAACCACTCAGCCGCACCCCATGCTTAGGTGGCCATTCTCCCATCACATATTTGTGGTGCACTGATTGTGTTTAAAATATGGCTCCACCAGTGTGACCTTGGATGGTCAGGTATTGTATTGACCTCTCAGGCTCCATTGCTTCATCCCTCAAATGGGCTTAAGAATGTCTTCCTCAGCCAGGCGCGGTGGCTCACGCCTGTAATCCCAGCACTTTGGGGAGGCTGAGGCAGGCAGATCACTTGAGGCCAGGAGTCTCTACTAAAAATACAAAAATTAGCCGGAGTGGTGTGCGTGTGCCTGTAATCCTAGCTACTCAGGAGGCTGAGACAAGAGAATCGCTTGAATCCAGGAGGCAGAGATTGCAGTGAGCTGAGATCACGCCATTGGTAAACATCTCTAAAGCAATTAGTATGTTCAGCGAGGGCATCAGATGGGCTGCCTTCAGCTGCAAGGCACAGCAGATCGAACCCAAAGTAAGTGGCTTAAAGAAAAGGAGACTTGGCTGGGCACGGTGGCTCACGCCTGTAATCTCAGCACTTTGAGAGGCCGAGGCGGGTGGATCACAAGGTCAGGAGATGAAGATCATCCTGGCTAACACGGTGAAACCCCGTCTCTACTAAAAATACGGAAAGTTAGCCCAGCGTTGTGGTGGGCGCCTGTTGTCCCAGCTACTTGGGAGGCTGAGGCAGGAGAATAGCTTGAACCCGGGAGGCAGAGGTTGCAGTGAGCTGAGATCACGCCACTGTACTCCAGCCTGGGCGACAGAGTGAGATGCCGTCTCAAAAAAAAAAAAAAAAAAAAAAGAAGAAGAAGAAAAAAGAAAAGGAGACTTTGGCCGGGCGCAGTGGCTCACGCCTGTAATCCCAGCAGTTTGGGAGGCTGAGGTGGGTGGATCACGAGGTCAGGAGTTCAAGACCAGCCTGACAATATGGTGAAACCCCATCTCTACTTAAAATACAAAAGTCAGCAGGGCTTGGTGGCGCCTGCTTGTAGTTCCAGCTGCTCGGGAGGCTGAGGCAGGAGAATTGTTTGAACCTGGGAAGTGGAGGTTGCAGTGAGTCGAGATTGCTGCCACTGTACTCCAGCCTGGGCAACAGAGTGAGACTCCGTCTCAAAAAAAAAAAAAGAAAAAAGAAAAGAAAAGGAGACTTGTTTTGTTTTGTTTTTGATTCGGGATCTCTGTCGCCCAGGCTAGAGTGCAGTGCGTAATCATGGCTCACTGCAACCTCCAACTCAGGAGCCCAGGGGCTCTGGTTGTCCTCCCACCTCAGCCTCCTGAATTGTTGGGACTACTCACACCACCACACCTGACTAATTTTTAAAAAAGGTTTTAGTAGAGGCGGGGTTTCACCATGTTGTCCAGGCTGGTCTTGAACTCCTGGGCTCAAGAAACCCTCCTCAGCCTCCCAAAGTGCTGGGATTACAGGCATGAGCTACTGTGCCCAGCCAAAAGGAGACTATTATCTCACAAAAGAATTCCTGAGGCAGAATGGTTTCCAGGGGCTTCTAGCAACTAAGAGGCTTTCCATCTCTGCTCTGCTAGCCTTGGCTTATTGGAGGTGACGCTTCATGGTCTGAACACAGCTGAAGCAGTTCCAGGCACTACATGTTCAGCATGAGAGAGATTGGCATTGCCTTCTCTGTGAGTGCTGTATTAGTGGATTTTACTTCAGGTCCCGTTGTTTAGGACTGGGTCACATGGCCATGCTCCACCCATCTTTGGTAAGGGAGATGAGGCCACCATGGTTGGCTTAGACCAAGCATGATTCACCCCCCTATGACTTGAGAAGAGGTCACCCTCTCTGACCACATTGGAAGGTGAACCCCAGAACAAAATTTGGCCTTAGCTACTGGGGAAGAAGGAGAGGGGTGGGGTTACAGGCCTAGGATATAATTGACCATGAAATAGGCAACCCATAGTTTTGACAACAGTTAGTTACCTGCCTGCCTACCTACCTACTTATCTTTTTATTTTTATTTCATTTATGTATTTTTATTTTTTTGAGACGGAGTCTTGCTCTGTCGCCCAAGGTGGAGTGCAGTGGCATGATCTCAGTTCATTGCAACCTCTGCCTCCTGGGTTCAAGCGATTCTCCTGCCTCAGCCTCCCTAGCAGCTGGGATTACGGTGTGTGCCACCACACCCGGCTGATTTTTGGATTTTTAGTAGAGATGGAGTTTCGCCATGTTGGTCAGGCTGGTCTCAAACTCCTGACCTCAGGTGCTCCTCCTGCCTCAGCCTCCCAAAGTGCTGGGATTATAGGCATGAGCCACCACGCCCAGCCACCTTTTTATTTTTGATCATATGCCATGTTTCCACTAACAGAGAAAATATAAAACCCTTGCTAGCTGGAAGCCTGTTTATCTTTATATTTCCCAGGCACATAGTAGGCACTTTATGAACATTTGTATTGATGATGATGACATGATAGATAAATTATTGCAAACATCACGGAGCAATAGATTTTGTGCCTATTTATCTTCTTTTTGAGAGCTATCAAAGACTTTAGGAAACATAAGATTGTAATTTTTTGAAGCAGTACTTAAAGCATTACTCTGAAATTCTTTAAGAGAGAAAGATCAAGGATGGTGAGAGGAAGTCAGGAGAAATAACAATAACCAACATACGTCTAAGGGAATATATATATATGCAGACTACCAAAGTACTCTATTATATATATATTTTTTTGAGACAGAGTCTCACTCTGTCGCCCAGGCTGGAGTGCAGTGGCATGATCTCGGCTCACTACAACCTCCGCCTCTCGGGTTCAAGCAATTCTCCTGCCTCAGCCTCCCGAGTAGCTGGGATTACAGGCGCCCACCACCATGCCTGGCTAATTTTTGTATTTTTAGTAGAGATGGAGTTTCACCATGTTGGTCAGGCTGGTCTCGAACTCCTGACCTCAGATGATCCACCTGCCTCGGCCTCCCAAAGTGCTGGGATTACAGGCGTGAGCCACTGTGCCTGGCCCAAAGTACTTTATGTTGAGGCTATCTACCTTCATCCACCCAACGCCCCATAGTAAAGCATTTTTGCATTTTGGTCAACCAAACAAATCAATAATGGCACCCAGTGGCTCTAAGGGTTAATCAGGGAATGGCAATTTCTCTTTGCATCCCAGTTCTACCAACTACAGCTGTATTTAAAAATTAAACTGGCCAGGCTTGGCGGATCACGCCTGTAATCCTAGCATTTTGGGAGGCCGAGGTGGGCAGATTGTCTGAGCTCAGGAGTTCGAGACCAGCCTGGGCAACATGGTGAAACCCTGTCTCTACTAAAATACAAAAGAAATTAGCAGGGCATGGTGGTGTGCACCTGTAGTCCCAGCTACTGGGGAGGCTGAGGCAAGAGAATTGCTTAAACTCAGGAGGCGGAGGTTGTAGTGAGTGGAGATCTCACCACTGCACTCTAGCACTCCGGCCTGGGTGACAGAGCAAGACTCCGTCTCTTAAAAAAAAAAAAAAAAAAAAAAAAAAAAAAAAAAAAATTAAACCACTGAGTCAAACATTTGAGGAAAATGTCTATTTGGGTTTAAACTCCTGGCAGCATTTTGCTTCCCACAAAAGCCTGTCCAACGTTCTCCTTTTCCTTTCAGCAGCAGAGTCTGTGAAGGCCCATCCTCCACCTTGAAGCCCAGGGCTGGTGGGCGAGGAAACCTCAGTAGTCTGGCACAGTTATGGGGGTTGTTAAAAGCTTATTTATTCTACCTCCTCTCTAAAATTGAGCAAGTATAATTATATGTATTTGCTAGAGTTCCAGGTATTTCCTCAAGAGGACGTCCCCGAGAAAGTGGCTGCCATCTGGTCCTTACTGGATTTCAGGAGGGACAGGAGCCAGAGGAAACCTAGACCTCTGCCAGTTAATGGGCTAATCAATGAACCAAACCAGCGAGAGGGAACACAAAAGTGCCCAGGCCTGGCTTTTGAGTTTCATCTTCATCCTTCCAGCCTACCATTAGTAAGGGATACATGTGATTTAGGCCAGGCTAGTAATTACTTAGTCACCAGGCTTTTCAAGGCTCTGAATCCTATTTATTAAGCTGTGTGGACTGTGCCTCTGACTCAGAAGGGAAGGTAGGCCCAGGTTACATACTGACATAGAGAATGAATTGTTCCTTGTTCCAAACAAGCTGGAAGACCCCCATGGCAGAGGTCGTTAGCTGTCCCTAAATAACTACCTCCCCATTCCCCACATTTATAATAGAATTTTAGCCTGGCACATGGCCTCCTAGAGAGAGAAAAAAAAAAAAATCCTATATTTCCCACCCTCCTTTGCAAGCTAGGTGTGGCCATGTGATGAAATTCTGGCCAATAGAATATAAGTGGAAGCCTTGCATCCGACTTCTGGGGAGTGGGAAGTATCCTTTTTTTATTTTATTTTATTTTTCATTTTTTTGAGAGATTCTTGCTGTCACCCAGGCTGGAGTGCAATGGTGTGGTCTCGGCTCACCACAACCTCCACCTCCCAGATTCAAGTGATTCTCGTGTCTCAGCCTCCCGAGTAGCTGGGACTACAGGTGTGCTACCTTGCCTGGCTAACTTTTACTTTTTCTTTTTTTTTTCTTTTTTTTTTTTTCAGTAGAGACAGGATTTCACCATGTTGGCCAGTCTGGTCTTGAACTCCTGAACTCAGGTGATCCGCCCACCTCGGCCTCCCAAAGTGCTGGGATTATAGGCGTGAGCCACAGCACCCAGCCTCAGGCAGCCATCTTGAATTCTGAGGTGGCACAGAATGGTCAAATACCCACAGAGAAGAAGCCTGGGTCCTTGAGTGCCATGTCAGGTGAATGCTCAGGCCCTAACCCAGACCTACTGAACCAGAGCCTCTAGAAATGTGGCCTAGACATCTATGTTTTAACAAGCCCATGGTGATTCTGATGCACTTTACAGTTTAAGAACCATTGCCTTAGATTTTTTCTTTCTTTTTTTTTTTTTTTTTTGAGACGGAGTCTTGCTCTGTCATCCAGGCTGGAGTGCAGTGGCCGGATCTCAGCTCACTGCAAGCTCCTCCTCTCGGGTTCACGCCATTCTCCTGCCTCAGCCTCCCGAGTAGCTGGGACTACAGGCACCCGCCACCTTGCCCGGCTAGTTTTTTGTATTTTTTAGTAGGACGGGGTTTCACCATGTTAGCCAGGATGGTCTCGACCTCCTGACCTCGTGATCCTCCCGTCTCGGCCTCCCAAAGTGCTGGGATTACAGGCTTGAGCCACCGCACCCGGCCAGATTTTTTCTTTCTTTCTTTCTTTTTTTTTTTTTTTTTTTTGAGACAGGATCTCCCTCTCTCATCCAGGCTGGAGAGCAGTGGTGTCATCACAGCTCGCTGTAACCTCAAAGTTCCAGGCTTAAGTGATCCTCCTGTCTCAGTCTCCTGAGTAGCTGGGACCACAGGTGTGTGCCACCATGTTGGGCTAATTTTTTAAAAAATTTTGAGGCCAAACGCAATGGCTCACGCCTGTAATCCCAGCACCTTGGGAGGCCAAGGTGGGTGGATCACCTGAGGTCAGGAGTTCAGGACCAGCCTGGCCAACGTGGTAAAACCCCGTCTCTACTAAAAAATACAAAAATTAGCTGAGTGTGGGTGGCGGGCTCCTGTAGTCCCAGCTACTCAGGAGGTTGAGACAAGAGAATCGCTTGAACCCAGAAGGTGGAGGTTGCAGTGAGCCAAGATCACACCATTGCACTCCAGCCTGGGTGACAAGAGCGAAATTTTGTCTCAAAAAAAAAAAAATTTTTTTTTTTTTGTTGGACAGAGTCTCACTATGTTGCCCAGGCTGGTCTCAAACTCCTGAGATCAAGTGATCATCCCACTTTGGCCTCCCACAGTGCCCAGCCTGCCCTAGACTATTATTTTCCCATTAAGGTATTTTTTCAATAATTTTCTCCCAAAATCTATTAAGAAAAAGTATTGAGAACCAGGACACTGTAACATTCCTTTGTTTTTTCTTCTACTTATTTTCTCTCATCAGATTTAAGGGGAGATGTTATCAACATCAATAAAATTATAGAAACATGTAAGTTATATATGGGTGAGGCCAGGACTCCTTAAAACATCAAATTTAGGACGAGCAAGAGATACACTGGTACTCCAAGCTAAGAATATCCGAGAAAGGCCGGGCGCGGTGGCTCAAGCCTGTAATCCCAGCACTTTGGGAGGCCGAGACGGGAAGATCACGAGGTCAGAAGATCAAGACCATCCTGGCTAACATGGTGAAACCCTGTCTCTACTAAAAAATACAAAAAACTAGCCGGGCGAGGTGGTGGGCGCCTGTAGTCCCAGCTACTCGGGAGGCTGAGGCAGGAGAATGGCGTAAACCCAGGAGGCAGAGCTTGCAGTGAGCTGAGATCTCGCCACTGCACTCCAGCCTGGGCGACAGAGTGAGACTCCATCTCAAAAAAAAAAAAAAAAAAAAAAAAAAAAGAATATCCAAGAATAAATCAAGTGAGTACAAGGGGGTCAGTGGGATGGTGAATTGTATGTGTCAACTTGACTGGACCATGGGGTGCCCAGATATTTGGTGAAACAATATTCTAGGGGGGAGGTCTGTGAGTGTGTGTTTCTGGATGATACATTTGAATGTGTAAACTGAGTCAAAAAAAAGTGATCCTCCTGTCTCAGCCTCCTGAGTAGCTGGGACCACAGGTATGTGCCACCATGTTGGGCTAATGTTTTAAAATTTTTTGAGGCCGGACGCAATGGCTCACGCCCGGCTTCTTTTTGAGACAGAGGCTCGCTCTGTTGCCCAGGCTGGAGTGCAATGGCACGATCTCGGCTCACTGCAAGCTCTGCTTCCTGGGTTGACGCCATTCTCCTGCCTCAACCTCCTGAGTAGCTGGGACTACAGACTCCCTCCTTCACACCTGGCTAATTTTTTGTATTTTTAGTCGAGACGGGGTTTCACCGTGTTAGCCAGGATGTTCTCGATTTCCTGACCTCATGATCCACCTGCCTTGGCCTCCCAAAGTGCTAGGATTACAGATGTGAGCCACCGCGCCCGGCCTCTTTTTTTTTTTTTTTGAGACGGAGTCTCATTCTGTCACCCAATCTGGAGTGCAGTGGTACCATCTTGGCTCACTGCAACCTCCATCTCCTGGGTTCAAGTTATCCTCCTGCCTCAGCCTCCCTAGTAGCTGGGACTACAGGTGCACACCACCACACCTAGTTAGTTTTTGTATTTTTAGTAGAGACGTGGTTTCACTATGTTGGCCAGGCTGGTCTTGAACTCCTGACCTCAGGCAATCCACCTGCCTCAATCTCCCAAAGTGCTGTGATTACAGGTGTGAGCCACCATGCCTGGCCCTTTTCAGTCTCTTCTAATCACTGCATTTTTCCTCCCTCATGCCCAGCCAAGTGAATGAGCCACCATGGAAATGTATCATCCAGCATCCCAGCTTCAACTCCTCCAACTGAAGCCCCAAACATTGTGAGCAGAGACAATCCATCCCTGCTGTACCTTATCTGAATTCCTGACCTACAGAAATTAAGAGATAAAATACATTGTTATTGTTGGTTTATGCCACTACATTTTTGGGCAACTTGTTATGCAGCATTAGATAACTAATATGGGGGTGGGTGAGTTCAGTTCCCTCAGAGCTGTCACAGCTGAGTGTGTTCACAGAAGTTAATGGTAAGCCTAGAGGGCACATGTCTCAGCCTCCAGGCAGACAGAAGAAGTCACTAAAGAATCATCTGGCCTGGCGGTGGCTCACGTCTGTAAACCCAGCTCTTTGGGAGGCCGAGGTGAGCAGATCACTTGAGATCAGGAGTCCGAGACCAGCCTAGACGACATAATGAAACCCCATCTGTACTAAAAATACAAAAATTAGCCAGGCATGGTGGTGGGTATCTGTAGTCCCAGCTATTCGGGAAGCTGAGGTAGGAGAATTGCTTGAACCTGGGAGGTGGAGGCTGCAGTGAGCTAAGATCATGCCACTGCACTTCAGCCTGGGCGACAGAGCGAGACTCCATCTCAAACAAAACAAAACAACAAAAAAGAATCATCTATTTCCCTTGAATAAGTTCCCATTACCATGTTACTTAAGCTTCCTTTAACAAATTTAAGTATTACACAAGATTTTAAGATATTATCTACGGCCTTGGCAACATAGTGAGACCCTCTCTCTACAAAAGAAAAAAAAAATGAAAAAATTAGTTGGGCATGGTGGCATGTGCCTGTAGTCCCAGCTACTTGAGAGACTGAGGCAGAGGATCACTGAAGCCCAGGAGTCTGGGGCTGTAGTGAGCCATGATTGCACCACTGCACTCCAGCCTGGGCAACAGAGTGAGACTTTGTCAAAAAGAAAAAAAAAAAAAAAGTTATTGTCTACATAAGAAAACCTAAAGATACTTGAGAACTAATTTGTAATTAAGTTGTAGCCTCAGGAGACCAAAGCCCTAGATTTGTATTTGTATCAGGTAGGATTCGTTTGGGATACAAGGGACTGGAAACTCCGAATAACAGTGGCTTTAGAAAGAGTGTTTATTTCTCTCTTTCTAAAGAGAAGTCCAGAGTAGGCAACCCAAAGCTGGTAGGGTGGCATCAAAAAGTTGTCAGAGACTCGATCTCCTTCAGTCATGTGGCTCTGACATTCTCAGCAGGGGCTGTAGCTCATGACCCAAGATGGTTGCAGAACTCTGGTTATTACACTCACATTCCAGCCAGCATGAAGGAGGAAGGGATAAAAAAGGATGCACAAGATGTTCATTTAAAAACACTTTCTGGAAATTGCACCTGAAGTTTTTGCTTGCATCCGATTGGCCAGAATTTAGTCTCATGGCCACACCCTGGAATTTAGGGTCTCACTAGGCTGTTGGCTGGAAGCTGTCCTTAACTCCTTGAGGCTACATGCCATTTCCCCACGGGGCTGCTTGCTTCCTCAAAGCCAGCTAAGGAGAGAGAGACTCCACCTCTCCCAAGGCTGCAAGGGAGGTGGGGAAGTATCGTCTTTGCTTCAACAGCTTTCTTTCTTCCTTCTTTTCTTTTCTGAGCTTTGTCGCCCAGACTGGAGTGCAATGGCATGATCTCAGCTCGCTGCAGCCTCAACTTCCTGGGCTTAGGTGATTCTCCCACCTCAGTCTCCTGTGTAGCTGGGACACAGGCACGTGCCACCACATCGTGCTAATTTTTAAAAATTTTTTGTAGAAATGGGGTCTCATTTTGTTGCCCAGGCTGGTCTCGAACTCCTGGGCTCGAGCAATCCTCCCACTTTGGCCTCCCAAACTGCTGGGATTATAGACACGAGCCCCAACGCCCGGTCGACAGCTATGTTTCTAGAATGGATACTGGGGGACTCGGAGTTCATATTCCTACATTATATCAGTAGGGATTAGTTTCAACTGTGCATGATTGAAAACCCTAAATAACAGTGGCTTAAATGAGATAGAAATCTAGTCACATAAAAGTCTGAGGAAGGCATTCCAAGACTGATATGGTAGCTCTTCTTTATGCAATGCTTCAGATTCAGACATTTTCTACATCCTTCTAGGAATCTGTGGTGCGTGTCCTCCATTCCTAAGGTCATCTTATGGTTCAGTGGTTAAACATGGCTGCTCAGGCTCCAGTTAGGACTTGCTACATAAATTGTGGGGCCTGGTGTAAAATGAAAATGCAGGGCCCCTTGTTTAAAAGATTATTAAAGCCAGGCGAGGTGGCTCATGCCTGTAATCCCAGCACTTTGGGAGGCCAAGGTGGACGGGTCACCCGAGGTCAGGAGTTCGAGACCAGCCTGGCCAACATGGTGAAACCTCCCTCTCTACTAAAAATACAAAAAAATAGCTGGGCATGGTGGCACACGCCCGTAATCCCAGCTACTCAGGGGGCTGAGGCAGGAGAATCACTTGAACCCAGGAGGCAGAAGTTGCAGTGAGCCAAGAGCGAGACGGTCTAAAAAAAAAAAAAAAAAAAAAACACAACAGCATTTCAGTATAGCAACAGGAGAGCTTTCAACCAAACACAGGGACCTTTTGAGTGTGGTGCCCTGTGTGGCTTATGCACCCACGTAGTTGGCCCTGCCATTCCAGCCAGGAAGGAGAAAGGAACTAAGAACGTTGTGGCAGTAGCATGTGGCTACAGGCCACATCTTGCAGAGCACCTTCTGTGGAAACAAAGGTAAAATACGCTCACTGCTGTTGTTTTTGCCTATGCAGCTTCCATTCCCCCTCCCTTTGGTAACTACCTCTTGCCCTTCTTCATCACTGCATAACAAATACTCTAAAACTTACTGGCATACAATAACCAAAATACCAGCTTATGAATTCTGATGGTCAGGAATTTGGCAAGGGCATGGAGAGGAGAGTTTGGTTTTGTCCCATTGATGTATGGGACTTCAGCTGAGAAAAGTCAAACAGCTGGGCCTGCAGGATCTGCTTCCAAGATGGTGTCTTCCTTCCTGGCTGAAGGTCTGACTCAGCTGTGACTTTTGTGGTTTTTTTTTTTTTTTTGAGACAGAATCTCACTCTGTCACTCAGGCTGGAATACAGTGGTGCAATCACAGCTCACTGCAACCTCCACCTCCCAGGTTCAAGCGATCCTCCCACTTCAGCTTCCTGAGTAGCTGGGATTACAGGTGTCCGCCACTGCACCCAGCTAAGTTTTTGTATTTTTGGTAGAGATGGGGGAGGGGGTGGTCTCTTCATGTTGCCCAGGCTGGTCTCAAACTCCTGGGCTCAAGCAATCCACCTGCCTCAGCCTCCCAAAGTGCTGGGATTACAGGCGTGAGCCACAGCGCCTAGCCTCAGCTGTGACCGCTGACCACAGCACCTGCACGTGCCTTCATCAGGAGGGCAGTCTCAGGCTAGAAGGACATATTCGTTTCCCAGAGCTGCTGTAACAAAGTACCACAAACTGGGTGGCTTCAAACAACAAAAATTGATTGCCTCACAGTTCTGGCAGCTTGAAGTCCGAAATCAAGGTGTCAGCAGGGCCATGCTCCTTCTGAAGCCTCTAAGGGAGGATCCTTCTTTACCTCTTTCTGCTTCTGGTAGTCCCAGGCATTCCTTGGCTTGTGGCAGCATCACTCCATTCTCTGCTTTCATCTTTGGGTGGCATTCTCTCTTCAGCACATGACTCTCTCTCTCTCTCTGTGTGTGCGTGTGTGTGTGTCTGCATTCAGATTGCCTTGTTCTTATGAGGACACTAGTCATATTGGATTAACGGCCCGTCTTATACCAGTATAACCTGGTCTTAGCTGGTCCCAGCTCACCTGTACCCACTTAATTTCTTTTTCTTCTTTTCTTTCTTTCTTTCTTTCTTTCTTTCTTTCTTTCTTTCTTTCTTTCTCTCTCTTTCTTTCTCTCTCTCTCTTTCTCTCTCTTTCTTTCTTCCTTTCTTTCTTTCTTTCTCTTTCTCTCTCCTTCTCTCTCTCTTTCTTCTCTTTCTTTTTTTTTTTGAGACAGAGTCTTGCTCTGTCACCCAGGCTGGAGTGCAGTGGCACCATCTCAGTTCACTGCAACCTCCGCCTCTCAGGTTCAAGCACTTCTCCTGCCTTAGCCTCCTGAGTAGCTGGGACTACAGGCAAGTGCCACCATGCCCGGCTAATTTTTGTATTTTTAGTAAAGACAGTGTTCTACCATGAGGTCCAGGCTGGTCTCGGACTCCTGACCTCGGGTGATAGGCCCACCTGCGTCTCTCAAAGTGCTGGAGTTACAGATGTGAGTCACTCTGCCTGGCCTACCCACTCTAATTCTAAGTAAGATCACATTCCGAGGATTAAGACCTCACTACATCTTTAGTAGGGCACAATTCAACCCATAACAAAGGAGTTCTTACTCAAGACTGCAAGAGAGTAAGTGTCCCTCCAAGCAAGGCAGAATCTGTGTGGCCTCTTCTTACCCAGCTTTGGAGGTCAGAGTGTCACCTCTGCTGTTGGAAGCGGTCAGAATTCCATCCATCAGGGGCAGGTGTCCTAGCTTGCTCCTGCTGCCTTAACACAATACCACAGGCTAGGTGGCTTAAGCAACAGATAGTCATTTTGTCACAGTTCTGGAAGCTAGAAGTCCAAGATCAAGGTGCTGTCAGGATTGGTTTCTGGTGAGGCCTCTCTTCCTGGCTTATAGATGGCCGCCTTCTCACTGTGTTGCCACACGGCCTTTCCTGCATGCATGCAGAGAGAGACTCTCGTGTCTTTCTCTTCTCATAAGGACACCAGTCTTATTGGATTAGGACCCCATCCTATGACCTCATTTAACCTTAGATTATCTCCTTAAAGGCCCTATCTCCAAATATAGCCACACTGGGAGTTAGGGCTTCAACATATAAATTTGAGGGGGTTGTGCAAATCAGTCCATAACAGCAGGGGCCGTAGACCTGACCTCTTGATGGCAGAGGTGTTAAAGAATTTGGGCCATATTTTACAACTGTCATGGTCCCTTAATTTTCCTCTGGGAAACCATCCTTTCCACCTCAATTCACATGCTTTGATCAGAGCTTATTTCTGTTCTACCTCTCGGAGTGAGCTACGTATCCTGGTTGGTCAATCAAAGTATCACATTCCCATGGCCACAGTGATAGTTTCTGAGATGGGTATGTGACCTTGATTGGTTCAGTTGCCCACAACAGACACAAGTCCAGTTAGTTTAAATAGTGTATCAGTTGCCTATTGCGGCATAAGAGATCACTCCCAAAACTCACTGGCCTAAAACAACAACCATTTATTTAGCTCATGGTTCTGCTTGCACTGCACCAGGCTGGGTAGATCTCAGCTGGTCTTATTCATGAGGCTCTGCGTAATTGGCAGATTGGTTGGGAATGGCTGGTCCCAGATGGCCTTACTCACTTATCTGGAGGTTGGTTGGCTAGCAGCTGGGGCGACTATGCCATGCATCTCTCATCTTCCAGCAGGCTAGCTCTGGTGTATTCACACATCAGTAGTGTTCCAAGAATGGCAAGTGGGCAAGCCCCTATGCACAAGCACTTTTCAAGGCTCTGCTTTGGTCACTTTATTAGTACTTTATTTACCAAAGGAAGTCTCATGGCCCACACAGATTTAAAGGGTGGTGGTGGAGGATTTGATAGACAGATGTTTAGAGTGCTCCATGATTCCCCTCCTGGAATTCATGCCCATACATAATCCTCTCTCCTTCAGTGTGGACACAATCTGTGACTTGCTTCTAACCAGTAGAATATGGCAAAGGTGATGGGATGCAGGTGAGTATGTGGCTACATTATAAAAAAGTGTAGCACCATCTTGGTGGAGTCTCTCACTCCTTTGCAGGTTTTGAGAAAGCAAGCAGCCATGTTGGTAAATTCCATGTGGCCTCAAGGAGCTTGAGGGCAGCCTCCAGACAACAGCTGCAAGAAACTGAAGTCTGGCTGGGCACCGTGGATCATGCCTATAAACTCAGCACTTTGGGAGGTCAAGGCAGGAGGGGAGGATCACTTGAGCCCAGGAGTTTGAGACCAGCTTTGGCAACACAAGGAGATCCCATCTCTACAAAAAGTTTAAAAATTAGCCAGGTGTGGTGGTGCACACCTGTACTTCCAGCTACTGAGGAAGCTGAGGTGTGAGGATCACTTGGGCCCAGGAGGCCAAGGAGTGAGCTATGATCGTGTCACTGCAGTCCAGCCTGAATGACAAGAGTGAGACCCTGAGAAGGAAGGAAGGAGGGAGGGAAGGAAGGAAGGAAGGAAGGAAGGAAGGAAGGAAGGAAGGAAGGAAGGAAGGAAGGAAGGAAGGGAGGGAGGGAGGGAGGGAGGGAGGGAGGGAGGAAGGGAGAGAGGAGGGGAGGGGAGGGAGAGAGAAAGAAAGAAAGAGAGAGGGAGAGAGAAAGAGAGAAATAAAAGAAAGAAGGAAAAAGAAAGAAAGAGAGAGAGAGAAAGTCCTACAACCATGAGGAACTGATATCTGCCAACAACCAATGATCTTGGAAGCAGATCCTTCCCCAGTCAAGCCTCAGATGAAAACAGCCCCAGCCAACATCTTAACTGCAGCTTTGTGAGACTCTAGGCAGAGGCCTCATCTGAGCTGTGCCCAGATCTCTTAACCTCAGAAATGTAGATTGTTCTAAGCTGTTAAGTTTGTGGTCATATTGTTACACAGCAACAGATAACTAATACAGAGGGCAAGACTCTGTGGCTATTTTTGTTATGTGAGTTGATCATTACATTGTCTGTACTTTATGGATTAGAAGGCTTGGGCTGCCATAACAAAATACCACAGACTGGGTGGCTAAGCAAAAGACATATATTTTCTCACAGTTCTGGGGCTCAACGTACAAGATCTATGTCCTGGCACGGTTGGTGTCTGTGGGGCCTCTCTCTTCCTGGCTTGTAGACGGCTTCCTTCTTACTGTATCCTCACATGGCCTTTCCTGTCTGTGAGTTTGGAGAGAGGCAGCTCTCTGGTGCCTCTTCCTCTTCTTAAGGACACCAGTCTTTTTGGATTAGGGCCCCATTCATGACCTCATTTCATTTTTTTGTTGTTGCTTTTTTTTGAGACCTAGTCTTGCCCTGTCGCCCAGGCTGGAGTGCAATGGCACCATTTCGGCTCACTGCAACCTCTGCCTCCTGGGTTCAAATGATTCTCCTGCCTCAGCCTCCCAAGTAGCTGGAGTTACAGGCACCCCACCACGCCCAGCTAATGTTTGTATTTTTAGTAGAGGCAGAGTTTCACTATGTTGGCCAGACTGGTCTTGAACTCCTGACCTTGTGATCTGCCTGCTTTGGCCTCTCAAAGTGTTGGGATTACAGGCGTGAGCCACTGGGCCCAGCCAACCTCATTTCATCTTAACTACCTCCCTAAAGGCCCTGTCTCCAAATGCAGTCACATTAGGGCTAGGGTTTTAACCTATGAATTTTGGGGGGACATAGTTCAGTCCATAATGAAGTACCTCAGTATAGATTGTGTGATACGTATGTGTATTTTTGTTGTTTTAATGTATTCTGTAGAAGAGGTGGGTTAACACTAAAACACCCTAATGAAGAACGCTTAGTTAGCATCTGAAAAGCCCAAATCAGAAATCCACACTTCAAAGACAGCTACCACAAGCACATTAGCTATCTAAATCTATACCATAGGGTTGCTAGGCATGGCAGCTCATGCCAATAATCGTAGCTACTCAGGAGGCTGAGGCAGCGGGAATCTCTTGAGGCCAAGAGTTCAAGACCAGCCTGGGCAACATAGCAAGACCCCATCTCTCAAATACACAAATAGATAAATCTATGCCAGTGGGTTCACCAATTAGCATAAAGAATGTTAGAAATAGGCCGGGCGCGGTGGCTCATGTCTGTAATCCCAGCACTTTGGGAGGTCGAGGCGGGTGGATCACGAGGTCAGGAGATAGAGACCTTCCTGGCTAACATGGTGAAAACCTGTCTGTACTAAAAAAATATATATATATATACAAAAAATTATCCAGATGTAGTGGCAAGTGCCTGTAGTCCCAGCTACTCGGGAGGCTGAGGCAGGAGAATTGCTTGAACCTGGGAGGCGGAGGTTGCAGTGAGCCGAGATTATGCCACTGCACTCCAGCCTGGCAACAGAGCGAGACTCTGTCTCAAAAAAAAAAAAAAAAAAAAAAAAAAGCTAGAAATAATATTCATTGATAAAACAAGTGGCATTCAAGACATGGGGATTGACTTAAAATACCACACTACCACGTCTGCAATTATCAGAAGCAGATCTATGAATCCAGCACACGAGACACTCTCAGGAGTCATGTTCCAGGCCACACATTTTGTTTACTCCTTTGGCCTGCCACCCAACAGAAGACATTGAACCTGTTCTAACTGGAGGGTTAGCTGAATCCTGCCACATACATATTGTCACATCTATGCCCAGTGTACCTTTCGTGCAAGCTACTTGTTGGCATGCCTAAGGGCAGAGACTTGGCACTTCACTAAGTTACAAGAGCATATTGCATGACTGTTTTTGTGCCAGTTTGTAAGAATTGTTGTTACGTGTGACTGCTAATGCTGTTGGAGGCTGGCTATAATTTTTTTAAAAAAATTTTTAACTCTTTAGTTTTTTTAGAGACAAGGTCTCACTCTGTTGTGTAGGCGTGATCATAGTTCACTGCAGCCTCAACTTCCTAGGCTCAAACAATCCTCCTGCCTCAGCCTCCCAAGTAGCTGGGACCACAGATGCATACCACCACACGCAGCATTTTTTTTTTTTTTTTTTTTGAGACAGGGTCTCACTCTGTAGCCCAGGCTGGAATGCAGTGGTGCAATCATGGCTCACTGCAGCCTCAATCTCCCCAGCTCAAGTGATTCTCCCACTTCAGCTTCCCGAGTAGCTGGGACTGTAGGCACATGCTACCAAACCCGGGTAATTTTTAAATTATAATTTTTGTATTTTTTCGAAGAGATGGGGTTTCGCCATGTTGCCCAGGCTGGTCTCAAACCCCTGGACTTAAGTGATCTGTCCACCTTGGCCTCCCAAAGTGTTGGGACTACAGGTGTGAGCCACCATGCCCAGCCTTGGTTATGATCTTTGGAAAAATGATTTTTAGCAGAACTCCTGGCAGTGAGGTTAGGAGGGACAGGACAAATAGCCCTTCCTTTGCTCTAGACCAGGGGCTCTTAACCTGAGGTTCAAGGATCGAATTCATGGGGGAAAATGACATCTTCATTTTTACTAGCCTCTAACTGAAATTTGGCATTTCCTTCTATTACAAGTGTAGGCAACAAACCACAGTAGTATTAGCAGTACCTGTGAATTTGTCCCTGATCAAAATCATTTTCCTGACCAGGTGTGGTAGCTCACGTCTGTAATCCCAGCACTTAGGGCGGCCGTGGCGAGTGGATCACTTGAGGTCAGGAGTTCGAGACCAGTTTGGCAAACTGGTGAAACCCCATCTCTACTAAAAATACAAAAAAAAAAAAAAAAAATAGCCAGGCGTGGTAGCATGCGCCTGTAATCCCAGCTACTCGGGAGACTGAGGCAGGACAATCACTTGAACCTGGGAGGCGGAGGTTGCAGTGAGCCAAGATCTCACCACTGCACTCCAGCCTGGGCAACAGAGGGAGACTCTGTCTTAAAAAAAAAAAAATCAAAAATCATATTCCCATTGTTGCAGAATCTTGAAATATTTATGCTCATCAACACTAATACATGACTGTAGTTATTAGACTGGCTACAGGATCTTGTTATTGAATGATTTAATAAAACAGCATCTATCTAATCTATCACAACTTTTTTATTTATTTGTTTTTATTTTTGTTTCTTTTTTTTTTTTGAGATGGAGTCTCACTCTGCAAGCTCCGCCTACCAAGTTCACACTGTTCTCTGCCTCAGCCTCCTGAGTAGCTGGGACTACAGGCGCCCGCCACCACGCCCGGCTAATTTTTTTTTTTTTTTTTTTTGTATTTTTTTAGTAGACATGGGGTTTCACTGTGTTAGCCAGGATGGTCTCGATCTCCTGACTTCATGATCCGCCTGCCTCGGCCTCCCAAAGTGCTGGGATTACCGGCGTGAGCCACCGCGCCCGGCCTCACAACTTTGTTTTGATAATTTGATAATGCTTTCAATGTCACTGGTTTCCTTTGTAATCCGATATATTTATTTATGGATAAGGACTGGATTCTAGAGGCTTCTGCTGTTCACCAGATAGCCCCAACATATGAGGTACACTCAAGGCCAGGCTGATTAAAATGGTAGGATTGGAAGCTCGTATTTCAAACTGTCTTTTGATTTTTTTCAATTTGAGGGCCAGTTTCATCTCAGATCTGATTAGATTATGGTTGCTTTTGCCTCATAATGTGACTGAGAAAGCTCATACTAGGCAAAACATCTGCTTTGCCTCCATCTTGTTCGGGTGTGCTTGTATTATTATTATTATTATTATTATTATTATTATT
Organism: Macaca nemestrina; assembly: GCF_043159975.1. Lineage (NCBI taxonomy): Eukaryota > Metazoa > Chordata > Mammalia > Primates > Cercopithecidae > Macaca > Macaca nemestrina. Next base: position 120,352,514 of record NC_092145.1, on the reverse strand, counting down.
TGAGACTGAGTCTCGCTCTGTTGCCAGGTTGGAATGCAGTGGCGCGATCTTGGCTCACTGCAACCTCCGCCTCCCGGGTTCAAGTTATTCTCATGCCTCAGACTCTCCTGTAGCTGGGATTACAGGTGCTGGCCACCATGCCTGGCTAATTTTTGTATTTTTAGTAGAGATGGGGTTTCACCATGTTGGCCAGCATGGTCTCTATCTCTTGACCTTGTGATCTGCCCGCCTTGGCCTCCCAAAGTGCTGGGATTACAGGTGTGCGCCACCGTGCCCGGCCATTAGTATTTTAACACATGGTTTCTTCGCAGGAATCCCTTTAAGCTCCGTGGCTCATTTGGGAGTTAAGTTAAAACTAGGTCATATGATCAGTAAATCTGCATCAGTAGGCACCTGTAAGCTGCAGTGCGTCACAGTATGCTGACAGTGGAGGAGGAAGCAGGCTTCCAGCTCTTCTGTTACAGTCAAGCAGGTGCCACCTGTGACCACGACTCACAGTTTATGGGCCAGATAAGGGCATTCATGAGTGGCAATCTGCAATGGCAAGCATAAATGGAAGCTATTCACATTGATTTCAATCTACAAATTAAAAAGGAATTAATCTCAATTAATACTTACATTACAACTTTATGTATAGTTCTTATACTAAATAATAAGAGAGAAATTAAAGTTGTAAGGTTGTTCGCACACCTCAATGGACAGCATAAGCCTTTGGTATTAGCATTTTTTGGGCAATCACATGACACAATAACTTCATGTGGCATTTACCAAAGCCCCTAGGTCATATTCACTCATGCATTTATTTTATTTATTCATTCACTTATGCATTCATTCATCAAGTATTTATTCATCACTGTTCCATGCTGGCTTCCTTGCTAGCTGCTCAGATTCCAAGATGAATAATCTATATTCTCCACCTTCCCTTTGCCACGGTCTAGAAGGAAATGAGCAGTGACCAGTCCTGGAACACTGGGAGGAGGGTGCCTACATAGGTGGGTATGGGGACAGGGAGGCTGCTGGCGTGGGCATGGGCTTAGTCAGGAAATGATCCCTTGTCTGGATGGAGGGGATGCATTGGGAGTGGGTTGGGAAGTTGGAGACAATCTTCCAGACTCACAGAAGGAACTCACAGTGGGATGTTGGAGCAGTTGCTCATTGTGGCTGCTGGGTGCAGGGTGAGTGGCAGGAAGCAGAGTGGGGCCAAAGCCTGGAATACAAAGCTGTATTCTCCTCTGGAGGACTCAACTATACCATACAGCAGTGGTCCCCAACCTTTTTGGCACCAGGGACTGGTTTCGTAGAAGACAACTTTTCCACAGACGGGGAGGTGGGCTGGTGGGGAGATGGTTTCAGGATGAAACTGTTCCACCTCAGATCATCAGGCATTAGATTCTCATAAGGATAGCACAACCTAGATCCCTCACATGCACAGTTCACAATAGGGTTTATGCTCCTATGAGAATCTAATAGCACGACTGATCTGAAAGGAGGCGGAGCTCAGGCTGTAATGCTTACTCGGCCACCACTCACCTCCTGCTGGGCAGCCCAGTTCCTAACAGGCCATGGACCAGTAGCAGTCCTCAGCCCGGTGGTTAGGGACCCCTGCCATGGAGTGATGGGATAGACTTTTTGGTGCAGAATATAGCTTTTTTGTTTTGTTTTGTTTTTTAATCATAGACAGAACTTGTCATTTATTTTAACCTATTGAGATATTTTTCTACCTATCTTGATTGGTCCTACATGTTACACCATGAAAGGGATCGACTGGGATTGTGCTACCTAATGCAAATAACTAAAGGCAGCAAATTCTACTGAAGGGAAACGTATAAGGTGACAGACGCTTACCTGTGCTTCGGCTTTGGGGTAGTGGTAGGGAGAGAACAGTTGAACCACTTTCTCTCCATTTTGGTGTTATTTCAACTTCAAATAAATCGCTGAAAGAGTCAAAAATCCCTGGCCAGAAAACACATTCTGCCACGCTATGGTGTAACAGCAAAAACCTTCCCTATAAAAACAATGAAAGGCCAGGCACGGTGGCTCACACCTGTAATCCCAGCACTTTGGGAGGCCAAGGCAGGCGGATCACGTGAGGTCAGGAGTTTGAGACCATTCTGGCCAATGTAGTGAAACCCCATCTCTACTAAAAATACAAAAAGTAGCCAGTGCGGTGGCTGGCGCCTGTAATCCTAGTTACTCAGGAGGCTAAGGCAGGAGAATAGCTTGAACCGGGGGAGGCGGAGGTTGCAGTGAGCCGAGACTGCACCATTGCACTCCGGCCTGGGCAACAAGAGCGAGACTTTGTCTCAAAAAAAAAAAAAAAAAAAAAAAAAAGAAGAAGAAAAAGAAGAAAAAGGAATCTGTGGCATCTAATTTTCCTCCAGCAAGTTCTTGTTCAATAAAGCAATGCCCATTGCCAATGACCAGTTTCTCTTCTACACATGACAGTGTCCAGATTTGGACATTTGGAATTTCCCACTTGGGAGACTCTGACACCATTTAAAATAATGATAGGGAGTTGAAAAGTTGATGTTTCTTTTCCCTTTTTAGTATGGTAAAATTGGCCCAGGTATTTTTGTCTTCCCAAATATGCATGAGGATGTGGCTGCTGGTGGAGGAAGACAGAGGCGGGAGCCAGGCCTTTTCATCTTTGTATGGACAACTGGAATTCCAGCCAGGTTGTGGTCACTGAGCTTTACTCTCATCTTCTTCTGTTTTGTTTTGTTTTGAGACAGAGTCTCGCTCTGTCACCAGGCTGGAGTGCAGTGATGCGATCTTGGCTCACTACAACCTCCACCTCCCGGCTTCAAGTGATTCTCCTGCCTCAGCCTCCCACGTAGCTGGGACTACAGGTGCACGCCACCACGCCCAACTAATTTTTGTATTTTTAGTAGAGACAGAGTTTCAGTATGTTGGCCAGGATGGTCTCGATCTCTTGACCTCGTGATCTGCCCTCCTGGGCCTCCTAAAGGGCTGGGATTACAGGCGTGAGCCAATATGCCCAGCCTACTCTCACCTTCTATCTGCCGCTGGGTTAGAGAAGATTGCTGCAGTGCAAACACCCTCCCAGTGTACCAGCTCTCATCTCACTGTGTCCCAACACACCTGTTCTTGTTCTTGGGGATGCCTTACCAGGAGGCTTCTGAGTAGCTCCAATGGAGACTGGTTGCTTTTTGTTGTTGTTGTTGAGACGGAGTCTCGCTGTTACCCAGGCTGGAGTGCAGTGGTATGATCTCGGCTCACTGCAACTTCTGCCCCCAAGGTTCAAGTGATTCTCCTGCCTCAGACTCCTGAGTAGCTGGGATACAGGTGTCTAATTTTTTGTATTTTTTAAAAGTAGAGACGGGGCTTCACCATGTTGGCCAGGCTGGTCTCGAACTCCTGACCTCAAGTGATCCACCCGCCTTGGCCTCCCAAAGTGCTGGGATTACAAGCATGAGCCACCATGCTGGGCCTGGTTGCTTCTTGTGATTGGGGCATAGCTGGCATTCTGGGGCCTCTCTTCTTCATTGTGGAGATTCCCTCTGACTCCATCTTCCAGGGGATGCCCAGTTTCCTGGATCTCACATTTTCCCTTTTCTTGATTTTTCCTAACATTTTGGCAGATCATCTTTTCCAGTAGCTTCCTGAGAAAGAATACATGAGCAGCAGGTTTCTGAGACTTTGTGTATCAGAGAAATATTTTTCTATACTCAACTGATAGTTTGGCTGGATATAGAATTCTAAGTTGAGTCATTTTCCCTTAGAATTGTGAAGGCATTTTTCCATTTTCTCCCAAATTCATGTTGCTGTTGAGAAGTCCAAAGTGATTCTGATTCTTGAGCCTCTGTATATATAGTTTTTTCTTTAGAAGCTTCTAAGATCTTTGTTCCCAAAGTCCTGAAAGTTCATGATGATATGCATTTTTTTTGAGACAAGGGTCTTGCTCTGTTGCCCAGGTTGGAATGCAGTGGTGCAAACATGGCTTACTGCAGCCTCAATTTCCTGAGCTCAAATGAGCCTCCTGCCTTAGTCTTCCATGTGGCTGGGACCACACGCATGTACTACCATTTTGGCTAGTTTTTTAATTTCTTGGAGAGATGGGGTCTTACTGTGTTGTCCAAGCTGGTCTCAAACTCCTGGACTCAAGTGATCCTCTCACCTCAGCCCCACAAAATGCTGGTATTACAGGCTTGAGCCACTGTACCCAGCCAACGATATACATTTATATGGGTCTATTTTTCCATTGTATTAGGTATTCAATGGTCCTTTCAATCTATAAAATCATGTCCTTTAGGTATGGGAAATTTTCTTGAATTTCTCTCTGTTTCTCTGTTCTCCCTAAAACTTTCATTTGGACTAGTCATTTTTTTTTCTTTTTTCTTTTTTTTTTTTCAGTCAGAGTCTCTGTCACCCAGGCTGGAGTGCACCGGTGTGATCTCGGCTCACTGCTACATCTACCTCCCAGGCACAAGTGGTCCTCCCACTTCAGCCTCCTAAGTAGCTGGGACCACAGGCATTTGCCACCACACCCGACTGATTTTTGTATTTTGGGTATGTTACCCAGGCTGGTCTCAAACTCCTGGGCTCAAGTGACCTGCCCACCTCGGCCTCCGAAAGTGCTAGGATTATAGGCGTGAGCCACCGTGCCCGGCCTGGACTAATTACTTTTTTAAAAACTTTTCCATTTCTCATCTCGCTTTCTTTTCTCTATTTTTTGGGAAATGTTCCCAACTTCACATTCCAATGCTTCTACTTAATTTTTCATCTCTGCTGTCATATTTTAAATTTCTAATAACTCAAATTTTATTCTCTGAACGTTCCTTTATATTCCCTGAATGCTGCTTTTTACTGCTATTAAAATAATGCCTCTTCTGGGACCTTATTGATAGATAGGGGTGTGTGTGTGTGTGTGTGTGTGTGTGTGTGTGTAGTTTACATTTCTTAGCAATAGTCTCTGTTTCCTCCAGCATGCTTTATCTGCTTGTTTGGGTCTTGATCATGTATGTTAGAGGTTTTCCTTAGATTAGATGCCTGGTGACTCCCAGTTACTAGTCCACATTTTACAGCAGGGCACTTAAAAACTGAGGGGAAGCTTATGTGTGTGGATAAGCCTTGCCAATTCAGACTTTACTCTAGAGCAGTGCTTTTCAAAGTGTGCTCCCGGGATGGGCAGCATCAACCGCAACTGGGAACAGCTAAGAGATGCATTCTCAGGACCTACCCCAGATTTACTGGATTAGACATCCTGGGGGCAGGACCTGGCAGTCTGTTTTAACAAACCCTCCAGGGGATTCGAATGCAGCCTCACATTTAAGATCCCCTGCTCTATGGTGATCTGGCCAAACCTTTTCCTTGGGAAATCTCCGATGTCCGTATCAACCTCCTGCTGAGAGGGTCTAAGCCTGAATGTCAAGAGAACTTGGCTGCGGGCACAATATTCAGTATGACAACTTACACCTAATCTCCCTGTTTCCAGTTGGGCATCCTACCCTTAACTATGCCTAGTCTCTCTATCCAAAGACACTCCCCCTTTTAAAAAACAAAAAACAAAAACCCTCCACATAATATAAGTCTAGTCTTCGGTCAAGGGCAGGAGGTGGGGGTGAAGGAACAGTCCCTCGGGTACACAAAGCAGGGAATAGCATCTGAATATCTGACTGCTGCTTAAATGGACTTTCAATGGATCCCCCTGTTTTGGGTCCTGGTTTCACCTTTACTTCCAGAAGCACCTAGTGTTGCTACTTCTTTTTTTTTTTTTTTTTTTTTTTTTTTTTTTTGAGACGGAGTCTCGCTCTGTTGCCCAGGCTGGAGTGCAGTGGCCTGATTTCTGCTCACTGCAAGCTCCGCCTCCCGGGTTCACGCCATTCTCCTGCCTCAGCCTCCCTAGAAGCTGGGACTACAGGCGCCTGCCACCATGTCCGGCTAATTTTTTTGTATTTTTAGTAGAGACGGGGTTTCACCGTGTTCGCCAGGATGGTCTCCATCTCCTGAACTCGTGATCCGCCCGCCTCGGCCTCCCAAAGTGCTGGGATTACAGGCGTGAGCCACCGTGACCGGCCAGTGTTGCCACTTCTGAGTCTTTGGGAGGGGAGAGGGGATTCGAACAGCTTCTCACCTATCCCCAATGCCACATTGAGTGAGCTTTCTCAGCCCTGCTATAAGTTAGTCACCCTGCAACTTTCTGCTCTCCAGCTTCCAGCACTCTGGGCTGTTTTCTCTTTTCCTGTCCTCCTTATATTTGCATGTGAATGCCCTTTAAAAATCCCTTTCCTGGCGGGGCGCGGTGGCTCTTGCCTGTAATCCCAACACTTTGGGAGGCTAAGGTGGGCGGATCACGAGGTCAGGAGATCGAGACCATCCTGGCTAACACGGTGAAACCCCCTCTCTACTGAAAAAATGCAAAACAATTAGCCGGGCGTGGTGGCGGGCGCCTGTAGTCCCAGCTACTCCGGAGGCTGAGGCAGGAGAATGGCGTGAACCCAGGAGGCAGAGCTTGCAGTGAGTCGAGATTGCGCCACTGCACTCCAGCCTGGGTGACAGAGTGAGAGTCCGTTAAAAAAAAAAAATCCCTTTACTATTATTTTAATGAAGCTTTGGAATGAAGCAGAGGAATGAATGCATGGGTTCAATCCTCCATCTTTAACTAGACATACCGTTATATCTTTTTGGGGCCGGGAAACTATAAAACATCAATGAGAGAACAGGGTTTCCAAAGTTGCTCTGTGCTGCTGCTACTGTAATCAGGGCTGGGGGCTCTGGCTGTACTGTGGCCTATCTGGGCCTCCTGGGTACAAGGGCAAAGGATCTAGGGCCTACTGTCATTTTGGCAGAGGAAACTTCTGAATGTAAGGCTCTCATCACTTGCTCAGAGGTCGAGCGTTGCCCCTTGCACCCCCAAGCCCCTCCATACACCTCCCTGCTCTCACCTCCTTTCTCCTGATCAAAGGCACTGGTGCTCCTGCCCCTACCTGTTCCCTCATCCTTAGAAGGGCCCCTCTCTCCCCTTTGCCTGCCCAAACCCTGACCAATCCTTAAAGTCCAGACGAGGCACCCCTCGTTCTCTATGTGTGCTTCGGCTTCTCTCTGACTTCATGAACTTGTTGTCAGCATCACACAACTTAGCCCTACAGCATCACTCCACTAAAACAAGAGCCATCTCTGACCTTTCTTCTGGGCCCAACATTGTGCTGGGAACACCATGGATACTAAAAATACTTTTTTCATAGATTGGTGAGGACATACTGTGATATACACACACACATATATATATTTTATATATATTATATATAATATATATACACACACACCTATGAGATTATATATATAATCTCATAGTTGTTTGTTTTTGAGATACAGCATTGCTATGTCACCCAGGCTGGAGTGCAGAGGCATGATCTCGGCTCGCTGCAACCTCTGCCTCCCAGGCTCAAGCAATTCTCTGCCTCAGCCTCCTGAGTAGCTGGAACTATAGGCTTTTACCACCAAGTCCCAGCTAATCTTTGTATTTTTCTTTTTAGTAGAGACGGGGTTCTGCCATGTTTCCCAGGTTGGTCTCAAACTCCTAGCCTCAAGTGATCTACCCGCCTTGGATTCCCAAAGTGCTAGGATTACAGGTGTGAGCCACTGAACCCGGCCATCTCTTATATTTTTGTTTATCAATATATATCCATTGTTAATAATGTATTAATATATGACACATAATATGTATTTTAGAAGCATTCTTTTTTTTTTTTTTTTTGAGACAGAGTCTCGCTCTGTCACCAGGCTGGAGTGCAATGGCACCACCTTGGCTCATTGCAACCTCCATCTTCCGGGTTCAAGTGATTCTCTTGCCTCAGCCTCCTGAGTAGCTGGGACTACAGGCACACGCCACCATGCCCAGCTAATTTTTGTATTTTTAGTAGAGACGGGGTTTCACCATGTTGGCCAGGATGGTCTTGATCTCCTGACCTTGCGATCCACCCACCTTGGCCTCCCAAAGTGCTGGGATTCCAGGCGTGAGCCACTGCACCCTGCCTCATTTTTTTTTTTTTTTTTTTTTTTTTGAGACGGAATCTCGCTCTGTCACCCAGCCTGGAGTGCAGTGGGGCGATCCTGGCTCATCACAACCTCCGCCTCCTGGGTTCAAGTGATTCTCCTGCCTCAGCCTCCCAAGTAGCTGGGATTATAGGCATACACCACCATGCCCACTGCATAATATGTATTTTTAAAGTGACAAGCAGTATCGTCAATTTCTCTTTCCTCATACTTTTTTTTTTTTTTTGAGACACAGTTTCGCTCTGTCACCCAGGTTGGAGTGAAGTGGCAACTGCTGTCTCCTGGGCTCAAACAATTCTCCTGCCTCAGCCTCCTGAGTAGTTGGGACTATAGGTTCACGACACCACTCCTGGTTAATTTTTGTATTTCTTGTAGAGATGGGGTTTCGCCATGTTGCCCAGGCTGGTCTTGAACTCATGGCCTCAAGTAATCTGCCCACCTTGGCCTCCCAAAGCTCTAGGATTACAGGAATGAGCCACCATGCCCGGCCCTCTTATACTTATTCTCTTGGTACAATCTTGCCCCAGAAGTCTTAAGAGTAGTTAACAGTGTGTTTTTTATAATAGAATTTCTACCTGACAGGTTTTTCTTAAACGCATAAAGGAATACATTGTACAAACTGTGTTTGAACAAGTTTTTCAGAAACCAAAATGAATTCACTAATAGTCCCATTATAACACATTAAACAGCTTTCATTTTTCCATGTTTCCTTTCAATCTCCTTCGAATCCACTGTTCAAAAAAATTGAGGCAAGCCGGGTGCAGTGGCTCATACCTGTAATCCCAGCACTCTGGGGAGGCCAAAGTGGGAGGATTGCTTGAACCCGGGAGTTTGAGACCAGACTGGGCAATACAGTGAAACCCCATCTCCACAAAAAATTAAAAAATTAGCCGGGTGTGGTGGCATGTGCCTGTACTCCCAGCTACTTGGGAAGCTGAGGTGGGAGGATGGCTTGAGCTCATAAGCTTGAGGTTATAGTGAGCTATGATCACACCACTGCACTCCAGCCTGGGTGACAGAGTGAGACTCTGTCTCTAAAAAACAACACAAAACTGAGGCAAAATTCACATAACACAAAATTAGGCATTTAAAAGTGAACAATTATGGCATTTAGTGCATCAAGAATGTTGTGCAACCATCAGCTCTTTCTAGTGCCAAAGCATTTTCACCATCCCTAAATTAAACCCTGCACCCATTAAGCTGTTATTCCCTATTCCCTCTCCCTCAGCCCCTGGCAATCACCAATCTGCCTGATTCACTTTAAAAAGTAGTTTCTGATTGTAAAGGATACGTAATGTAAAATTTAGTATCCTAACCATTTGAAGTGCAGATCTGTGGCCTAAAAGTACATTCACAAAGTTGTGCAACCATCATCATTATCCATCTCCAGAACTTTACAACTTCTCAAGCAGAAACTCTATCCCCATTGAAAACTAACTCCCCAATGCCCCCTTCCTCAGCCCCTGGCAACCACCGTTCTATTTTTTGCCTCTATAAATTTGCCTATTCTAGGTACCTCGTGTAAGTGGAGCCATACAGTAGTTGCCGTTTTGTGTCTGGCTTATTTCACTTAGCACAGTATCCTCAAAGTTCCATCACATTGTAGCATGTGTCAGAACTTCATGTGAAGGTCGAGTAATATTCCATTGTATGGTTACACCATTTCTTGTTTATCCATTCATCCACTGGTGAATACTCAGGTTGCTTTCACCTTTTTGCAATTGTGAATAGTGCTGTATGCTTGAGTCTCTGCTGCTAGTATACTTTTGACATAGCTGTGACAGTACCTTGGACAGTTTGGAGTTCTGATATTTCATTTAATGTTATAGCACTTATGCCTTTTTCTTTCTTTCTTTCTTTTTTTTTTGAGACGGAGTCTCGCTCTGTCTCCCAGGCTGGAGTGCAGTGGCCGGATCTCAGCTCACTGCAAGCTCCGCCTCTCGGGTCCACGCCATTCTCCTGCCTCAGCCTCCCGAGTAGCTGGGACTACAGGTGCCCGCCACCTCACCCGGCTAGTTTTTTTGTATTTTTTAGTAGAGACGGGGTTTCACCGTGTTAGCCAGGATGGTCTCGATCTCCTGACCTCATGATCCACCCGTCTCGGCCTCCCAAAGTGCTGGGATTACAGGCTTGAGCCACCGTGCCCGGCCACTTATGCCTTTTTCTAATTTGCCATGCGGTCTTTATAACCATCCTTCTCCATAGCTGCATAATAGTCAATTTGAGTAACTCATTTTTTTTTTTTTTTTTGACAGAGTCTCACTCTGTTGCTCAGGCTGGAATGCACTGGCACTTAGCTCACTGCAGCCTCCACCTCCCAAGTTCAAGTGATTCTCCTGCCTCAGTCTCCTGAGTAGCCGGGTTTCCAGGCATGCAACACCACGCCCAACAAATTTTTGTATTTTTAGTAGAGTCAGGGTTTCTCCAGGTTGGCCATGGTGGTCTCAAACTCCTGACCTCAAGGGATCCACCTGTCTTGGCCTCCCAAAGTGCTGGGATTACAGGTGTGAGCCACCACGCTCAGCTTTTTTTTTTTTTTTTTTTTTCTTGGCAACTCAATTTTCAGAAAGAAATGAAGGGCCAATTTAGACAACTCTTACAGACCTTTGCATCCATTCAAAAAGGTTTAGAGTGGGACATGTTGTGTATGATTTTTATTATTATTTTTTTTGAGAGGGGTGTCTTGCTATGTTACCTAGGCTGGTCTTGAACTCCTGGCCTCAAGTGATCCTCCTGCCTCAGCCTCCTGAGTAGCTGGGATTACAGGTGTGTGCCACTATGCCTAGCTGAAAGTGGGGCATATTTGAAAATCTCTCCCTAGGAGAAGTTTGAGCCCATAGCACAGACACCCCTTGCAGAGCTCTCTTCCTCTGATCCTCCCCCAGCCCCATCCTATCCCCATCAAAGCTCCAGGAAAGCGAAAGGAGACAAAACATAACAAGCTGAACAACAGAGAGGAGTTTCTCTGAAGTTCAATGCTGAAAATAGGAGGGGAGAAAAAAAGGAGGCAAGAAAAAACTTTAAGAAAAGCAGAAGTGAATTCCAATCAGTTTGCATTCAGCTTCAGTGAGTAGCCGCGAGGCTTGCCAGGGAAGCAAGCTGGGTGCCAGGCCCTCGCTATCTCTGCCTTCACCCGCGCCCTTCGTGCGCATCCGTGGGTAGCACCCGTAACACAGCGGGAAAGCCGACCTCCCGGACTTGCCTCTGCTCATGTCAAGTGATATAAGCAAGACTCAGGCTCCTTCAGGTAGCAGGGAGCAACAGAGGCATACAACAGCTTTAGAGAACCCAGGGACCCCTGCTGACAGCCCAGGGTGCCTGGTAAGGAAATAAAGTGTTTTGTTTGGCTTTGTTTTGTTCTGCACAGCCTACTCTCCCAGCCCCATTCACCTCTACAGTATCACTTGAAGCAACAATGTAGCTTAATTATGCTGCCTTTATAAAACTTTGAACTAGGCAGGCTCCTTTCCTTGTGCTAAAATCCTTTCCTTCCTTTCAGAGCTGAAAGAGCTTCCCTGCTCAGTCTGGTTTTAAAACCCTCACATCAAGCATGGAAAATTCTATAAATACCAAATGCATACCTGGAGTTTAACCTTTAATTATTCTAGCCTCCAGCTCAACCTCCTGATTCTACCATTTTCTTTCTGCACATATGTCCTCTTTAAGCTCTGTCCAAAGTTTGATCAGCATTAATAATAGTAAAAAAAAATCTCCTTGGGAAGACTTTCAGAGCTGTCTGAAGAGGAACAGAAATTGTCAAAGTGGGTGCAATCTTTGGAGAAACACTCATCTGGCAGCCCGTGGTGCTGTATTGATGCTGGAGGTTTGGCTCAGTTTGGCGGTCTGAAATCACCACAATCCAATGCAAAGGAGGTAAGGCAGGTATACACTGACTTGGCTCCATTTTCCCCCAAGCAGTCTCCTGGATGCATTTGTTGTGATGACCACTGTTCTGGTTATTTATTGCTGCATAATAAAGCACCCCAAAATTAGTGTCTTGAAACACCAAACATTTAGTTTTGAAACCAACCAATAGTCCCATAGACAGTTTTGTTTTGTTTTGTTTTGTTTTGACAGAGTCTCACTCTCTTACCCAGGTTGTAGTGCAAGTAAGTGGTGTGATCTTGGCTCACTGCAGCCTCTGCCTCCCCAGTTCAAGCAATTCTGCCTCAGCCTCCTGAGTAGCTGGGATTACAGGCACCTACCACCACACCCAGCTAATTTTGCATTTTAGGTAGAGACAGGGTTTTGCCGTGTTGTCCAGGTTAGTCTCGAACTCCTGACTTCGAGTGATCCACCCACCTCGGCATCCCAAAATGCTGGGATTACAGGTGTGAACCACCACGCCCAGCAGGCAGGTTTTTTTTTTTTTTTTTTTTTTTTTTTTTTTTTTGATAAACATAGAAATGGACCCTTCTGGTCTTAAAGCGGAAACCTTTATTCGTTTTATCCCAGTTCCTTCCTCAGGAAAGGACCTACAGGCCTCTCAAAAAGTATCAAAGAACTGAAACTCACCAGATCATCACATCCAGACAGAGATGTCAGGCTGCTCATCCCATCATGATTGCTTCCTTACCCCTCCTGGGTTCCTGTTTTCTCACATATAGTTACATTTCTTCCTTGCTAAATAAACCCTAATTTTAGTAGGTCAAGGAGATTTTTTTTTTTTTTTGGCACGGAGTTTCACTCTTGTTGCCCAGGCTGGAGTGCAATGGCGTAATCTTGGTCACTGCAACCTCTGCTTCCTGGGTTCAAGCGATTCTCATTCCTCAGCCTCCCAAGTAGCTGGGATTACAGGCGTCTGCCACTACGCCCGGCTAATTTTTGTATTTTTAGTAGAGACTGGGTTTTGCCGTGTTGGCCAGGCTGGTCTCCAACTCCTAACCTCAAGCAATCTGCCTCCTCAAGCAATTTGCCTCCTCAAGCAATCTGCCTCCCTTGGGCCCCCAAAGTGCTGGAATTACAGAGGGGATGGATTTGACACTGATCTCCCATCTCTTCGGCTGCAGCACCCTATTAAAAACTTCTTCCTTGGCAATACTTGTTTCTGTGATTGGCTTCTCGTGCAGGAACAGCAGGACCTAGACAGAACCCCTGGTGTTTTGGTAACAGATTGCTCCCCAATTTGTGATCTGGACAGAGTCGGTGGGCCCAGTTTGTCTTTGCTCCATGGAGCATTCTCTGGGGTGGCTTAAAGGATGGGGAGTGCTCGATGGCTGGGGGCCAGAATCAGGCAAAGGCTCTGTGATCTGATCTCTCACAAGTCTGGTGTCGATGCTGGCTGTTCAATGGGACGCAGCTGGGGTTGTTGACTGTAGCCTGTCCATGTGGCTTCTCTCTGTGGCTTCTTGGCTTCCTCATAGCATGGAGACTGGGTTCTAAGCATGAGTGTCCCAAGGCAACAAGGTAGAAGTGCATGGCATTCTCATGGCCTAGTTTCAGAAGTCACATAGCTTCACTTCTAACATGTTCTAGTGGTCCAGGTAGTCATGAAATCCTGATTAGGTTCAAGGGGAGCAGGAGTAGACCCCACCACTGGAAGGGCCATTGTCATTGGGGTGTCATTGTTGCATTGTAAGAAGAGTCTGTGGGATGGGAGATTGTGGTAGCTGTCTTCGTTTGCTTGGGCTGCCATAACAAAATAGCATAGATGGAGTGGCTTAAGTGACTCACATGTATTTCTAAGTTCTGAAGGGTAGAAGTCCAAGATCAAGGTGTCAGCAGGGTTGGTGCCTGTGAGGCCTCTCTTCCTGGCTTGTAGACAGCCGCCTTCTCATTGTATCCTCACGTGGCCTTTCCTGTTTGTGTGCATGGAGAGAGAGATCTCTGGTGTCTCTTCTTATAAGGACACCAGTCCTGTTGTACTAAGGCCCCACTCTCACGACCTCACTTAATCTTAATTACCTCCCTAAAGGCCCTGCCTCCAAATATAGCCACATTGGGGTTAGGGTTTCAACCTATGAATTTTGAGGGGAACACAATTTAGTTCATAACAGTGGCCATCTTTGGAAAATCCTATTTGCTACAATCCCTGAGCTGTGTTCCTCTCTTTGGGTCTTTCAAGCTGAAATCATCCTTTTTGAGTGATAAGCAGGTCAAAAGGATAGTGTTGTGCTTGACCTGTAGGTGAGCTTTGGAAGATGTTACTCTGTAAAGGTCTTTTTCTTCCTGAGCCAAGTCTACCTGCCAAGCCTGGGACAAAGAAATATTTGAGGACTAGTAGCACAGTCTTCCTTTCTAAACTAGCTGTGTCACAGGGCCACAGGGGACACTGTGTTGATCAGTTCAAACCTTGACTCCTGTCGTGGTTTTGTATTCTGTCACCTTGCCTAATCTGGAGCGATGTTTCCCAGAATCCACTACTTTTTATGGCTCCAGATTAGAGTTGGTCAGAAGACAAACTTGCACAACATTTAGAAGGTGGAGGAGAAGCAGCTGTCACTCCTCTCTGGTCATCTGGTTAGATGCAGTGAAAGACAGAAGGTGCTGGAAGGTACTAGCATGTCCTTATTCTCTCCCGCTCTGCATCCAGCTCTCTTTCCCAATTACCAGCCCTGCTGAGTCACAGCCACTGCAGGCCACCTCCAGACATAGAGCCACAGTCTCTACGGGCTTCTTTCTCCTTGAGCCCCCTCAGGCAGCTGGACATACCTGGCTTTGAGAGGGCTGGCTAATGAATCTTTTCTGATCCTCCAACTTCTCCTTTTAGACCCTTCCTCTCCCACACTCTCCCAGAATTGTGTAGAGGTAAAGTCTTAACTCCTACTCAAAACCCTTACTGCATAATAATCATAGAATCTGTTTGCCTGCTTGGACCCTGACTTGTACAACTCTCTTCATCCTCTCTGCCTCAGTCTCTTCACAGAAATGCCCAGGTATGGGTGGCTTTCCATGAATTTGATGAGAATTATTCATAATGGAGACATCAAGGGCAACCATGTCCCCCCTCCACCTGCAAACCACAAAACCACCTTTTGATTTGTTTGTTTCTTTTTGAGACAGGGTCTTGCTCTGTTGCCCAGGCTGGAGTGCAATGGCATGATCATGGCTCACTGCAGCCTCGACCTCTTGGGGCCAAGGGATTCTCCCACCTCAGCCTCCCAAGTAGCTGGGACTATAGGTGCATGCCACCATGTCCAGCTAATTTTTAATGTTTTGTAGAGATGGGGGTCTCACTATGTTACCCAGGCTGATGTTGAACTCCTGGGCTCAAGTGATCCTCCTGCCTCAGCCTCCCAAAGTTCTGGAGCTGGGATTACAGGCATGAGCCACCACGCCCCGGCCCTTCCCCCCCACCCTTTTTTTTGCACACAATCACGTTATACTTGCAGTAGTCCCAGGAAAAACCTGGGGGAAAGGATCACACACATGCACCCCACTCCCTCAATAGGTTCTACCCTCGCAGGACTATAAGACACTGGTTCTCCCCTCCCTGAGGCCTGGCCATCCTTGAGCTAAGATACACACACCTTTCACTTTAAGTAAGGATACTTGAAGACAAAATGGATTCAGCCTTGTACAGGAGAAAGTACACAGCAGGGGTTCAAGGGAGAAGGTGTAGGCTGGTGCAAAAGTAATTGCAGTTTTTGCCATTACTTTTTTTGTTTGTTTGTCCTTTTTTTTTTGTTGTTGTTGTTTTGAGATGGAGTTTCACTCTTGTCGCCCAGTCTGGAGTGCAATGGCGAGATCACAGCTCACTGCATCCTCCGCCTCCTGGGTTCAAGGATTCTCCTGCCTCAGCCTCCCTAGTAGCTGGGATTACAGGCATGCGCCACCACGCCCTGCTAATTTTTGTATTTTTAGAAGAGATGGGGCTTCACTATGTTGGTCAGGCTGGTCTTGAACTCCTGACCTCAGGTGACCCACCCGCCTCAGCCTCCCAAAGTGCTGGGATTACAGGCCTGAGCCACCATGCCCAGTCCACATTATCTTCTCTTTATGTGTGTCTGTGTCCAGATTTTCCCCTTTTATGACGACATCAGTCATATTGGATTGGGGTCCACCCTAATGACCTCATTTTATGATTTTAATTTATTGATTTATTTATTTTGAGATGGAGTCTCGCTCTGTTGCCCAGGCTGGAGTGCAGTGGCACGATCTCGGCTCACTGCAACCTCCACCTCCCGGGTTCAAGTGATTCTCCTGCTTCAGCCTCCTGAGTAGCTGGGATTACAGGCTCGTGCCACCACGCCCAGCTACGTTTTTGTATTTTTAGTAGAGAAGGGGTTTCACCATGTTGGCCAGGTTGGTCTTGAACTCCTCGATCCACTCGCCTTGGCCTCCCAAAGTGCAGGGATTACAGGCATGAGCCACCGTGCCCGGTTACCTCATGACCTCATTTTAACTCAGTTACCTCCTTAAAGACCCTATCTCCAAATAAGGTGACATTCTGAGGTACTGGGTTTAGGACTTCAACCTAGGAATTTAAGGGAGACACCAAGGCAGCCCCTAACAGTACCACTCCAAAGGTTGTCTTGCATACCACTTTGCATGTGCGTTCCCCAACCCTGGGGACCTTCTGGTGTAGTAACCAGTGCAGAAACTTCTCTTGCCTCTCACTTTCTCTTTTGCTGGTCATGACTAATACCTCTCAGCCTAGGTTTGAGCAGAGGACAAGGGCACCAGATTTAAAGACCCCACCCACAGCCCCATGATGGATCAGGAGAAGCCCTCACCTCTTTGACCACACCACACCCAAGCCTTAGGTTGAGTTCACCAACATGGCTCACAGTTGCTTTGCTAGGGGAAAAAAAAAACCTGTTCTGTTGGCTGTAAGGTGTCACCAAGGCAAGACTTGCGTGTGACTCTTACCTCCTGTGAAATGAGTAGTTTGACTCCCTTTAATGGGGTGTTGTGATGTTTAATGTTTGCCAGAGAAGCCCCAGAGAAAAAGGGTAGAATAAATCCCAATGATGATTCTGTAGAACAATCCTGCTTTTCTTATTCATGCTCAGGAAGGGGTCTGGGACAAATGACTGAACTCAACACAAGTTTGTGTTCCAATGAGCAGGGCTGCATGTACGCACGCAGTAAATATCTTTAACACTTTACAGGAGAGCAAAAGGAGGCAATTCTCTTAGCAGACTGCCCTGTAATGCTGGTCTGATTCATTCCTGACTGATGTGGCCCACATGTGTTCCCTGCGACAGCAGAAACAAGTGGCCTTTGTGCCCTGTCAGCGTTTTCCGTCCTGGCGTAAATTAGTTACACTCCAGCCATTTCATTAAGAAATTATGTCTCTGATGTGATGTGTCAGGTTTCCAGAGGTGGACAGAAAAGCCTGCTTGTGGCTGGGGACGGCCTTTTCCCCTGAATACAATGACTGCTCCTGTGCCACTTGATCATTAGGGAGGGAGGGGGAGGGACAAACAGCCAATGCTAGACACGCCATTACCACAGTGGAGTAGGACAAGAATGTAACAGAATTGTCGAAGGCTTCATAGTCATCCTCCTCACCCCCACGCCTGGGGTTAGAATATTACAGACATCTGGAATTATGACTGGTTAAATGCAGTCAAACACAGATTTCTTTTTGTGGAAATATTCAGATCTAAGACCCAGGAGGGCAGGGAGATTGGGTAATTGCCATCCTTGCAATAAACATATTATGGAAGTTTATAAACTTGGCCTATCTCTTGGCTGCTTTAGGCTTCTGGTGCGCCTGGGATGGCTTTGATTTTGAAATTACTTAGACGATAGGCAGACTTTTCCTCTCCTCAAATTCGCAGTTCAATCTGATAAACACATCTGCTGCAAGTCCTGTTTTGGCTAGTTTGAGGCACACCAAAGGACAGCGTACTTTTTACGAAATAAATAGCTAAAAAGCATTTATGTGGCCCAACTGGAGTTGGGAAGAATGGAAAGTATCACAAGATATTCCGTGCACACGATATCTAATCTCCCTTTTATATAGAAGAAATTCAAATGAGCCTCTGCCATTAAAACTTTGATTATCAGAAACTTCGTTTTAATCAGCGCTTGCCATAAATGCCGCGTGCTCAGCTGACTTGTGTATTTAACATTCTTGATATTATACACTGTTCCAATTATCCAAATTTTTCTTAAACTCAATTTCCTGGGGCCTTGTGGTGTTCGGCTAATCAAGCTTTAACTTTTTAAAAAAGTGTTTATCTCTGGGCTCTCTCTATACACACTGTGTATATATACACACAGGGACCAGATCTAGGAAGATGCCGGTGTGCATTTTTCAGGCAGCCAAATGCACACCCATGGTGTGGGACTTTGCTGATAAAGGGAAAACGCTGGACAATCGGGAATTTAAATGCCACTAGCTTTATTCCTGACCACCTCAATGCCCTGCCTCAACAACTGGCCTCATATTCATACCGCCAGCCCGGACCACCCCACACTCCCCCGCGGCACCTGATACTGACCACCGGAGGCAGATGGCACACTCTGTGGATGCAGACTTTGCTGGCTGCCTGCTTTCCCCTTCCGTCTTCCCAGTCGCTCAGAAAGATTAGCTTTCAGGGATGTGGTGAGCACACACAGTACTCATAACCCAATCCAGTATATCACACAATGACAGGAAATACCGCATGTCATTACAACGTGCATGCTTCTGAGGCAGTCCCCCTGCACAACACACATCGTGGCATATGCACATGCACATATTGCACCCAGACACACACACCCTCCATTCTGCACCCACGATTCACTGTGCAGGCTGTTGCATATTTGGGCAACAGAGCAGTTCGGGAAGAGGATCGACTTTTTTTTTTTTTTTTTCAATTTTTGTGGCTACTTTGCTTTCTATTCTAGCTAGGCTCGGTCCACAGGGGTCAAGAATTGTTGGCCGGGCGCGGTGGCTCAAGCCTGTAATCCCAGCACTTTGGGAGGCCGAGACGGGCGGATCACGAGGTCAGGAGATCGAGACCATCCTGGCGAACACCGTGAAACCCCGTCTCTACTAAAAAATACAAAAAACTAGCCGGGCGAGGTGGCGGGCGCCTGTAGTCCCAGCTACTCGGGAGGCTGAGGCAGGAGAATGGCGTAAACCTGGGAGGCAGAGCTTGCAGTGAGCTGAGATCCGGCCACTGCACTCCAGCCCGGGCTACAGAGCGAGACTCCGTCTCAAAAAAAAAAAAAAAAAAAAAAAAAAAAAAAGAATTGTTAGGAAAGTCCATCTTGGCCTCAGTCCATTCCAGCCACCAGAAGGGTTGGAGCCAGATATTGTGTTCTTTCAGTTGAGGGAGGGCAGGCCAGCTATAGCAGGCCCCCCACTGCCCGCCTCGGATCCAGCATGATTGCATCCTGCAGACCGGCCGAGCCACGCCAAGCCAAATGTCCACTCAGCATCTTCTGCGCATGTCTAGCAAGTTTCTTTGCCCTTTGAACCAAGCTCTTTTCTGCCATCAGAATGTTCTTTCCCCCTTTTTCTGTCTATTGAAATCTTCCCCTTTTCTCAAAGCCCACTCAAGCCCCACCTCCCCTGAAGAGGCCAGCTGGAAATGATCTCTCTCTCATTTCAGCTCCTCGAAGCCCTTATTCTCTATAGCACTTCTTAGATCCAAAGTAAACACTACCATTGGGTGTTTGGGGTGTTTTTTTTGTACGTGTAAGAGTAAGGACATTGCCTTGCTCTTCTCTGCCTCCTGATGGAGACTAAATATGATGACTTGCACATAATAGGCATTCAACAAATGTTTGTGGTTGCTGATACTACTACTAGCAGCTACTGTTGATTGAACACCTACTGTGTGCCACGCATTCTCTATAGATAATTCTATTTCATCTTTTTGTTTGTTTTTGAGACAGAGTCTTGCTCTGCTGCCTAGGAG
The DNA here is from genome assembly GCF_043159975.1 of Macaca nemestrina. Lineage (NCBI taxonomy): Eukaryota > Metazoa > Chordata > Mammalia > Primates > Cercopithecidae > Macaca > Macaca nemestrina. The sequence continues at coordinate 120,332,697 of NC_092145.1, read as the reverse complement.
GGAGTGCAGTGGTGCAATCTCGGCTCACTGCAACCTCCGCCTCCCAGGTTCAAGCCATTCTCCTGCCTCAGGCTCCCAAGTAGCTGGCACTACAGGCACCCGTCATCATGCCTGGCTTATTTTTGTACTTTTAGTAGAGACGGGATTTTGTCATGTTGGCCAGGCTGGTCTCGAACTCCTGACCTCAAGTGATCCACCGCATCAACCTCCCAAAGTGCTGGGATTACAGGCGTGAGCCCCTGCACCCAGTCCTTTTTGTTTTTGATTAAATAAATTTTACATACTTGATCTTTTAATATGTTCTCTTTACAAAAAATTAAAATTCAATGCGTAGGGCAAAAAGTGAACGTTTTGGCTGGGTACGGTGGCTCACACCTGTAATCCCAACACTTTGGGAGGTTGAGGTGGGTGGATCTCCTGAGGTCAGGAGTTCAAGACCAGCTGGCCAACATGGCAAAACTCCATCTATACTAAAAATACAAAAATTAGCCAGGTGTGGTGGCACATGCCTGTAATCCCAGCTACTCGGGAGACTGAGGCAGAAGAATCGCTTGAACCCAGGAGGCGGAGGTTGCAGTGAGTCGAGATCATGCCACTATACTCCATCCTGGGCAACAGAGTGAGACTCCACCTCAAAAAAAAAAAAAAAAAAAAGCAAACGTTTCTCCCATTCTGCCCCCACCTTCTTTATGTCCCCACCTTAATTTCCCTCCCCAGAGAAACCCAGTGTTAATAGTTTGGCCTACCAGACGTTTGCCTAATATATACAGCAGTGATTCATAGTTTAAACTTCACAAAATCTTAAAAAGTATTATTATTATTTGTTTATCTTTAAACATTTCATTTTAAAAAATAAATAGAGATGGGAGTCTCACTATGTTGCCCTGGCTGGTCTCCAACTCCTGGGCTCAAGCGATATACCTGCTTTGGCCTCCCAAAGTGCTGGGATTGCAAGCATGAGCCACTGTACCCAGCCTACTTTTATTTTAGAGTTGAGAACAATGGAGTCAGAGAGGTTAATGGACATTTCCAAGGTCACACAGGTAGTAAGTGGAAGAGCCAGGATTTGAACCTGGCCTTTGCACTCGCATCTGAATCACTGTGGGGCTTACAGAGTTGCCTCTGGACTGCCTGTATTGTAAAAATCCCTTACAGGTAGATTCCAGTGTATGCAAAGGTTTATGAAAATACTGCTCTAAAAGCATCCAGGGTGGTCTCCTGCCTTCTAGCACCTGTTTACACTGCCCCATCCCACCCCACCTGCTAGAGGGACAGCCAGAGGAGGTAGAGAGTAGGCCCACATGAATCACACCATCTAGGTTCAGATCCTGGCTCTTCTACTTCCAACTGTGTAACTCCAGCAAATTAATTAACCTCTCTGGGCCTCATATGTCCCATCTGTAAAATGGGGATGGTAAATAATAACACTTTACCCACAAGGTTGCTGTGAGGATTAAATTAGGTTAATGCGCATAAGGCATTTAGAATCACACCTGGCCAAGTAGCAGCTGTACCTGTTGCTGCTGTTATTAGAGCTGAACTAATCTGGAAGCTTTCTGGGGAGCCCCTTAGGTCTCTCAGGCCAGCATTCGACAGTAGGATCACAAATTGTGGTTCTCAGTGACATTCTCAGATTGGGTCTTTTTTGAGCCCAAATATCCTGCTTGTAACTGCCTGGAAAGACCCACATGAGTGGAGGCCATTCCCTGTCCAATCCCTTCCAGCGACAGGCAGCTGGAAGGAGCTTCAGAGCATCCAGGGGCCTCCAGAGCTTTTTCTTATGTCTATCCTACTTCTCTCCTACTGTCATTTGAGAGGCCAGCCCTTCGTGGGTGCTGTTGGTGTCCAGCCAGATTCCCTGTACTGGCCAGTGCGTTCATCCCCAGATAAATGGCTCGCGGCGTCAGCCTTCTCTGGGGAATTGCTATCGGCCTTACCCAGGGATGACCACTTGGGCTTATGTCCTCCTTTTGCCCTCATGGGGGTGGCCTGCAGTCAACCAATTACTAACTGATCTAGGGGACAGAAAAGCCTGGCTGCCTTGTGTCAAGTATGGGGAGGAGTGTCGTTATGATGCCATTCATACTCCAGAACCCCCACTCCACCCCCAGGCTGAGGCTAGACTTTGGCCAAATCCCATTCTTCACTTGCCTTCCCCACCCCCACTCTGCTTCTCTCCATCCTTACCTTTATCTCTCGAGAGCCCTCCCTCCTCCATCTTTCACTTGCACAAGAATCCCTGTCTAGGGCTCTCTGTTTCCAGGGAACCTGATCTAAGATACCACTGGTCACCGCGACCTGCAGTAAGAATGCATGGAGACTGTTACCAAGCCATTCCTTGGCCTCTCTGTCCCCCACTTAAGTAATTAGCTCCCTCTCAGGGCTTATTTTCTAACCCTCTAATCAGAAGCTGGCATCAGAGGGAGAGGATGATAAATGAAATAGGGGGTGGTGGTGCCGCGTGGAGCTGAGAAGCACAGTCACCTGGGAGCCAGGAGCAGCGGGAAGCTCCTACTCAAACCCGAGTGTCAGGACCACCGGCTGAAGACACTAATTTGCCTCTCCTTTCTGCACATTTGCACCCTGAGGTCAGGAGCCTTAATACCAAGAAAATAACATTAGTTAGTTCTGCTTGCTGCAGATACATTAAAGCCAACAGAGAGAAGGTTGGATATGTGGGAAATACAGAAAGGACTGTTCAACCTGTTCATGCCGTGCATCGTAGGTTTGGAGGGGCAGGAAGGTGCTGAGTGCACGCAGGCCAGGGAGGTGTGTCTGCCCTGGTCTATTACAGTATCACAGAAACAAAGCGGTTGCCAGGAACGGCTGTCCCGCCCCACTGCCTTTTGGTCGAACACTTTCTCGATAAATATCTGTTGACATCAGAGCCTTTGTGTTTCTCTCTGCAGTGCAGTTCCCTGAACAGTATCTCTCCAGAAACTGTTTTCTTTTTTTTGAGACAGAGTCTCACTCTGTGGCTCAAGCTGGAGTGCAGTGGCGTGATCTCGGCTCACCGCAACCTCCCCCTCCCAGGTTCAAGTGATTCTCCTGCCTCAACCACCTGAGTAACTGGGATTACAGATGCCCACCACCACTCCCGGCTAATTTTTGTATTTTGAGTAGAGATGAGGTTTCACCATGTTGGCCAGGTTGTTCTCGAACTCCTGACCTCAAGTGATCCACCCACCTCGGCCTCCCAAAGTGCTGGGATTACAGGTGTAAGCCACCCGTCCCAGCCCAGAAACTATTTTCTAGGGAGCTAATACTGCTGTAATGGTGGACATTTCCCTTTTCCCTTTCCTAGTTCTCCGAAAAAAGCCAAGTGATACATGACCTCCTCCTTCTCTTTGGAGGTCAGGGTCTGCCATTGGGTAGGGGACTCACAGCCAGATTTACAGCAATAGGGTAACTGACATGGCCTAGAAAGGGGACAGCAGATGTCATATTAAGGACACTTTTTGGTTCTCTAAAAATTACTTATGATTTAAATACAAAACATTATACACTAGGGGGAAACATCAAGAAACACAAACACCTGGGGCAAGTCTAGCAACTTTCTGCATAAATTTTAATTCACAAGTAAATGCTTACTTGTTCTCTACTTTTTTTTTTTAAGAGACAAGGTCTCACTCTGTCACCTTGGCTGTAACACAGCAGTGTGATCACTGCAGCTTTGACCTCCAGGGCTCAAGTGACTCTCCCTCCTCAGCTTCCCAAGTAGCTGGGAGCACAGGCACATACCACTATGGCTGGCTGATTTTTAAAAAAATTTTTGTAGACACAGGGTCTCCCTATGTTGCCCAGGCTGAGGGAGAACCTTTAATTTACTCTGAGCTAAGTTTTACTGAATTTTGAAAACCGTCAGTCCTGCGTAAATCTTCCTAACTCTTTCCTCCATGAGGATGATCCAACATCATTTACTGGATTCTCTCTCTTTCTCTGTGTGTGTGTATGTGTATATATATATACACACACACATATACACACACACACATACACACACACTTACGCCCACATACTTACATATACCATTAATAGGTTTTATTTCGGTAATCCCAGCACTTTGGGAGGCTGAGGCAGGCGGATCACGAGGTCAGGAGATCAAGACCATCCTGGCTAACACGATGAAACCCCGTCTCTACTAAAAGTACAAACAAAAAATTAGCCAGGCGTGGTGGCGGGCACCTGTAATCCCAGCTACTCGGGAGGCTGAGGCAGGAGAATGGCGTGAACCCGAAAGGCGGAGGTTGCAGTGAGCCGAGATTGCACCACTGCACTCCAGCCTGGGCGACAGAGCAAGACTCCATCTCAAAAAAAAAAAAAAAAAAAAAAAAGATTTTATTTTCTAAAGCAGTTTTAGGTTTACAGAAAAACTGGGCAGAAAGTTTAGAGTTCCCATATAGTGCCCCCAGTTTCTGCTATTATTAATATCTTGCATTAGAATATTGGTTCAATATTGATGAATCACTATTGATACTGATTATTAACTAATTGCTGACACTTCTTAACTAATGTCCATAGTTTACATTAGGGTTCACTCTTTGTGTTATGCATTCTACAATTTTCCACAAATGCATAATCACCGCTGCAGTATCACACAGAATAGCTTCACTGCCCTAAAAATCCCCTCTGTGGTCGGGCGCGGTGGCTCAAGCCTGTAATTCCAGCACTTTGGGAAGCCGGGGCGGGCAGATCATGAGGTCAGGAGATCGAGACCATCCTGGCCAACACGGTGAAACCCCGTGTTTACTAAAAATACAAAAATTAGCTTGGCATAGTGGCACATGCCTGTAATCCCAGCTACTTGGGAGGCTGAGGCAGAAGAATCGCTTGAACCAGGGAGTAGGAGGTTGCAGTGAGCCAAGATCATGCCACTGCATTCCAGCCTGGTGACAGAGCGAGACTCTGTCTCAAAAAAAAAAAAAAAAAATCCCCTCTCCTCCATGAGTTCATCCCTCCAGCCCTGCCCCCTAACCCCTGGCAACCACTCATCCTTTTACTGTCTCTATGGTTTTTCAATTTCCAGAATGTTATATAGTTGGAATCACGCAGCATATGGCCTTTCCAGGTTGGCTTCTTTCACTTAGTAATTGGCATTTAAGTTTCCTCCATGTCTTTTCATGGCTTGATGGCTCATTTCTTTTTGGCCCTGAATAAGATTCCATTGTCTGGATGTATATGCCCCTTGCTATGTACTAGACATTGATGTCAGAGCTAAGGAGATTCAGAGGAGGCTAAAAATTGGTTTCTACCTTCGAGGAACTTCTAGTCAAGGAGAGAAGACATGTACCCATGCAATGTCATTAACATGAAACAATAAGGCAGACACATCGGAAGACACACGTGAATGAAGAACCACTGCAACACTTAGAAGGAGGGAGGGGTGACTGGGCACAGTGGCTCAGGCCTGTAATCTCAGCCTTTGGGAGGCGGAGGCAGGTGGATGACGAGGTCAGGAGAACGAGACCAACCTGGCTAACACGGTGAAACCCCGTCTCTATTAAAAATACAAAAAAATTAGCCAAGCGTAGTGGCGGGCGCCTGTAATTCCAGCTGCTCGGGAGGTTGAGGCAAGAGAATTGCTTGAACCTGGGAGGCGGAGGTTGCAGTGAGCAGAGATCGCATCACTGCCCTCCAACCTAGGCGACAGAGCGAGGCAGAGGACCGAGAGGGGCTTTGAGGAAGGCAACGCTTGTCTTGGGACCTTCTCAACTTTCAACCCTGTATCCTTCCACTGAGGTTGAAGACAGAGAAGAGAAAAAAAGAGGGAAAAGATGCACCTATGGTGTGTCCATTTCTCTGTTGTGAGGTGGCCCTAGAATGGGGAGTGCCTCTGGCAATCAGGTTGCAAGTGTGCCGGCTCCTGCTGTCTCATCCCTTGCTTAACAGGAGAAGGACAGCAGCGAGGAAACTAGTGTCTATGTTAAACTCCATCTCAAGGAAGCAAAATCTCTCAAATCTTTAGCTGACTGTTTTGTGTATGTGTGTGAGTGCGTGTGTGTGTGGAGTATGAAGTTGACTTTAGAAGAGATCATTTTATATCATGTTTTATTGTGGTAAAATACACATAAAATAAAATTTACCATTTTTTTTTTTTTTTTTTTTTTTAGTTTGAGACAGTGTCTCACTCTGTCACCCAGGCTGGAGTGCAGTGGCACGATCACAGCTCACTGCAGCCTTGACCTTCTGGGCTCAGGTGATCCTCCCACCTCAGCCTCCCGAGTAGCTGGGACTACAGGCATGGCTCCACCAATTCTGGGTAATTTTTGTAGTTTTTGTAGAGACCGGATTTCACCATGTGACCGAGGCTGGTCTCAAACTCCTGGGCTCAAGCGATCTGCCTACCTTAGCCTCCCAGAGAACTGGGATTACAGGCATGAAAAACTGGCCATCTTAACCATTTTAACTGCACAGTTTAGTGGTATCAAGTATATTCACACTGTTGTGCCGCCATCAACACCATCCTTCTCCAGAATCTTTTCTTCTTCCCAAACTGGAATTCTGCATCCATTCAACTAACTCCTCATTCCCTTCCCCCACCCCCTGGCAACCACCATTTCACTTCTGTCTCCGAGTGTGACTACTCTAGGGACCTGAGATATGTCAGTGGAATCCTACAGCATTCGTCCTTTTGTTCTGTTTTCCACAGCATTTGCACCATTTTACATTTCCACAAGCAATGCACAAGGGTTCCAATTTCTCCACATCCTCGCCAATACTCATTACTCTCTGTGTTTTTGTTTGGTTTTGATAACAGCTATCCTAGTGGGTATGAAGTGGTATCTCATTCTAGTTTTGATTTCTTCAGCTACACTTTTTTTTCCGGAGACGGTCTCACTCTGTCGCCCAGGCTGGAGTGCAGTGATGCAATCACAGCTCACTGCAGCCTCAACCTCCTGGGCTCAAGTGATCCTCCCACCTTAGTCTCCCCAGTAGTTGGGATTACAGGCGTGCACCACTATGCCTGGCTAATTTTTTGTAGAGATGGAGTTTCGGCATGTTGCCCAAGTTGGTCTCGAACTCTTGAGCTCAAGTTATCCACCCGCCTTGGCCTCCCAAGGTGCTGGGATTACAGGTCTGAGCCACCGTACCTAGCCCTCAGCTAAACTCTTTTTTTTTTTTTTTTTTTTTTTTTTTGAGACGGAGTCTCACTCTGTCGCCCAGGCTGGAGTGCAGTGGTGCGCGATCTTGACTCACTGCAAGCTCCGCCTCCCGGGTTCACGCCATTCTCCCGCCTCAGCCTCCCAAGTAGCTGGGACTATAGGCACGTGTTACCACGCCCAGCTAACTTTTTGTATTTTTAGTAGAGACAGGGTTTCACCATGTTAACCAGGATGGTCTTGATATCCTGACCTCGTAATCCGCCCACCTTGGCTTCCCAAAGTGCTGGGATTACAGGTGGGGGCCACCTCTCCAGGCCTAAACTCTTTATTTGTTGGGGAACGGGTTGGAAGTCCTGATGCCTGTACAGCATATGAACTGTCAGTGAACTCAACTCTGCCTGTTAGAGGCCAGACTTCCCACCTTTGACAGTTCACCTGTGGGGCCTGTCGTTTAAAATATGGAGAAAATGTTAACATCCCTTCCCCACCCTTCCCTGCACTGCATCCTTCTTCCCCAAGGGTTATGGATCCTATTTGTTCATGTGTAAAATGTGCTTCTAAATAGTTAAATGCACACATATATTCGCATATAGTTGTGCCTTATCTTTTGTTAATTCATTTGTAAAATGGCAAGCAAGTCCAAAATACAGGGGTGCGAAAGCCAGAGTTGGGGCAAGGACTGTGCCACTCCAGCAGAAAAGGGTTGGGTAATGGTAGGGGTATGGAGGCTGGGGGATGGGAGTGAGCAGAGGGCCACAGAATTGGGAGCCATTCTTCATGTTTTCCTTTTTCTCCCACTTCTGGTAGCAAGATTTTTTTGTTTTTGCAGTTCATTCCAGTGTCTATTATCAAGCACACACAAGACAAGGCAAAGCTGAGACCAAGGCCTGGAGGATTCAGCTGCTAAAGATGCAGTAGCCATTTTTAGACTTGAACAGTTCATCATTCACAGAAACAGTGAAAGGAGGCCGGATGCGGTGGCTCACGCCTATAATCCCAGCACCTTGGGACACGAAGGCAGGCGGATCACCTGAGGTCAGGAGTTTGAGATCAGCCTGGGCAACATGGCAAAACCCCATCTCTACTGAAAATACAAAAATTAGCCGGGTGTGGTGGTGGGTGCTTGTAATCCCAGCTACTTGGGAGGCTGAGGCACGAGAATTGCTTGAACCCAGGAGGTGGAGGTTGCTGTGAGCTGAGATAATACCACTGCACTCCAGCCTGGGTGACAGAGTGAGACTCCATCTCAACAAAAACATAAAAAACAGAAACAGTGAAAGGAAGATTAACCAAAGGTGCCAGCTCTCCTGGGTCCTTGTCCCACACCAAAAAGAACGACCTTGAAACAAAAGGGACAGGATGACTGCAACAGAAGTTGAGGGCTGCCCCATTGCCAAAGGACTAATTCTAGACTGGCTGTATCCGACTGGCCAACTTGATAGGCCTGCTGTACTACCAGGAGGTGGGGCAGGAAGCCTCAGACCTCCTCAGAACCCAGGTGAAGAGAAACTGTCTCCTGACAGTCTCTAAAGAGAGATAGGGAGGCACTGTGAGCTAAACTGTGCCCCCACCCCCATTCATTCATATGTTGAAGTCCTAACCCCCAGGATCTCAGAATATAACTGTATTTGGAGACAGGCTTTTTACGGAGGTGATTAAATTAAAAATGAGGTCGTGAGGGTGAGCCTTAATCCAATCTGACTGGTGTCCTTATGAGAAGAGGAAATTACCACGCAGACACACACGCAGGGAAGACCACGTGAAGACACAGCGAGAAGCCAAGGACAGAAGCCTGGGACAGATCCTTCCCTCACAGCCCTCACAAGGAACCAACCCTGCCAACATCTTGATCTCAGACTTCCAGCCTCCAGAACTGTGAGACAATAAATATCTTTTGTTGAGGCTACACAGTGCATGGTACTTTGTCGTGGGAGCCCAAGCAGACTGCTCTAGGAGGCAAGTGGAAGATGGCCTCCGAGCAATTCCTCACAGGCCTCCTGTCTTCTCATGTTCTGCCAAGAGCAGATAAGTTGCATTTCAAGCCTTTGCCTGCATGGCCCGCATGGATATGTGCAAGGTAACTGGGGTGCCATGGCAGAGCCCTTTCCCCCAGCTGTCACCAGCTTTGTGGATAGTGAGAGATGTTGTGCTATGTGGCAAATATTTCAATGCACACGTGTTATTCATATTATTTTAACTTGTTTTTGTTTTTCTTTTTGAGACAAAATCTCACCTGGTCGCCTAGGTTGAGTGCAGTGGTGCAATCATGGCTCACTGCAGCCTCCACCTCTCAGGCTCAAGCAATCCTTCCGTCTCAGCCTCCCACGTACTTGGGACTACAGGTGTGCACCACCACACCCAGCTAATTTATTTTGTGTGGAGACAGGGTCTCACTCTGTTGCCCAGGCTGGTCTCCAACTCCTGACCTCAGGTGATCCACCCACCTCGGTGTCCCAGAGTACTGGGATTACAGGCGTGAGCCACGGTGCCTGGCCCTAATTTTTGTATTTTTTAAAGTAGAGACGAGGTTTCACCATGTTGGCCAGGCTGGTTTCAAACTCTTGACCTCAAGTGATCCGACCGCCTTGGCCTCCCAAAGTGCTGGGATTACAGGTGTGAGCCACCTTGCCTGGCCTTATAATGTTTTTTAAAAAATATTTCTTATATTTTTTTATTTAATTAATTAATTAATTAATTAATATTTTTAGACAGAGTCTTGCTCTGTTGCCCAAGGCTGGAGTGCAGTGGTGCAATCACCGCGCACTACAACCTCAACTTCCCTGGCTTAGGTGATCCTCCCACCTCAGCCTCCTAAATAGTTGGGACTACAGCTGTTTGCCACCACACTGGGCTAATTTTTAATTTTTTATATTTATTTTTTGTAGAGATGAGGTCTTGCTGTGTTGCCCAGGCTGGTCTGCCACTCCTGGCCTCAAGTGATCCACCCGCCTCAGACTCCCTGTCTAAAAAAAAAAAAAAAAATTATTTACATTTCTTTAAAGGTGTATATAATTAAAATAATGACTGGAACTGCCAGATCACCCTCCAAAAAAGATTGCACCAATTTTCACGCTCACCGATAACACATGCAAGTTATCTTTTCCCACATCTTTGCCAACAGCGGATGCTGGAAAGCTTTTTGATTTTGTGTCAGCTTGATGGCTTTTTTTTTTTTTTTTTTTTTTAAAGGATCCTCTCGATTTCATTGGCATTTTTCTGGTCACCCGTCGGTTGAGCATCTCTCCTATTTATTGCGCATTTGCATTTCTTTTTCTATGACTTACCTGTTTATATTCTCCCCTTCCCCATGTTTCTATTGAACTGTTTGCCTGTTTCTTGTTTATATGTAATGGATATCCACTTTTTGTTGGATGTGTAGCAAACATAGTCTGCTGAAGTATTTTTTGTTTATTCCTTTTGTTTATGGCAAATCTTGGGCAAGCAGCACAAATAAGTGAAGCAGGCGTGAAGGGCATCTCTCTAGGATCGGCAGCCCCTCCTGGGCTCCAGCTAACCCCTGCTGGGTGAGAAGGTGGAAACCTCTGTGCCAAATCTTCTGATTTTTCAGGAGATGCCGTATATATGGGTATTTACAGGAAAATTTCCAATTCTTTTTTTTTTTTTTTTTTTTTGAGATGGAGTCTCGCTCTGTCGGCCAGGCTGGAGTGCAGTGGCACAATCTTGGCTCACTGCAACTTCCGCCTCCCGGGTTCACACCATTCTCCTGCCTCAGTCTCCCGAGTAGCTGGAACTACAGGCGCCCGCCACCACCTGCGCCTAATATTTTTGTATTTTTAGTAGAGACGGGGTTTCACCATGTTAGCCAGGATGGTGTCGATCTCCTGACCTCATGACCCGCCCGCCTTGGCCTCCCAAAGTGCTGGGATTACAGGCGTGAGCCACCGCGCCCAGCCTTTTGTTTTGTTTTGTTTTTTTGTTTTTGAGATAGAGTCTTGTTCTGTCAACCAGGCTGGAGTGCAGTGGTGTGATCTCGGCTCACTGCAACCTCTGCCTCCCGGGTTCAAGCAATTCCCCTGCCTCAATCTCCCGAGTAGCTGGGATTACCGGCGCCCACCACAATGCCTGGCTAATTTTTAGTAGAGATGGGTTTTCACCATGTTGGCCAGTCTGGTCTCAAACTCCTGACCTCAGGCGATCTGCCTGTCTCGGCCTCCCAGAGTGCTGGGATTACAGGCATAAGCCACCACGTCTGGTCAAAAACCAATTTAAAAACCCTGGCAACTCGTTCAAAAATTTGTAAGCACTATAAAAGACACCACCTGTTTGAGCTGGGTTGCATTTGCAGGACGCCAGTTTGCAATCTCTGGTTGATGGTGTATTTTTGTTGCACAGGAGTTTTTTGTTTATTTTGTTTTTTTTAAAGAGAGGTCTTGCTATATTGTCCAGGCCGGTCTTGAACTCCTGGCCTCAAGTGATCCTCCCGCCTCAGCCTCCCAATGTCTTGTGATTACAGGCATGTCACCACACTTGGCTGCAAAGTTCTGTTTTGTCACATCTGTCCATCTTTTCCTTTATGACTTTGGAGCCCTGTGTTACTCTTTTTCTCTTTTTACCATTCTTTTTTTTTTTTTTTTTGAGACAGAGTCTTGCTCTTTTGCCCAGATTGTAGTGCATTGGCACACTCTTGGCTCACTGCAACCTCTGCCTCCCGGGTTCAAGCAATTCTCCTGCTTCAGCCTCCTGAGTAGCTGGAACTAGGGGTGCACGCCACCACGCCCGGCTAATTTTTTGTATTTTTAGTAGAGACGGGTTTCACCATATTGGTCAGGCTGGTTTTGAACTCTTGACTTCAAGTAATCGGCTTGCCTTCGTCTCCCAAAGTGCTAGGATTACATGAGTGAGCCACTGTGCCTGGCCCTTTCTACCACTTTAGCATTTTTTTAAAAAAACTCTTTAAATCCTTCTATTTTAAGGATACATAAAGAAGCTTTCATGCTTTTTATTCATGTCTCCTTAATGAGAAATAAAAGAAAGTGTATACATTACTGGGCTTGGAGGGTAGGGCAAGACATGACCTTGGGGACTTGGGTGGCTAGGCCTGGGAATGGCTGAAGCACCAGCATTAGAACTCCTCATCAGCTTCCCATTTTCTTTTCCTTTTTTGAGACAGGATCTCCCTCTGTCACCCAGGCTGATCATAGCTCACTGCAACCTGGCACTCCTGGGCTCAAATGATCCTTCCACCTCAGCCTCCTGAGTAGCTGAGACTGTAGGCATGCATCACCATGCCCAGTTAATTTTTTTTTAAGATTTTTTTTTTTTTTGTAGAGGTGGAGGGTCTTTCTTTGTTGCCTAGGCTGGTCTCGAACTCCTGGCCTCTAGTGATGCTCCCACCTCAGGCTCCTGAAATGCTGGGATTACAGGCATGAACCACCTTGCCCGGCCTCCATTTTATTTTCTTTCTTTCTTTCTTTCTTTTTTTTTTTTTGAGACAGAGTCTCACGCGGTTGTCCAGGCTGGAGCGCAGTGGCACGATCTCGGCTCACTGCAATTTCTGCCTCCCAGACTCAAGTGATTCTCCCACTGAAGCCTCTGAAGTAGCTGGGGCTACAGGCATATGCCACCATGCCTGGCTAGCGTTTTTGTATCTTTTTTTCTTTATTTTCTTTTTCTTTTTTTTTTTTTTTTTTTGAGACGGAGTCTTGCTCTGTCGCCCAGGCTGGAGTGCAATGACGCGATCTCAGCTCACCGCAACTTTTGCCTCCTGGGTTCAAGCAATTCTTCTGCCTCAGCCTCTTAAGTAGCTGGGATTACAGGTGCACACCACCACGCCTGGCTAATTTTTTGTATTTTTTAGTAGAGACGGGGTTTCACCATGTTTGCCAGGCTAGTCTTGAACTCCTGACTTCAAGTGATCCGTCTGCCTTGGCCTCCCAAAGTGCTGGGATTTCAGGCGTGAGCCACCGCACCTGGCCTGTATTTTTTTTTTTTTTAAGTAGAGACAGGGTTTCGCCATATTGCCCAGGGTAGTCTCAAACTCCTGAGTTCAAGCAATCCACCCACCTCAGCCTCCCAAAGTGTGGAGATTACAGGCATAAGCTACCATGCCTGATCTTCCATTTTCTTATTTAAGGCCAAAGACCCCCGACATGGTGACATTTCAGGGGGAAAGAATAAAGCTTCTCATTCCACAATGAAACCAGAGGGCCTGGGACACTTAAATTCATACTAAAGTGTAAATGACTTACTTCAAACTCTTTCTTGGGAGTAAGTGTGTGAGTTAGAGCAGGGAGAGAGCAACTGGGCACTGTAAGCCTGAAAGTGCAGGAGGGCAGAGGAGTTCAACTTGAGCCCCACTCCTCTGTCTGGGGGAACTTCCCCATTCCCAATCGTGCGAGGCCCTCCCTGCAACACTTGGCTTCCACTCTGGACTGGTGCTGGCATAGCTCCAAGCAGAGTGGATGGGAAGCAAAACAAACACCCCCAACCATCTGGGGCTGTTTAATGGCCTTTGGTGGCATCATCTGGGCATTTGTCACCCATCATAATGCACAGCTTGCTTTGGCCAAAGCAGCCCATCCTAGAAACTCCTCCAAGGGTTATCCGGCTGTGTAGAAGGTGGGATCTGATGAGGGGCAAGACAGGAGATCACTGGCTGGGGATGGGCCAGGGCTCATTCCTTTTTCTGGCACAGGATGAGAGAGGTGCTGGGCTCACCCGAGAGAGTTGGTGCTGATGGGCATGCATTTACTCCTAATGATTATAATTGCATTTTTATAATTATAATTATAATTGAGCACCTAGTGTGTCCCAGAAGCTGTACTAAGCACTGGATATGCACCACCTCAACTCCTTTAATCCACACCCAGCTTTCAAGGTAAGGCTGCTACTATTTTGTGATAGGGCCCAGTGTAAACCAGGAAGCATGCATGAGCCTGGCCTCTCAATGCTAATTCCAGCCCAGGGCTTCCTGTCCTCCCCACCCCAGGCAGGGAGGGGTGGCCCTCCATTCCAGCAACCTCTCCAGCAGGGCCTTGCAGGGCCCTGGTCCCATGTCTCCAGCCTAGAGGAGGGTGGGAAGCAGCCCTAGTTACTCACTGTGCAGGCTCCATCCTCGCTGACCCCACCCCTTTTGCCTTCCTGGTTGCTGCTGCTCCCTGCCCATCTCTCCCCTTGTTGAGGACTAATGTGTCCTGAGCCACTCGCTGACAATCCAGGTGTGAACCAACAATGAAGGTGCTGGATGGGAAGGGTTTTAAGGTGTGACTTCTCCAAGCCTCTTGGATTTGTAAAAAGCAGCACAGACAATAACAGTTTATGTCCTGATTATGAAAGCAATTCATGCCCTTCATAGAGAAGTCAAAGATACAGAAAGATATAAAGAAGGAAAAACCACAGCCTACCACTTGGAGATAATTATCATCAATATTTTCAGGTGGTTCTTGCCAGTCATTTTCATATGTTTATATATAAATATATAATTTTAAGCAAAATTGAGATCATTTTAGCAATGTACTTTTGGATCAGTTCTTCCCACAAATTGTATCATGTGCGAGCACTTCTAAAAGGGATGCCTTGAAGGTAAAAGTCTTTTGGGGGCTGGATGTGGTGGTTCACACCTGTAATCTCAGCACTTTGGGAGGCTGAAGCGGGAGGATCCCTGGAGTCCAGAAGTTTTGAGACCAGCCTTGGCGAGACACTGTCTCTACAAAATAAAAATACAAAAAATTAGCTGGGCATAGTGGTGCATGCCTGTGGGCCCAGTTACTCAGAAGGCTGAAGTAGGAGGATCACTTAAGCTCAGGAGTTCAAGGCTGCGATGAGCTAAGATTGCATCACTGCTACATGCCTGCCTAGGCAACAGAGAGAGACTCTGTCTCTCAAAAAAAAAAAAAAAAAAAAAAAAAAAAAAATTCTTCCTGAGTCAGATGGGTAGAATCAAGGAAAGGAGAGGATGTGGAGGTTTGATCAGCTGGGGGGCCCCCACCTCACCTTCACCCTGGACCTCTGCCTGGGGTGGAGAGTGGAGAGTGACACCATCAGCTTGGGATGAGGGTGAGGGAAGAACCCTTTGCCACCCTGTTCACTCACCAGTTCCAGGGAGGTGGGGAGCCTCCCTGCAACATTCACCTGCCTTTGAGGTAGGGGCCTCTGGTCATGTCTCACCCCCACCCCATTGTAAGCCAGGTGCCCCCTCCCCCCGCACAGTCACCCCCTCCCCTGCCCCGCCTGGTTTCCTGTGTGTGTGTGTGTGTGTGTGTGTGTGTGTGTGTGTGTTGAGGGAACATGTCACAGAGGGACAAATGGGCTGGCTTCTGGATCCTTGAGGCACTCTAGTGGCGGGGGCAGGGCACCCTTGGCCAAGGCATTTCCTGTCTCTTGAGAAACAAGCTGCCTTTTGGCCGTGACCACAGAGCTACTGATCCCCATTAGCTGTTTTCCTAGAAGTGAAAATGGATTTGCTCTGAGTTCTGTCATCCCTTGTGACCCAGGGCTCACAGAGGCTGGGCCAAGAGCACAGGACTCACCACCCAATGGAGCCATGCTAATCTACCCTCAAGGGGACCTGGGCTTAATGCCAGCCTTGTGAGTATGCTCCCTGGCTCGTTCCTCTAACCACCTGACGATGACAAAGCTCTAGAAAGGTGTGACAGTTTGGTGTTTCCCTGGAAGGTCATCCATTCATCGGTGCCAATAGAGGATGCCCTTCTAGACCACAGTGGTTAGAATCCAAGAGACCTGGGTTAGAGTCCCACCTCTGACCCTGGCTGGGCCACCTTGGACAAGTTACTTAACCCCTCTGAGTTCTGCTTTAAATGGCATACATACCACATCTCCCACAGTACCCGAAACACAGCAGGCACTCCATAAATGATCATTATTGTGTCTTAAATTTACTCCTAACTTTTGGCAGCAAATATTATCACCCCATTTTGTGGAGGGGGCCACAGAGGCTCAGAAAGGTTCACCAGTGAGTGCTTCAGTTCCTTTTTACTGTGCAAAAACTACCCCAAATCTTAATGGCTTAAAATGACAATGAATGATAATTTCTCATGATTCCGTAGATTAATTGGGTAGTTCTTGGGCTCCATATGGTGTCAGCTGGGGTCTCTCATGGGGATACAATCAATCGGCAGCTAGATTGGGCTGGAAGGTCAAAGAAGGTCTCTCACATGATTGGGACCTTGGTGCTGGCTGTTGGCTGGGTGGCCTGAGCTCTCTTCTTCATGACCTTTTCATCTGGCTGGCTTGGGCATCTTCAAGTATGGCAGCTGGGCTTCGGGAGGGAGTGTTCCAAGACGACAACCCTCAATATGCGAGCAATTATCCTTCCTCTGCTTTTCCTCATGCTCATTAATATTCCATTGGCCAAAGAAAGTCACATGGTCAAACTCATAGTCAACACATGGGATGTGGGAGGCATGGCTCCTAGGGGACTGCCTGTGTAACAGTCTAGCCACAAAAGCTTGCCTCGGATGCCACGGCCACTGACTGATATAGCTGGGATTTGAACCCAAGCCTGTCTGACTCCAGATCTACGCTCCTTCCTCAAGTATTGTTTGAGGCTGGCGTTTGTGGTTCCACTGCCTGAACCTAGTGGTTAGGCGATTTTCCATCTTGTCTCCAGCCTACCTGTGTCCCTGGTACTCTCTGTGATGTTCTTATCGTACCTCTCCTGCTCCCGACAGAGGGGAGAGAAACACCCTTCTTCTGCTGGGCTCCCCCTGCCCTTTACTCCTCCGTGTTGACTGCAGAGATCTACCCCTGCTTCCTCCAGAGTCCCAGAGAGGTTAGTGGTGGCCCCATCCCTTCTGACCCCTCCTGCAGCAGCAGCAGCCTGGCTCTGCAGGCCTCATGACCCACATGCCCTTCTGGGCCTCAGCTCAATTTTCAAGGGTACTTTTATTGGGAAAGTGAGGGATCACGAGAACAAAGACAACATCCTTGAGATAAGCCCAAGTTTACAGCATGCTGTCGTCATCCCAATGGACTTCCGGTCTCCCTACCAGCTGGGCCGTCTTCTGAGATGGGCCCCCTCCCCTGACCCCTGTCTACACTCAGCCAGAAGCTGATTTGAGCTGGTCCCATGGTGCTGCCTGTGGGAACCCAAGCCCTTCCTGCTCCTATCTGCCTCTGGCTGGATGACGCCCTGGGCAATTCCGCCCACTGGTTTGACCCCAGGCCCCAAACCTAGGTCAGGAACGCCCTCCTCACAGTCCTTCCCTGCTCCCAGTTCAGTGTTGACAGTGAGCAGTGCTCGCTTTGCTACGGCTAGGCCCTCACTCTCCTCTCTTTTCAAGGCCCCAAGAGAGTAAGCCATTTATTCACACCCTATCTTGACGCAAAGCCGGGGCCTTGAACCTGGGGCACTGCTTTCAGCCATTATTCTTGCAGAGGCCCCAGTGCTCCTAGCCTGCATTTTTGGAGTCTGAGCAGAGCCCACAGCTGTTTTGCCTCAGCTAGGAGTGAAGGCTGACAAAGAGCAAGGTCTCTGGAGAAAGAGGAAATGTTTTCTGGATGCCGAACTGGTGACTGTGGGGGGTGTGGGGCAGCGGGGAGGGAGGGGCTCTCACTTGTGCCCAGGGAAAGGTCATGGTCAATGAGGAAGCCTTTGATGGGGAGAGTCTGAGATGAGACCCAGGAACATCACCACGCAGCTGTCCAGGAAAGATGTGGGACCCTCTGTCAGATCAGGCCAGTTCTCTTAAGGTAAGATCAGCAGGCCAAGGTCCTGGGATGTGGGAGCTCCTAGGAAGTGGACTGGGATGCCTGAGGGATCCAAGAATTAGCAGTGTCCTGTGTGGTCTCGCTGAGGGAAGCCAGGCAAATTCTAGCAGCTCAGCTGTAACAGCCAGAGCTCTTGGCTCCAAGCAACAGGAAACAATTCTGGCTTATTTAAGCAGAAAAGGACTTTATGAAAAGGATCTTGGGGAACTCACAAAATAACCAAGAGGGCTGAAGAATCCAGTTTGGTGAGCCGACCAAGGAGGCTGTACAGCAGTCAGGACCACAGCCAAAGCCAGGCCAATCCAGGGATGACCTCGCTGCCAAGTCCAGGACTCCCTGGCATACACTGCCACCTTGGGACATGGATATGGTCCCTGCCGCCCCAGGAAATGGAATGCCATTGCCTTGGTGACTGCCACCGTCCACCAGAATGGACTTCAGTGCTCCTTGCATCTCAGTATTACCAGTTCCCAACTCCAAGCCTTTAATAGGGGCATCTGATGGGTTGAGCCTAAGGCAGGAGCCTATGCCAACTGCAATGGCGGCTGTGAAAGTGCCTATCTGGGATTTTTAGCTTCTCTGGTGGGAGGCAACTAGGAAGATGGAGGATTCTCCAAATATGGGAGGAGAGGTTGGAGGCTAGATACCTCACCTGGAGAAATGCAGGGCAGCTGAGTGTTGGAGAAACGTGTCTCCAGAGACAACCTGTGCATGTATTCCCCCTCCTCCAGATGTCGATGTCGGGGGGCAGGGGGGTGAGGTCAGGAAGTATACAACGTGGGGTTGGGAACCCTGGGTTTGATTATGAGTCGCCTCTGCCTGTCAACCTGAGATAAGCTATTCACAATCCTGGGGCCTCAGTTGTACCTCAGTGCCTTTGAGCATGCAGAAGGAGTGTGCTAGCTTTTGCTGTCGTGTGGGCCCTCTGGCCGAATGATGCCCCAAGACTGCCAAAACCCCAAATGGAATGGGGCTGTTTGCTCAAGGTAATGATTGAAAGTACAGGTTCTGGAGTCAGGGAGATTGGGGTTTACCAGCCATGTGCCTTTGGATGTGTTCTTTAACCTCTCTGAACATTAGTTTCCTTATCTGCAAAATGTAGGCATGGTGGCAGGCACACAGCCTCCCTTCCAACCTCGTCCTATGGTGCCCCCATGGTCTGCAGAGACTGAAAGGCTAAAAACTGGATTTCCCAGACACCTTTGCAGCTGGGACTGTGGATGAGAATTCAGTTTTACCAGTTAGATGCACTCGTGTGAAGTTAGGATGGCAGATGTGAGGCAGAGCCCACAATTCTTGCCTGCTGCTCTGGCTGTACCTGCTGGAGGTGTGTGTGTGTGCGTGTGCGTGTGCGTGTGTGTGTGTGTGAAACAACATTCTAGTGTTTGCTCAGTTACCAGCTGTGTGGGTGTTGAGAGGGGTTGTGGTGGCAGTGGCTTCCTGATCCTTGGATCACAGCTATGGTAGTGCACTCTGGAAATCTACATTTCCAGAGGCGGGCTCCCTCACGCCCCACCTTTCTGATAGTGGAAGAGATGGCAGTAATCTTGGCGGACCAGTTCAGTGGTGTTGTTTTGGGAGCCCAGAGACTGACTGCTCCTCCTGCACCCTTCCAATAATTTTGTCAGTACCTAATTTCCTGTGTTAAATCTCTTCTTGCTTAAAATAGCTGGAGAGGTTCTCTCTTTCCTGCAATGGAACTCCAACTGCTGTCAGGGTAACCCCCATTTGCTCACAAGGTTATTGATGGAATGAAACGAGATGATAAATCCCTTTATGTATGCTAGGTATTTGTCTTTTTCTTTTTTTTTTTTTTTCGAGGCAGAGTCTCGCTCTGTCGCCCAGGCTGGAGTGCAGTGGCACGATCTCCGCTCACTGCAAGCTCTGCCTCCTGGGTTCACGCCATTCTCCTGCCTCGGCCTCCCGAGTAGCGGGGACTACAGGCACCGCCACCACACCTGGCTAATTTTTTGTATTTTTAGTAGAGATGGGGTTTCACCGTGTTAGCCAGGATGGTCTCGATCTCCTGACCTCGTGATCCACCCACCTCGGCCTCCCAAAGTGCTGGGATTACAGGCATGAGCCACCGCGCCCGGCCTGCTAGGTGTTTTTCAAAAACGGGTCTCTTTTTTTCAGAGGTGACTAAATGTGATAGAAACCCTTGTGACAAGCCACCCTAATTTGTACAAGCTCTCAGCCAGTTGTTTTACATAGAGTTGCTGGGGCAGGAAACAACCTGAAAGAATTCAGATTCTTTGGGTGGGTCGCCTGCTTTCAAAGGCTCATCAAGTCCTTGTACTTATTCAGGGGGAGTTCTGCCTCCCTGCCTACCATTAGAGCAATGACTGGCACCACAGGCATGGCACAGGCAGCTGGGAAACGTGACAGGCTTCCTGGTGTGAGCCCAGAAGTTCAGCTGCCAGAGATCCTCCTCCGTCTGTGACTGTGCTCCACCATGATCACTACTAGTTCGTGTTAAAGCACACTGTTTAGGCTGGGCGTGGTGGCTCACGCCTGTAATCCCAACACTTTGGGAGGCTGAGGCGGGTGGATCACTTGAGGTCAGGAGTTCCAGACCAGCCTGGCCAACATGGTGAAACCCCGTCTCTACTAAAAATACAAAAATTAGCTGGGTGTGATGGCTCACACCTATAATCCCATCACTTTAGGAGGGCGAGGCAGGCAGATCACTTCAGGCCAAGAGCTGGAGACCAGCCTGGCCAACATGGTGAAACCCTGTCTATTCTAAAAATACAAAAATTAGCAGGGGTGGTGTCATGCGCCTGTAGTCTCAGCTATTCAGAAGGCTGAGGCAAGAGACTTGCTTGAACCCGGGAGCCGGAGGTTGCAGTGAGCTGAGATCGCGCCACTGTACTCCAGCCTGGGCGACAGAGTGAGACTTCATCCCCCTCCCCCCAAAAAAATTTTAGCTGGGCGTGGTGGTGTGCACTTCTCATCTCAACTACTTGGGAGGCTGAGGCAGGAGAATCACTTAAACCCGGGAGGCAGAGGTTGCAGTGAGCGGAGATGGTGCCACTGCACTCCAGCCTGGGCGACAAAGCAAGACTCTGTCTCAAAAAAAAAAAAAAAAAAAAAAAAGAAAAGAAAAGAAAAGAAAAGAAAAGAAAAAAGCACGTTGTTTAATTCCTGCCTCCTCCCAGTTAATCTCCACGCGATATTTACAAAACCTTCCCCTCCCCTCCCATGAAGAACAGGCTGACAAAAGATCTTGCTTTCTGTGGTGAAGAATGTTCTCATGGCCATGGCATTGGCCTCCCGAGTTAGGAGTTTCCAGAGAAAACAACTGAGAGGATGTAAATTGTACAAGGACAGGTTGCTTGGGGAGAAGTTCAAAAGACAAGGCTGGGCTTGGAGGACTGGGCCACCCATGCAGAAGGGCGTTGGGTGCTGCGAAAGGAGAGGAACACAGACCTGGAGAAAGGGCGTGAAAGTAAAGGGGGATCTTGGAAAGCCCCCCGGCCCCCGACCCTGTTCAGTGGACAGAATGCTTCTCTCCCCTCATAGATCCAAATCCTTCATCTTCCCATCTCACCCTCTTGCTCTCTGTCATTCGATTTCCTGCCACAAAATGGGGACCCTCTCTGGAGTGAGGAACCAGGCAGGTGGCCCTAGGGGCCTCCAAGCTGGGTGGAAGCTGGGCTGGGGTTGGTTGCCGGAACAATCCAGGCTCCACTCCAGCCCATAGGGGGCTTGAGGCTGGGTGGGTGTGATAAACTGTTTCAGTGGTTTTCAGGAGCCCTAATCAATTGCGAGGCAGAGCAAAGCCCTCTGGGGACAGATAAAGCCAGCCCTGTGTCAGTGCCCAGTTGGAGTTTGTGTGGTTTGAACTCTTGTGTGGTTTGGACAAGTTCACCGGGTTTTGCTGGGGCGGTTTATTCTGTTTCCAAACTGCAGTAGAGGGAGGCAAACGGCCCTTGGACCCTACAAACCACTCCTGAAATGCGATAGGTGGCCTCTCCTCTCTCCCGCATGGTCCCAAAGGCTCAGGGAAGAGAGGCCGGGCAGGTCCAGGCCATAGCGTTCCTGGTTCCCGCCGGTGGCTCCGGGTGTAGACATTTCTAGAAACGCTCCCCCGCCCAAGGCTGGCTAGACCTTCCCGTTGGGGAGCTGAGCTGCTGCAGGTTTGACTGTCTGCTCCCGCTTCCAAACTAGAAAGACGAATGCCCACTTTCGGATTCCATCTTCTGCCACGGACGCCTCCGGGACGCGCAGCCGCCCGGCGCAGAGGAAGCCCGGGACGCTGGGGACACCGCCTGGAGCCTCCGCGCATAGCACCGGGGCGTTTTTTTCCTTCCAGCTGGAGGCTTCCCATTTAACCTCTAAAGTGCCAGAAGATCCGGATCTCTCGCGGGCAGGCCTTTGGCTGGCTCTGGGCGAGGCTGGGACCCCAGATCCGAGTGCCTCGGGCGAGCACTCGGCGTGCAGATGTCTTGGGGGGCCTATGCGCTGGAGAGGAAGTCTGCCCAGCGAGGTGGACGGACACTGGGCCCTCGGGGACCCATCTGACAACGCCTGGTTCCCTGGGAAGCCTGTGCGAGCCTGCGGGGGGCCAGGGCAAAATAGAACCAGGAACATGTGTTGTTTGGGAGGGAAGCCGGGGCGCATGGCATGTCTCAATAGTGCTGGCACCCTCCAGGGACCTTCCTGCTTCCACAGAAGGTGGGGACGGGGAGGCGAGCATGGAGAGAGAGAAAGGGAAGTGGGAAGAAATTGGTCACGGAGGAAGCTATTTTTATGCTTTGCTACAGCTGCGTGCGTTTCTCTGACCAACTAGGCAGCGAAAATTAGACCGGCTCCGGCTGAAAACAGGCCCTAAACTTCACCGGGGGGTGGGGGTAGTGGGACACGCGCAGGAAAGGGGAGGAGAGGGGGAAATCCCCGTGGATCTGGCAAACCCCAGTGTCCCGGAAGCTGTCAATGCGCAGCGAACAAGCTCCCCTGCCCTCCCCGGCTCCAGATGCCTCAACCTTCACCTTGGATGTCGGAGGCATCCTTTCCCCTCTGTGTCACATCTTGGGCATGACACAGCCAAGACTGAGGGTTAGTTCATCAGTGTCTTCTGCTTTTAGGCCTCAGAGGACCTTATCCTTTTTGGCAGGGGACCAGACCTCCTGGGTGGCCTCCGTCACCACTAAGTCACTTGGGCACCTGGAGAAATGGCAAAGGTCCCAAACAGGAAACCAAGATTGGGAAGTGAGGACCCTAGAATTAGAATGTTTTGGGGTCTATGATTGTCTAGGTCAGCGGTTCCCAAAGTGTGGTCTGAGGATCCCTGTGGTTCCCTGAGCCCTTTTCAGACTGTTCTTTTCTAACTGCAAAGCTCCATTAGGCTGGATTTTCTTCAACCAAAACAACGTATCACAACGCATTGGATGCCCAAGCCACTATGAGGAAGCAGCTGTCTTCGATTAAGCCAGATATTAGAGAGGTTTGCAAAAATGTAAGAACGATGCCACTTTTCTCCCTAAACTTTTTTGTTTATTTGTTTTGGAAAATATGGTTATTTTTAAATAGAATTGTGCTATTGATGTTACTATAGACGTTACCATGCATTTTATCCATTGCTGTGTAACAAGTTACCCCCAAAACTTAGTGGCTGAAAGCAACAGACATTTATTATCTCACACAGTTTCTGTGGGTCAGGAATCTGGGAGCAGCTTAGCTGGGTGGTTCTGGCTCAGGGTCTCTTAGGAGACTAATCAGGGTGTGTTCCAGGGGTAGGATCATCTCAAAGCTCAGCCGGGGAAAGATCCACCTCCAGGCTCACTCGTGGCTGCTGACAGGCCTGGGTTTCTTGCCACGAGGCCCTCTCCATGGGGCTGCCTCGTGACAAGGCAGCTGGCTCCTCCTAGGGAGAGAAAAGAGGGCACCCAAGACAGAAGGCACAGTCTTTTTTGTAATCTAATTTTGGAAGCCACATCCCTATAGGACAATAGATCTATTAGGAGTGAGTCTGTAAGTCCAGCTAGCATTCAAGGGGAGGGAATTACTCAAGGGTGTGGGTGACAGAAAGTGGCAATTACTGGGCACCATCTTAGAGGCTGCCCACCACACATGTAATATATTAATGATTGTTATTTTTAGATCAATTAATACATAAATATTAAAAATGTTCCTGTTTTCATTTTTAATGTGGGAAATACTGATAAGACCAATATAACCAAAAGCATTTTGGAGTCCTCGATAATAAATTAAAAAGTCAAGGAGTCCCAAGACCTAAAGGTTTGAGAACTGCTGGTCTAGGTTTGTGGTATTTACAGGAGAAGTACCTTGGTACTATGTGGGGGCCAGTCCATCCACCCACCCATCCACCCATCCATCCATCCATCTATCCCTCCATCCATCCATCCCTCCATCCTTGCATCCATCCATCTACACACTCAGCTATCCACCCATACATGCAATCAAAATATTCGAACTACTGGGCTAGGGCTGGTGCTTTAACAGTAAACAAGACCGCCAGTGATTGTCCTGTGGAGCTATAATATGTTAACAGATTACACAATTAACAAATAAATAAGATAAATTTTTAAAACAGTAACTTCAAGTTGTGATAAGTTGGGGCCCCAAAGCCTAGACCCTGGAGAAGCAGTTACTGTTGAATTGACACTATTTTGGGGGGCATTATAATAGGTGACCCACACTGTGGGTGAGGTGGGCCCAGACTGCATGGTCCAGGGAGAAGGGAGTATGTCCCAGCTGTGGCCAGATAAGTGTAAAGCCCTAATGAGCCAGAATAATCTGGTATCTCCCAGGTTCTTCGTGCCTAGTTAATTTTTGCCTCCCACCCACAATGAGTTTTTCACAAAAGTCCAGCTTCCTTTAAGTCTCTAGGGCAAGCCTGGGGGGAAATAGTCCAGGTTTGTCCTGGAAGCCAGGGTACTGGTGACTGTGAGACTTAGGGTGAGAGGCTCTCACATGGAGGATGCAACCCATATGGGCAGAATAACTGGGACTACAGGCGCGTTCCACCATGCCTGGCTAATTTTAAAAAATGTTTTTTTGTAGAGACCCAAGCTGGTCTCAAGCTCCTGAGTTCAAGTGATCCTCCCACCTCGGCCTCCCAAAGTATTGGGATTACAGGCATGAACCACTGTTCTCCACCTGATAACATTTTTTGGGAGGAGGTAGGGATAGTCTGGGGCAGAGACAGGCAGTGATCCCAAGCTGGAGACACAAGGAGGCCAGGCTATGGGACAGAAGCAGGGGGTGGGTGGCTGGGATGGGAATAGAGCATACATGACAAATAGTGGCTGAGCACAGTGACTCACGCCTGTAATCCCAGCACTTTGGGAGGCCAAGGCGGGCAGATCACTTGAGGTCAGGAGTTCAAGACCAGCCTGGCCAGCATGGTGCAACCTGCCGTCTCTACTAAAAATACAAAAATTAGCCAGGTGTGGTGGTGCACGCCTGTGATCCCAGCTACTTGGGAGGCTGAGGCAGGAGAATTGCTTGAACTCGGGAGGTGGAGGTTGCAGTGAGCTGAGATCACACCATTGCACTCCAGTTTGGGCGACAGAGCAAAACTCCGTCTCAAGGAAAAAAAAAAAAAAAAGACAAGTAGTGACCTTTCCTACTTAAAACCCTTGCCTAGGCCAGCCCTGTTCTGAGCATCAGCTGAAAGACTTTGAGCATTTTTAAAGAGGAAATGTGCCCCCTCCGGCTCCCCCCAACTCGTGGTTTCACAGTGTATATTGTGCTTCAGAAGGCAGGGCTCACCCCCTCAGGGGACACAGCAGCATTAATCTGTTACAGCTGCTTTTAGTGACCAGGTCCCAGCACACAACAGCCTCCAGAAAGACCAGGCCAGGGCTCTTTGGAATTACATGGGGCAGGGGTGCTTTTTTCTAGGGTGGGTGGGTCTTTGCGGACCAGGCACAATTCTGCTTCCAGAGCAGTCTTCACCATAATGGTCCGTTGGTGGCTTCAACCTCAGATTTGAATGTGGGCTGCATCACAGCAAAATGCTAAAACCTTGTGAATATTTGTATGCAAGTTCAAGCCCTATTTGGCTCTTGACCCCTTTTAAGAGAGAACGGGATGTTGCCATTGGTTTCAGGCCTCATCTGTGGATTAAATTGAGCTAATAATAACCAGCTCAATTGCCCCTAACATCAGTGGTTCCGGAAGCATGGTCCTGGCCCGGCAGCATCACTGGGGAGCTTGTTAGAAACACAGATGTTGGGGGCTCACACCAGACTGGCTGAGTCACACTCTTTGGAGATGGGCTGAGGCCTGGGGATCTGTGTTTTAACAAGCCCTCCGGTTGATTCTGATGCCCATTCAAGTTTGAGAGTCACTGTTCATTAAGTGTATTAAACCTATTTAGGAGATGAAGAAAATGCAGTCCAGAGGGGCATAAGTAACTCTACCAGGATCAAGCCGCCAGCAAATGGAGTGCCCGGACTCAAACCTGGGTGTTTCATTGGAGGAATTATGTGGGCCGAGCATGGTGGCTCACGCCTGTAATCCCAGCACTTTGGGAGACCAAGGAGGGAGGATCTCTTGAGGCCAGATGTTTGAGACCAGCCTGGCCAACAGAGCAAGACTCCCCCATCTCTAAAAAAAAGAAAAAAAAAAAAAAGAGGAACTGTTTTTTCTTTTGTTTCTTCCGGTCCACCCATCCATCCTCTTTCAGCCTCGATTCTCTCTCCTGGGGTTCTCAACTTGGCTGCATATTGACACCAGCTGGGGAGCTTTAAAAAATAATATTGATGCTAGGGCTTCACCCTAGGAAACAGCATCTGCAGGGGGTGGCTCCAGCATCTGTACTTTTTTCTTCCCTGATCACAGGCAGCTTCACCCAGGTTCCGCTGCCATTTAAAATGTTTCTTGGCCAGGCGTGCTGGCTCACGCCTGTAATCCCAGCACTTTGGGAGGCTGAGGCAAGCAGATCACAATGTCAGGAGTTTGAGACCAGCCTGGCCAACATGATGAAACCCCATCTCTATTAAAAATACAAAAATTAGCCGGGTGTAGTAGCGCATGCCTGGTAATCCCAGCTACTCAGGAGACTGAGGCAGGAGAATCGCTTGAACCCAGGAGGCAGAGGTTGGAGTGAGCCGAGGTCGCGCCACTGCACTCCAGCCTGGGTGAAAGAGCGAAACTCAGTCTCAAAAAAAAAACAGAAGTCTCTGATGAATGCATTTGCACTAAGGTGTGAGTAATTGAATGTGTTACCTTTCTGGGGTATCTGCATTTGAAAAACGAAACCAAGGACATAAAATAACGAATTGCACAGGCATCCCAGCAAGTGGGAGAGGCCGGCTTTTGATCCCGATTCGCACTTGTGGTAGATTGATTGCTCTTAACGCACCCTGCTGGAATCTACCCGGCAGACCTGCTCCTACCCAGCCTTATCTGAGGTTTCTGAGTATGTTGTGTCTTTTTGAGGGGCGTTTTGGACTAAAAGAACTTGCATGAATCATTCTTGAATGCCCTTAAGCCATCAGCCTTGCCCACACAGGGCTGAGTTTCCCAAACCCGTAACGGCCGGTCAGTTCCATTCTAACTAGCCAGCAAAACCAAAATCGTTTTAAAAAGAATGTTATTTTTAAAGCATTCCAGAATGAATGCTAAGGACCTTTTTCTTCAGGCCTCTTCCCACGTCCATCCAAACATATTCTGCCACAGAAATTGTGGCGGCACCTAAGTCATAAGTTAGAGAAGAGTAATTCCCCAGACCCCTATTCAAACAAATTGTGTGAGACCCAGAGTGTGGCTAACTCTAGGACTTGAAAAGATTTAGATGTTGACCTAGGCTGCAGGCTCCCTCCATCCCGTTTAATTTTAAGTTGTGATCAACCTTTGGTCTTTAAAAGCAAAGAGAAAGAAAAGCTCACCCTAAAATGATTTTTTTTTTTTTAAATGGCAGCGACAGTCTCTACCCTGTTTCCCGCACCTGGTGGGGGACACAGAAACACCTCCGCCCTTCAGGAAACAGCCCACTTGTCAGCAGCTGGGCTCCCAGGAACAAAGGCCTAGGTTCATTACCACAGTATCGACCGTGACACGTTCCACCCGGGCCACCTCCCCCAGAGTTCCTCAATTCACACCCCAAATGAAGTGTAATTGGACCTGGACACCTTTGAAGTCCTCTAGCAGATTGCCAGCATTTTGAAATGTCCTTGATTTGCATGGTGAGGACCTGGTTGGAGGTGACATTTTCCTTCCCCTCATCCCACAGTTTTAAAGACAGAATTATTTTAAATGACATTCTCCAACCAGGAAGAGTTACCATGGAAGAAATCAAAGTTCTCAAAGCCAAAAAAGAAAAAAAAAAAAAAAAAAGAAAGAAAAGAAAAGGAAAAATGTCCGATGATTTGATTAATTTCTAATTCACACTTTGGCCCAGTCCTGGATCTAAGGGTGCCACATAGGGAGCCATGGTTTCCTCCCCAACTTCTCCCCAGGTCTCCAACCTAGGGGATGACAAGGACCCAGGAGACTTGGCTAGGAGGTTCTGATGGCCAGCAGGTCACTTGTCAGACCTGAAATCAGAAAACAAGCGCAGCTGCAGGCCCTTGGGTTGGTGAGGGAGGCAGTGTGTTGATTGCAGACCATCTATCTTCCTTCCCAGCTGAGCCAGGGCTGCTCTGCGGAAATCACGTGCACTCCCAGAAATAAGCGTGCCTGTGTGCACCATGAGTCTAAAGCTTGATGGTTTCCTGCAAGCCAGAGGAGGAAGGGCCTGCCTGGTGGAGTCATGCCTGCAGACACGTGTCGAGCCCATGAGAGGCCAGATTGGCAGTCCATTTTGCTCTAGGAAGCGGCCAGCCCCCAGTTTGCAGCCGCCCCCCAACTTGTCTGCTTCTGAGAGCTTCCTCGGGGGCAGCCATCCTCTGAAGCAAATGACCCACTTTCCCCCAGAGCAGCGCTGTCCGACAGAACTCTCTGTGAGCACGGAAAGGCTTTCTATCTGTGCTGTCCAATAGGGGAGCCACCAGTTACATGTGGTTACTGAGCACTTGAGATGTGGCTGGTGTGATTGAGGAACTGAATTTTATATTTTCTTTAACTTTAATTGAAGTACCACATGTGGCGAGTGGACAAGTGGGACAGCACAAAGACAGATGAACAAATAAAACCCATAAGAAGGCCGGGCACGGTGGCTCACTTCTGTAATCCCAGCTCTTTGGGAGACTGAGGCAGGAGGATTGCTTAAGGCCAGGAGTTCAAGACCTCATCTCTACCAAAAATTTTTAAGAAGTAGCTGAGTGTGGTGTCGCACACCTTTAGACCCAGTTGCTTGGGAGGCTGAGGCAGGAGGACTGCTTAGCCCAGGAGGTTGAGGCTGTAGTGAGCTATGATCGAGCCACTGTACTCCAGCCTGGGGGACAGAGCAAGACCCTGTCTATAAAAACAAACAGGCTGTGTGTGCTGGCTCACGCCTGTAATCCTAACACTTTGGGAGGCCAAGGCGGGCAGATCATGAGGTCAGGAGATCAAGACCATCCTGGCTTACATGGTGAAACCCCGTCTCTACTAAAAATACAAAAAAATTAGCCAGGCATGGTGGTGGGCAACTGTAATCCCAGCTACTCCAGAGGCTGAGGCAGGAGAATGGCGTGAACACGGGAGGCGGAGCTTGCAGTGAGCCCAGATCATGCCACTACACTCCAGCCTGGGCAACAGAGCGAGACTCCATCTCAAAACAAACAAACAAACAAACAAAACACCCAAGAGTGGAAGCCCCAGTTTGCAGGGTATATAATGTTGACTATCAACTCCCCAAAAAAGGCCATCAGAAAAAATCAAGCAGTGCTAGTTTAAGTTTATTAGACCTGCTTCAGTAAGAGAGAGCCCCCTTGACAGAATGTTACTAGCGTCTCAAAGTGGGGAAACTGGCGACATGTATTTATAATGTTTTAGAGCCCAGACTGGGTGATTTCCAAATTGGGTCTTTCAAGGCAAGAAATTTGGACTGGGGAGAGTTTATGGAGAAATAGCTTTCGGCTGGTGAATACAGCAAGGCCAAAGTCCTGTAGTAACCCTTGACTGGCTAGCTAGCTGCTGGTCTTGACAACAAGTTATTTTAGTGGGTTCCATCTTATCTTCCAGAAGCAAGTATTTCTTAGGGCAAGTAGCTAAGGTATTTTTGCTTGTTTTCAGTATTATTTTAACATGGGGACATGAGCGTATGCCTGGTCCCAGTATTGTTTAACATAGGGACAGGGAATAACAAATTACCCCAAAACTTCATGACTTAAAACAATAAACATTTATTATCTCACAGTTTCTGAGAGTTAGGAATTTAAGAGTGGCTTAGCTGGGTGGTCCTGGCTTGAGGTGTCTCATGAGGTTGCAGCTAGGGTGTTGGCCGGCACTTCCAACAGTTATCTGAAAGCTTTCCTGGGACTGAAGGACCCACTTTCAAGGTTGCTCGCTCACATAGACAGTACAATGGGGTTGGCTGTTGGCAGGAGGGCTCAGTTTCTTGCCATGTGGTCCTGTCCAATGGGACTGCTTGAGTGCACTTATGGCATCGTAGCTGGCTTCCCTGAGAGCAAGTGACTCAAAAGAGAGCCAGACTGAGCCCACAATATCTTTTATTACCTAACCTTGAAGTCTCAGTTTATCATTTCTACACTATCTTATTGGTTATATAGGTCGGCCTTATTTAATGTGGGAGGTGACTGTGCAAGGAGTTAATATCAGGGGGCGAGAATCCCAGGGAGAGGGAATAATGTGGTTTCAGTTCTTAGTGGTAAGTGAGGGATGGTAATATAAGGGGAATGGAGGTTTCTGGGTTTTAGAGCTGAGAAGCAGTGGTGGCAAATCTGAACATGTAGGTTGGGGGGACCCACTGACTGACCCAACATTCCACCCACTTCTTTTGGTATGTTGTTCCGGTTACTGTTGCTACATAACAAGTTACTCCAAAATTTAGTGACTTCAAACAAACATTTCATTATGCTCATGGACTTTCTGGGTCAGGAATTGGTGCAGGGCACAATAGGGGATGGCTTGACTGTGCATTGCAATGTCTGAGGCCTTAGCTGGAAAGACTCAAAGATCAGAGATGATGTGATGCTTAGGAGCTGGGGTCATCTGAAGGTTCCAGCATTTACATGTCTGGTGCCTGGACTAGGAAGACTCAAATACTTGGACTGTGGATTGAAGAGTTATCAGATGACCTCACCATGTAGCTTGGGCTTCCTCACAGCATGGCAGCCTTAGTATAGTGGGACTTCTTACACGGCAACTCAGGGCTTCAAGTGTGATTGTTCCAGAAAACACGGTGGAAGCTGCATGGGCTCTTATGACCCAGCCTTGGGAACTTCCACTGTGTTGATTGAACCAGTCACAAGCCTGCCTGGATTCAAGGGAAGGGGACACAGACCTCATTTCTCAATGTCAATGGAGAATGTCAATGTCACATTGTAGAAGAGCACATGAGGTGGATGATATTGTTGCAGCCATTCTTGGGAAATACAGTCTGCCATTCGTGACAATTTCCTAAAGCTTTTGTCTTTGATGGGTGGGAGCAGTGGGGGTGGGAGGAATTTGGGCCCAGGGCATCCTACAGAGCTATCTTTGTTAGACAATGCTTGTTCTGTCCTAATCATAGCTTGCTGGCTGCAATGGTATAAACGTTTGTGTCCCCCTAAAATTCATATGCTAATACTAATCCTCAGTGCAATAGTATTAAGAAATGGCGCTTTTGGGAAATGATGAGTTCATGAGGGCTCTGTCCTCATGGGATTAGTGCCCTTATAAAAGAGGCCCAAGGGAGCTTATTTGTCCCTTCCACTGTGTCCTCACACATAGAAGGCGCCATCTATGACACAGAGGGCCCTCACTAGACGCTGAATCTGCTGGTGCCTCGATCTTGGACTTTCCAGCCTCCAGAACTGTGGGCAATAAATTTCTGTTGTTTATAAGCCACCCAATTTATGGTAATTTTTTATGGCAACCTAAACAGACCAAGACACTGGCCCAAGCCCAAGCTGACGGGGACACACAAGGAGGAACAGATGAATCTAGGAAAGGTGGTTCTTCACACAGGCACATAGGACAGTGTCCCAGAGGATGGTGCCAGAGAGAGCTCAGACTGTGTGGCCTTGAACAAGTGGCTTGACACTTGTGTGCCCTATCTCTAAATTGGGAAGGATAAGCCCTGTCTCAGGATTTCTTTTTTTTTTTTTTTTGAGACAGAGTCTCACTCTGTCGCCCAGGCTGGAGTGCCGTGGCGCGATCTTGGCTCACTGTAAGCTCCACCTCCTGGGTTCACGCTATTCTCCTGCCTCAGCCTCCTGAATAACCGGGACTACAGGCGCCCACCACCATGCTCAGCTAATTTTTTGTATTTTCAGTAGAGACAGGGTTTCACCATGTTAGTCAGGATGGTCTCGATCTCCTGACCTCATGATCCGCCTGCTTTGGCCTCCCAAAGTGCTGGGATTATAGGCGTGAGCCACCGTGCTCGGCCAGGATCTCTCTAAGGAGCAGGTTATGTTCAGTGTGTCAAGTTATAGCAGAGTGGCTGGCACAGAGTGGGCATTCAGGGTATGGTAGCTGCCATCAGGATATCATGATGACTTCCTCACCCCTTATCCAATCTGAGTCCAATGATCTGTGGCACAGTATTAGATGTGGCTGGGTAACAAATCACCCCAAAATTTAGTGGCTTAAAATAATGAAAGTCTTTTTTTAAAAAGCAAACAAACAAACAAACAAACAAACAAAAAAACAACTGCCCTTGTTCCTGTGACTCCGAATCCAGAGCTTGGCTGGGCAGGGTGGCTTAGGATCTCTCAAGAGGTTGGCTTCAGAAGTTGGCAGTTCTCTGAAGGCTTAGCTTCCGAGGTGGTCCACTCATGTGGCTGTTGGCTGGGAGCCTCAGTTCTCTTCACCTAGGCCCTTTGCAGGACTGTGTAAGTGTCCTCTAGGCATGATGGCTGGCATCCGCTAGAGCAGGGCTTCTCCATGATGGCAGAATCTGCATCTGTCTTAGTCCTGCTGGATCTCCAAAGCCCAGCCTGATGCCTGGCCCAGTGCATTCTGTGAGGTTCCAAAGACTGAGAGCTGCCTTAAGTATTCTGTTCTTTACATTATTCTGCAAGGTCTTTTGGTGACTCTGCCTATGTTGGCAGTGATCTCCGGTTTTAAAGAAGATCCATGCACCTCTGATTGGGAGAACCTTGGGGAAAAGAGAAAATTCAGGCCTGCCAAGTCTCAGGCCCCGCTGCCCCTCCTTGCCAGAGACTTTCCTTCTAGAGCTCAGCCTTGGGCTTCTGAGTGCATCCTAACAGAGTCCACATTCACAGAAACCCAAATAACTGTTCCACAAGGCAGAGGGCTGTGTGGGCCCTGCGAGAAAGGAGAGAGAATATAGGAAGGAGCTCACATCCTGCCAAGGGTAGCCAAGGAACCCAGTGTTCCAGCTGGGCCAAGAAGGACTGGTCAAAGTTGCTGTTCTGGTTAAGTAGCATGTGCAAAGGCCCTGGGGTGGGAAGATAAGGAACAGGTTCTGGGGCTGCTGAACAGCAAGGATGGGCTGGGAGGGCAGGGACAGATGAGGCCAGAACACAGGGTTAAAGCTGAATCAAAGGACAGTGGGATAACTGAGGCAGCCACAAGAAGGAAAATGGGGCTGGGGTGAAGAAAATGAAGCAGAGAGCTGAACCAAAGCCACAGCCTTGAGAAAGCGATGATGTAAGGGAAGGAAAGAGGCACTGGGGAGAGATATTTAGATGTAAATCTGACCAGACTAGATGTCCAGATTAGATTAGAGGGGAGGAGGTGGGATGGGTGGGTGAGTGGTTTTCCCTCTGAATATTTAGAAGCAGCTGTGTTTAAGGAGGCTTAAGGTGTTTACTCAGTGTCCTGGGACCAGAAAGAGACTCCAGAAAGCCTGGGGCCCGGCAGAGTTTGGGCCATGATGTCATTCACACAGGGAGTCTGGCTGCAGCCTGTCTGGGGTGAGGTCCCCACTGCGGCTTGTCTCCTAGGCAACCGACTCTGCTGAGAAACACGCAGTAATGACTCTCTAGATTTGCAGGTTACCAAGCACATGAAACATATATCTTTGTTTCATTTAATTGTCCCAGTGGGAATTATCCCCATTCTACAGATGAAGCCACTGAGGCCTCAAGGCTCGGAGAGGTCGAGTATCTTCTCTCAGGCCAAGGAGATGGCAGAGCTGGGCCTGGAACCCAGTGGTCCTAACCCCTAGCCAAGTCTTCTCTCCAACACACTTTCCTGCTTTCTAGTCTCACAGCTCCCTTAAGAGCTATTTCTACTGAATCCAGTTCACAAGTATTTGCAGAGCTCCTCTGTGAGGTGGGCAGGTGTGGCAGCCTTCAGGTGAAGTTGCAAGCATCTCTGGGTTTTTGGGTGGGGGATCCTGAGAGAAGTATGTTAGGAGTGTGAGTAGTATGATGGGCTGAAAGTGGAGGGGAGGGACACTAAGATCAGAGCCATCAATCAGAAACAGGTCCCTGAAGGCAGACCGTCAGGACGACAAGGATCTTGGGCAAAGGCCCATCAAGGCAAGTGTCAAGTTCACAGAGAACTTGATAACAGGCCTCTCTGCTATCTCCCTCTTCTGGTGCCAGATGTTCATGAATTTGACCTCACCTTTCTGGTTTTGTCTTGTTTATTGTCCCCACTGCACTGCAAGGACCTACCCTCCCTACCACGCCCACGTTCCCTCTTCCAGGAATAGGTGGCCAGGGTAGTACCAGGACCCAGAGAGGAGCTATGAGTTCCAGGCTCTTATTTCCTTCCCCAGCTCCCTTTGCCTCTGGAACACCTAAGTGCTTTCTGCGACAAGCTCTCTAAATGATTGGAACTTTCTCCCAAATCAGCACTTTTTCATGCTACATTAGCATTTATTGGTTTGATATTTACATTTGGCAAAGGAGCACCCAGTCCCTGGGTCCTTGGGAGCACACACCATCAACTGAAACAGACGCTAATTGCCATTCATTCCCCTCCCTTCATCCCCTCAGCCCCGCCCCCATCCACCATCTGCTTTGTCCTCCCCCCACCCCCAGTCCAGTAAAAGAAAGTTCTGAAGGGGTTATCTTTACAGACCAAAAGTTCTGCTGATAAACGGGCCCTGCAGAGAGGAGAGAGGTATTCCCTACACAGAAGTCCTGGCAGGACCGATCTGAATTTGCATTGCAGTAATGCATATTATACTCCTTTGGAGTAGAATATCCTTGAGGGCAGGAATCTATTTTGGTTCTTTGAATTTTTCCACATCCCCCTCCAAGACCAAGGATCAAGCTGTCAGAGGCGTTTGAACCAGAGCAACTCCATGTTGAATAGGGGCTGGGTGAAATAAGGCTGAAACCTACTAGGCTGCATTCCCAGACGGTTAGGCATTCTAAGTCACAGGATGAGAGAGGAGGTCAGCACAAGATACAGGTTATGAGGACTTGCTGATAAAACAGGTCGCAGCAAAGAAGCCAGCTAAAACCCACCAAAACCAAGATGGCAACGAGAGTGACCTCTGGTCATCCTCACTGCTACACTCCCACCAGCACCATGACAGTTTACAAATGCCATGGCAACGTCAGGAAGTTATTCTATATGGTCTAAAAAGAGAAGGCATGAATAATCCACCCCTTGTTTAGCATATCATCAAGAAATAACCATAAAAATGGGCAACCAGCAGCCCTGGGGCTGTTCTGCCTATGGAGTAGCCATTCTTTTATTCTTCTACTTTCTTTCTTTTTTTTTTTTTTTTTTTGAGACGGAGTCTTGCTCTGTCCCCCAGGCTGGAGCGCAGTGGCCGGATCTCAGCTCACTGCAAGCTCCGCCTCCCGGGTTCAGGCCATTCTCCTGCCTCAGCCTCCCGAGTAGCTGGGACTACAGGCGCCCGCCACCTCGCCCGGCTAGTTTTTTGTATTTTTTAGTAGAGACGGGGTTTCACCGTTTTAGCCAGGATGGTCTCCATCTCCTGACCTCGTGATCCGCCCGTCTCGGCCTCCCAAAGTGCTAGGATTACAGGCTTGAGCCACCACGCCCGGCCTCTTTCTTTTTTTTTTTTTGAGACGGAGTCTCGCTCTGTTGCCCGGGTTGGAGTGCAGTGGCGGGATCTCAGCTCACTGCAAGCTCCGCCTCCTGGGTTTACGCCATTCTCCTGCCTCAGCCTCCCGAGTAGCTGGGACTACAGGGGCCCGCCACCTCGCCCGGCTAGTTTTTCGTATTTTTTAGTAGAGACGGGGTTTCACTGTGTTAGCCAGGATGGTCTCGATCTCCTGACCTCGTGATCCGCCCGTCTTGGCCTCCCAAAGTCCTGGGATTACAGGCTTGAGCCACCACGCCCGGCCTATTCTTCTACTTTCTTAATAAACTTGCTTTCACTTAGCTCTATGGACTCACCTCGAATTCTTTCTTGAGCGAGATCCAAGAACCCTCTCTTGGGGTCTAGATCAAGAACCCTTTCCGGTAACAAAGCTAGGCAAATGGTAGATTCTCTAAGAGCATTTGTCTACTCTGAAATTAGTAGAAAGTTCCTCCCTCCCTCTCTCTGGCAGCTGCAGTGAAAGACAGCGAAGGAATTATCCGGGAATCACGAGGAGAATGGAGACCACATGGAAAGGAGGTAAGTTCTCCCTTTTCCCTTTCAAAATCCCCTACAGATTTGACCAAGGAGCCTAGGCCTGCAAGGTTGTGGTGGAGGGAGGAAGCTGTGTGGTAATGTGGTTAGAGTTCAGCTAGAACTGGCTCCAAAAGTCGGCGTTGCTGTGTGACTAGTGCTGGGCTGTTTACTCCACCTCTCTGGGCCTCAGTTTCCTTTTTGGTAAAATCACACTTCCGATCTTTTCTTTCCTCATGGGCTGGTGGTGAAGATGAAGTGAGATCAGGCATGTATGTAATGGGCTTAGGGCACCCTGCCAGGCACACAATAGGCTTTAGGAGATGGTGGTTCCTGGTATTTCTTCAGACTTTTGGGCCCCATGCCTTGTGAGAGTGGAGTCCTAAGTGTACATTATAATTCCCGAGGGTGTCTCAGTATATTTATGCTATCCCCTGTGGTTTTGAAGGGCAGGCTCTCACATCAGCCTCAGAGCCTTGCTACTCAAAGTAGGGTCTGCAGATCAGCAGCAGCAGCTTCACCATCACCCAGGGGGCTGTTAGAAAGGCCCACTCTAGACCTGCTGAATCCAAATCTGCATTTTAAGAAGATCCCTCAGTGACTCATACACACATTAAACTTTGAGAAGCACTTTAGAAACCCCCCTGTGAGATATCCAATGTGGAAATGACTACTCCCAATTTGAGGATGCAAAAATTTCCTCAAAGAATTGATGACGTTCTTTCCCCAATCCCATGAACATCTAGAAGAGAGAAGAGGGTTTGTGACTCCTGTGTGTCCTGGAAACTTCTCTCTACCCATAGTTCTTCCTTGAAGGCTCAGCGCACTCCAGTGAAAGGCAGAGATGAGTGGGCAAAGAGACTAGGGTTTCCTCTGCAGTCACATATCCAGGAAGGGGTCAGGGATGCCTGTGGCTGTCTGTATCTGGAGTTCACCAGGAGGAGTTTGGGATATTGGCCTATCGGCTTGAGTTGGGATAACAAGAAGGCAGGAGAAAATGTCTTGTCAACAGACACAAACATTCTTTTGTTAAAATAGAATTTTCAAAAAGTTTAAAAAACTTGACTCTCATGCAAATGTAAAATGACCACATGTCAAAGATTTGATTTAGCTCATTAATTAATGAAGAAACCTGTAAGATGTTAAAACTTATACCCATGAGAATGGGAGGAACTAGTATTTATAGGCAATTTAATAGAAGAATGTTAGGATGAGATGGCTGGATTGGAAATTATTTGCATTTGTATCGGACAAAAATGTGAAAGTTAACCTCTGTCCCTACAGGGGCAATCAAGAGTGCAAGCCCAGCTTTGCACTGCAAGAACACCCAATAATCTCTTTTGCCTATTTCCAATTTGGGATAATTTTTTCTGACACTACCCTCTGCTAGTCCTTGAGAATCTGGAAATAGCTGTTGCTTGAGAATTACCCTTGGAATGGAATGTGGGCCTTGAAAGAAAGGGGGAAAGAAAAGATGAACAAACCCCTCTTCTACCAGATCTGGAGTGTGTGCTTCCCTGTCTACCTTCCCTGGGTCCTTTGGAGCACGGTGCAACTGCATGAGCTGGCATCATGCAGAGGGGAATGATGGCTCACAGGAGGGAGACAAGGCAGCCTGCTCCTGACTCTTATTCTCTGTAACCTTGGCTGTTGCACAGAGGGAGATGATGTATCTGCAAACATATGCAGCCTTGTCCAAAATATTTTCCCCTCCTATGTAGTTCTTGCCAATATTGTTAATCTGTGGGTTGACTTCAGACCAAAATAAATCTCCGGGCCCTGGCCACCAGCTAGCTAATTTTACTTTGTAACCAGGGAATAGAAAGTGCGGGCCCTCAGCCGACCATTCTGTGTTTATTTTGTTTTCTCTCTGCTGCAGTTTAAAAATCACATTTGGAAAAGTAGACCCTTTATGCAAAAGAACAGCCACTGAGAGAAACAGCAACAGAGATGGATGGATTAAAAACGGCAAGTTCTATCATCGCCACCCCCCGTCCCCCCACATACTTTTCTCTCTTTTCAGGATTCTGATGGTGCCTGTTGGCTGCTTCCGTGATGTCTGGAGTTGCAAAATGTGCCAGAAAGCAGAAGGATACACCGCCATTCAGAGAGGATTTTCTTAGGGACTTGAAGAAATTGACCTCGAAATTTCAGTAAATGAGAGGACTGTGGCTGGCCTGTATCTTTGGCACTGGGTACATCCTGTCATTCTTGTTGTACCTACATAAGAGAATTTAACTCTGGGTTCTCCCTGACTAATTCCAGGGGAAGTAAATGGGTAGACCCTTAACACTTCTGTGCCAGAAGGGACCTTGGAGGGCATCTAGTCCAACCTTGCCAGTTGAGAAGCAGGATTACCTAGTGGTTGGGAGCACAGACTTGAAGCCACATAGTCCCAGTTTGAAACTGACTCCATCGCTTACTAGCAGTATGACCTTGGGCAAGTTACTAACCTCTGCCTCAGTTTCCTCATCTGTAAGGTGGGGATGGCAATAATTGTCGTTGCATCATAGGACTCTAGTGGGGGACTAAATGAGTTAACACATGTAAAGCACCAAGAATGTGCAAAGCATACAATGAGCCCTTGATAAGATAAAGAAATGAGGCTCAGAGAGGAGGAGCAACCTCCCCAAGGTCACTCCAGGAATTGACAAACTGAATTGGATTCGATGAAAAAAGAAAAGAGGTTATCGCTTCTTGGAAATTTTGACTAATAACTGTTTTCTTTGCCTGTGTTACATCATCTTGGCTGAACACTTGGAGAGAACCCTCATGTGGAAGTCAGGGCAGTGCATTCTGTTGTGGGTGTACCTCTCACTGACGGTGGCCCTAGTTTTGGGCTGGATGGTCTCTGGGATTCCTGTCGGTACTAACATCTTATAATTCAAAATCAGGGTCTGCACTCTCCATTCAAGCCAAGCCTGTCTTTTCCTACAACACTCTTTGCACTCTTTGTTTCCCCCTCCACCCCATCCCCACCATTTTCCTCTGCCATTTTGCCCAACTGTATCTCATGAGCATCAACAACCAGTTTCCCTTTGGCTTTCTGACTCTGCCCCCTCCTCATTATTCCCTCCCCTTCTCCCCACTGCTAGGGCAATTATGGTCATCAACTGCCCCACACCTTAGCCCTGCAGTTGCCATATTTAAGCTGATTGTACATGATCAGTCTTGTAGGTTCTTGAAAGTTACCATGTTGGCAGCTTGAAAGTAGGGACTTCATTTATGCCTTATCATGACCCATTTTGAGGGCCTCATAGAGTGCCCTTGGCAAGGTTATCCTTTACGGTTTGTTGACCGACTCCAAAACGATTTGAAATATTGGATGAAATCTTATATTATCAAGATTCTCTCTAGTACATTCAGTACAGCTATCACTGACGTCCTTTGTTTGCAAGGAAACCAGTATTGCCAAACTCTAAAACCCAACAAAAAGGATATTTTAGAACAATTATAATTTCAAACTTGAAAATGTCCTGCTGAGACACAGGAGTATGTTAGATACTTCTGCCACCCTCCTTTCTCCTCAACCTCATCCCGCCCCACTCTCCCTAATATACAGGCCCAAGTCAAATTTTACATTACCACCTATTGGTGAAATGAGCCATTGCAGCCCAGCTCTACAAGACATTGTAAATGCCTGGGTAACAGCGAGTGGTGTAGACCCTTTTATGGTTCATAAGCATATTGATTACATTTTCATGCTATTGTGTGAGATGAACTTCCCTCAAACCTTGTTATGATGTCAGCACATTATCCATCTGATGTGAAAAAAAAAAAATGGTGAGTGGAGATTGAAATGCTGGGAGCTGAGAAGGTAGAGTCAGGTATGGCCCAGAGAAATATTTTGGATTAGGCAGATCCCAATGAAATAGTGAGGGCTAATAACAGAGGAAGTCTTAGAGTACAAAAGAAATGACTAAGCACTTTAGGGGCTGCAGAGGAAAAGTAAACAGCTATTTGGGGACACCAACTTCTCCACTGTATACTAACACTAGTGTAAATATAGCAAGGCCCAGTGTATATATAACAATGCAGATATAGCTGACTGACCACCAATGTAATCCTGCCTTTCCCAAATCTTTTTTCCTAAAGTTGTTGGAGAGCAATTAAAAATTCTACATTGAAGACTAAGGGAAAAAGATGTTTCATTATAGAGCTGGGACTGATTGCATTTTCAAAAGGTGGCTGCAACAATATCCCACACACTTTTCTGCTGTATAATCTGCCACTCCTCCATCGAGCACAGGAGACCATTTCTCCATTCCTTTGAATCTGAGTGAGTTCTGTGACTGTTTTGACTGATAGAACGATGTGGAAGAGAGATTTTGTGATTTGATAGGCGAGGTCACAGAAATCCTTGCAACTTCCACCTGACCTGTCAAGAATGCTTGCTCTTGGGATACTCCCTCTTGGAACCCAGCCACTATGTTGTAAGAAGCCCAGTCTACATGCAGACACCACATATAAGGCATCGTAGTCAACAGCCACAGTTAAGTTCCCAGCTGGCAGCCAACTTTAACCACCAGTCTTGTGAGTGAGCCATCTTGGACATCCAGTTTGGTTAAACCTTCAGATGACTCCAGCCCCAGCTGACACCTGACTGCAACCACATGAGAAACCAGGAATGAAAATCCCCTAGCTGAGCCCAGTCAACTCATAGAACTGTGAGAGATAATAATAAGTTGTGGTACTAAGCCACTAGGATTGGGGCACCATGCAATAATAGGTAACCAAGACAGCAGCAACTTTGGTTAGACACATGAGCCATGGGATGACACATAATTAGGTATATTTTTAAAAACTTGGATTCAGCTTTAGGTCTATGCATCCCCAACATAGAGAGGCACTATTTCAGTTCACATCTGCTGCCTCTGATCAAAACATTATCTTGCACTTCCAGAGAAAAAGAGAGTGCAAGTGTGTGTATTTACTGACAGGCGTCCCCTTGTGTCCCCATCTGTGTGACTGGAGCTCAGTGTCTCTCACACATTCTAGTATGATACTTGGTGCCATATTTGCAGGTCCTGAGGTAAGAACCCATGCTGTTGTCTTTAGAGAGTTTCATGGGTTGGACTGTGCCACATAGGGGCAAAAATCCACCCACACCTTTTCTTTTAATCACCTTTATGGATGTATAATTTACATATATACATTTTTCTTATTACTTTTTATTTATGTAATTTATTTATTTATTTTTTGAGACAAGGTCTCACTATCTTGCCCAGGCTGGAGTGTAGTGGAGTGATCATGGCTCACTGCATTCTTGACCTCCTGGGCTTAAGCAATCCTCCCACTTCAGCCACCTGAGTAGCTGGGACCACAGGCACACGCCACCACTCCTGGCTAATTTAAAACTTTTTTTTTTTTTTTTTTTTGTGGAGACAGGGTCTCACTGTATTGCCGAGGCTGGTCTCAAACTCCTGGGCTCAAGCGATCCTAGTGCCTCAGCCTTCCAAAGTTCCTGGATTACAAGCATGAGCCACCATGTCTGGCATCCTTTGTGGATGTATAATTTACATACATATAATAATATGTACCTA
Organism: Macaca nemestrina; assembly: GCF_043159975.1. Taxonomy (NCBI): domain Eukaryota; kingdom Metazoa; phylum Chordata; class Mammalia; order Primates; family Cercopithecidae; genus Macaca; species Macaca nemestrina. Next base: position 120,290,788 of record NC_092145.1, on the reverse strand, counting down.
TTTTAAGTATACAGTTTGGTGAGCTTTGACAAACATAGCCCATGAAACCACCGCCATAATCAAAGTATAGAACATTTTTTTTTTTTTGAGACGAAGTCTCACTCTTGTCGCCCAAGCTGGAGTGCGATGACGTGATCCCTGCTCACTGCAACTTCCGCCTCCCAGGTTCAAGCAATTCTCCTGCCTCAGCCTCCTGAGTAGCTGGGATTACAGACGCCTGCACCACACCCAGCTAATTTTTGTATTTTTAGTAGAGACGGGGGTTTCACTATGTTTGCCAGGCTGGTCTCGAACTCCTGACCTCAGGCGATCCCCCCTCCTTGGCCTCCCAAAGTGCTTGGATTACAGGCATGAGCCACCGTGCCTGACCTATAGAACATTTTAATCACCCCAGAGATGTGCCCTCTGTGCAGCCAGTTCCCTCCTAATACCCCAGCCGCTGGCGAGCGCTGATTTGCTTTGCCACTATCAATCAATTTTTGTCTTTTCTGGTATTTCATATGAATGGAATAATAGAGGATAGACTTTTATGTGACTACACACTATTTAGCATAATATTTTGAGGTTCATCCATGTTGTTGTGTATGTCTATAGTTAATTTCTTTTTCTCACCGAATTGTATACCACTGTATGATATGTCACAATTTGTCTATTCATTCTCCTGTTGCTGGACATTTTGATTGTTTATTGTTTGGGGCTACTATGAATAAAACTGCTATGGACATTTATGTACAAGATTTTGTGGACATACGTTTTTATTTCTTTTGGGTAAATATCTAAGAGTGCTATTACTGGGTATATTAGTACATTTTCATACTGCTGTAAGGAACTTCCCAAGACTGGGTAATTTATAAAGTAAAGAGGTTTAATTGACTCACAGTTCAGCATGGCTGGGGAGGCCTCAGGAAACTTATAATCATGGCAGAAGGTGAAGGGGAAGCAAGGCACCTTCTTCCCAAGGTGGCAGGAAGGAGAAGTGCCAACTGAAGGGGGAAGATCCCCTTATAAAACCATCAGATCTCTTGAGAACTCACTCACTATCATGAGAACAGCATGGGGGAAACTGCCCCCATGATTCAATTACTCTGCCTGGTCTCTCCCTTGACATGTGGGGATTATGGGGATAATGGGGATTACAATTCATGATGAGATTTGGGTGGGGACACAAAGCTTAACCATATCACTGGGTTATGTAATAAGTGTATATTTAACTTCATAAGAAACTGACAAATTGTTTTACGTACAAGTGAAGTATGAGAGTTCCAGTTACTCCATATTTTTATCAACACTTGACATAATCAGTCTTTTTACTTGTGGCATCCTTGGTGAGTGTAATGGCACCTCATTTGCCCATAGGTTTTTAACTGCCTACCCAACTAGGATGCCAGCAGGGACTGTTTTCACTGTTACATCCCCAGCCCCTGGAATAGCATGTAATAAATATTTTTGGAATGAATGGGTTCATGTCTCTGAGCTTCTGTGTTTTTTTGAAATATTGATTTCTCTAGGGAGTATGGTGCTCAAAGGACTTATGTACTTATAATTGTGAGAGATACTGTCAAATTGCTTGCTTTTTAAAAAATGCCGAACCAACTTACTCTCCCACCAATGCTGGTTATTGTAAATTGTTTACATTTTTCTGCCAATCAAACAAGTTAAAAATAGTATTTCATTGTGGTTTTAATTTTGTGTTCTCCTTATCATTGGGCAAAATCAAGCATCTTTTTGTATGTTTACGGGTCTTTTATACTTCTTCATCTGTGATTTGTGTTCCTATATTTTGCTTATTTCTTATTAGACTATTTTTCTAATTAATTTATAGAAACTCTAAGCTTATTGGTGATAGTAACATTTTGTCTGTGATGCATGTTGCAAACATTTTGTAGAGTGACAAGCAGAATGGTCCAGTGATGACTCCAGAACCTTTCTCATGTTGCCTGCTTGAGATGAGAGCCCCTCCTTCCCCCTAGTTGGAGTGGCTGTGACAAACCCAAATTGTTCTGGACTGAGGGCTCTCCTTTTTCCAGCATGTTTGCTCCCATGTCCTGACTGTTTATTCCCTGTATGCAAAGCCACTCCAAGCTTACACAATTAAAAGATTGTGAACCAGGATGGGGAGGCGTGGGCCGCTCCCCTGGATCACAATGGGCTGTGCTTCATACTGCTTCATTACTTCATACTTCATTACTTCATACTTCATTACTGTGCTTCATACTGAGTGTTTACTTGAAAACTTCCCCAATAAAACCTGTTCCTTGTACATGGTGGCATTTACCTTTGTCTTCTCCAGGCAGTTTCTTCCAGTCTGTCATTTACTGTAGACATTGTTTATGCTTCTTTTTCATACACAAAGTTTTACTTTTTTTTTTTTTTTTTTTTTTAGAGACAAGGTCTTGCTATGTTGCTCAGGCTTGCCTCAAACTCCCGGGCTCAAGCAATTCTCCTGCCTCAGCCTCCCCAAGTAGCTGGGATTACAGGCACATGCCACTACACCCAGCTTAAGATTTTGCTTTTATATAGTTAAATCTGTCAGTCTTTTCCATGACTTCTGGAGTTCATGACTTGCCTAGGAAGGCTTTTCTCTCCCCAATAGTGTAAAAAATTATTTTGTATTTTTCTCTAGTACTTTTTGAGGTTTCTAATGTTTGGCTCCATCGTCTGTCTGGAATACACTATTGGATGTGGGGATGCCCACCTTCCAGGGGTCAACAGCAATGTTTCTGTCCTTAGAGCTGATTGTAATGTTACTGTACTGCACTTTTTGTTTATTGCTCTACGACATATTACATCAAAATTTAATGGCTAGGCTGGGCGTGGTGGCTCACGCCTGTAATCCCAGCACTTTGGGAGGCCGAGGCAGGCGGATCATGAGGTCAGGAGATCAAAACCATCCTGGCTAACATGGTGAAACCCTGTCTCTACTAAAAATACAGAAAAAAATTAGCCGGGTGTGTTGGCAGGTCCCAGCTACTTGGGAGGCTGAGGCAGGAGAATGGCGTGAACCTGGGAGGCTGAGCTTGCAGTGAGCTGAGATCATGCCACTGCACTTCAGCCTGGGCAACAGAGTGAGACTCTGTCTCAAAAAAAAAAAAAAAGGAATGTAATGGCTTAAAACAAAACAAACATTTATTACCTCACAGTTTATGTGGGTTAAGAATTCAGGAGCAATTTACCTAGGTGGTGCTAGCTCAGGGTCTCTCATGATAATTACAGTACAATGTTGGCTGGGGTTGCTATCATCTGAAGGCTTGACTGTAGCCAAAGGATTCACCTCCAAGATGGTTCACTTGCACAGCTCTTGGCAGGAGGCCTCAGTTCCTTGCCACATGGGCATCTCCATGGGGCTACTTGAGCATCTTCACAATATGGCAGCTGGCTTCTCCCAGATAGATTGATCCATGAGAGAACAGGGCCAAAGCCAAAAAGTCTTTGAAAATTCACCCTCAGAAGTCATACTCACCATTCCCACAACATCCTATTGGTCAGGGAAGGAATACACAAAGGCATGAATAAAAGGAGGTGGGGATCAGTGGCCATCCTGGAGATGGGTTATCACATGTCATCACGTACATTGTCAGGCCAACATTCTTGACTCTGTGATTCTTGGCTGTGGGTCCAAAGTACACTCAAGAACGTGAAGAGCTATCAGATAACTACTCTAAATGTCTGAAGAGGAAATTGACAATTCTGGCTATGAACATATGGGCCCCAAAGACTCTTAATTTTGCTGTTTTTGAACCAAGGAGAAAGACACATTTTTTCAAGTGAATCAATCTGAGTGACAGATGGGGCCAAGGCTTGATCCCAGCGTTTCTGATACAAATTCTATGATCTCCTCCGCTCTCCTGCAAGTACTTGTTGGTCCTTGCTAATTATATTGGTCAAAGTCCAGTCCAGAAAACAGAAACTACTCTAGGTATTTTGAACAGGTGGGATTTAATGCACAAAATTATTTACACATATGATAGAAAAGCTGAAAAGGCAAACAGGAGACCGTGAGACAACCCAGAGATAAGTAACTGCAGGAAGCTTCAATTACCCTAACGCTGGAAGGATTTCGCGAAGAGCCAGGTCACTGGAGCCCAGCAGCTGGGGTCAGCAGGCAGAAGCTAGAGATGCTGTGAGCCTGTCCACTGGGATCTGGGGCCACAGAGAAGCTCCAGTGGCTGGGGCCGAAAGCAAAGAGAAGAAATACCCTGGCTTTTCCCTTCCTCCTGTCCTCCAGTCTCCTTCTAGTGCCTTCGACTGTTGAATGCAGCTAGACGCCAGGAAACATGTAGACAAAACGGAGAAAGGGAAGGGCAGGGAGGGGGCATCTGAGGGCATGAGGCCCAGGACTGGCATGCTGGTGTTGGGCGTGTGGCAGATCTTATTTTTCCAAAATGACCAAACAATATTTCCAGCCCTACATGTTCGTTTAGAACCATGACACTCTTCCATTGTGTCAGACCATTATTGAATTGTTATAAAGAAATACCCGAGACTGGATGATTTACAAAGAAAAGAGGTTTAATTGGCTTGTGGTTCTGTAGGCTGTACAGGAAGTATAGCAGCATCTGCTTCTGGGGGGGACTCAAGAAGCTTCCAATTATGGCAGAAGGCAAAGGGGAAGCAGGTGCATCACATCACATAACCAGAGCAGGAGCAAGAGAGAGAGAGACAGAGAGAGAGAGCAGGGGTTAGATGCCACACACTTTTAAACAACCAGAACTCACTATCATGAAGACAGCACCAAGCCATGAGGGATCTGCCCCCATGATCCAAAAACCTCCCACCAGGCCCCACCTCCAGCACACTGAGGATTACAATTCAACAAGAGATTTGGGTGGGGACAAATATCCCATCTATATCACATATCAACAGGTGGAGTCTGAATCCCCGTCCTTCATCCCGGGTGGGACTTTGCTATTGCCAGGATGAATAGAGTAGGGCAGAAGTGTTGCTCTGTGACTCCTGAGGCTGGGTCATAAAAGGTGATTCAGCTTCCACCTGGCTCTTTCTTGCTTTTGGGATGCTCTCCCTTAGAACTCAGCCACCATGCCGTGAACAAGTCCAGATGAGCACAATGGACAATGCACATGGAAAGGTAGGGTGTCACCAGGAGAGAAACTGAGGCTCCAGCTAATAATCAACATAATCCTTCAGCTCCCAGCCTCCATGTCTTCCATCTGAGGCTCCAGATCTCACAGAACAGAGGCAAGCTGCCCCTGCCATTCCCTCTGTGAATTGGTGGCCATAATTATTTTTATCCTTTTGCCACAAAGTCTTGGGAAAATTTGTTACACGGCTATTATAACCGGGACAGCTAGGGAGAAGGGCAAGAGGAGTTTGGGTGAATAGTTGGGGCTCAGAGCAACATCAGCCTCCTCTTAGATCTTCTCTGTTAGGGTAGAATCCCAGTCGATAATTGCATTTGATTGGAGAGCCTGTGGAAGCCAGTCTCACCCCTCTGCAAATTCTTAAAACCTTGCTTTTTGACCCACCCCCTTATATAATTCATTGCTTAACTTAGCACATATTTCCTGGGTGCCTAAACTGTGCTAGACAATGGGTATACGCTTGATTTAAATAAAACAGGCACAGTTCTTAACCTTAGACAGAAAACAAATTACCTTATAAGTAAATATATAATTACAAATCGAGAAAATGCTCTGAAGAAAAAACATTGGATGCCAAGAGACAGGATAATAGAGGGTCTGGATTTTGTTTGGGGTATTAGTGAAGCATCTCTTAGGAAGTGATATTTCTCTCTCTCCTCTCCCTCTCTCTCATCCCTCCCACTCCCTGCTCTTGCACTCTCTCTCTCCGCCAATTTATCCCTTAGCTTTCCTAAACTTACTTACTTTTTTAAAGCAATGAAATGTTTTATCTTCCTTCCTTCCTTCCTTCCTTCCTTCCTTCCTTCCTTCCTTCCTTTCTTTCTTTCTTTCCCTTCTTTCTTTCTTTCTTTCTTTCTTTCTTTCTTTCTTTCTTTCTTTCTTTCTTTCTTTCTTTCTTTCTTTCTTTCTTTCTTTCTTTCTTTCTTTCCTTTCTTTCTTTCTTTCTTTCTTCTTTTTTTGAGACAGAATCTCACTCTCTCACCCAGGCTGGAGTGCAGTGGCATGATCTCAGCTCACTGCAACCTCTGCCTCCTGGGTTCAAGTGATTCTCCTGCCTTAGCCTCCCGAGTATCTGGGACTACAGGCACACACCACTACGCCCGGCTACTTTTCATATTTTTAGTAGAGACGGGGTTTCACCATGTTGGCCAGGCTGGTCTCGAACTCCTGACCTCAAGTGATCCTCCCGCCTCCGCCTCCCAAAGTGCTGGGATTACAGGCATGAGACACTGTGCCCGGTCTATAATACACTTTTAAAAGTTAGCAAAAAGAAATTTTTCATTGAGAATGGCAGTTGGATATATGTACAGTAAAAAGCTTTTACCCACAAGAAACCAGAGATCATTGAGTGTTTGCAGGGAGACACAGGAAAATTCGGGACTCCCTCCCGCAAAGAATGCTCAGCTGTGCCAGTGTGCTGAGTGTGCCATAGAGTTTTAGGGGAATGACTCTTAGTCCCTGGGAGCCAGGGACTGCAGATTATAGGGTATGTGTGGCTGGTCTCAGCTGTGACCTGTTTCCACAAAGTAAGCACAGTGGAATTGGCTCCAGGAAAAGAGAAAGGGGTCAGTGTTAAAGGATGCAGGTGGGGCCAGGCGCGGCCGCTCACGCCTGTAATCCCAGCACTTTGGGAGGCCAAGGCGGGTAGATTACTTGAGGTCAGGAGTTCAAGACCAGCCTGGCCAACATGGCGAAAAACCATCTCTACTGGAAATACAAAAATTAGCCAGGCGTGGTGGTACGCACCTGTAGTCTTAGCTACTTAGGAGGCTGAGGCAGGAGAATCACTTGAACCCAGGAGGTGGAGGTTGCAGTGAACCGAGATTGCGCCACTGCACTCCAGCCTGGGTGATAGAGTGAGATTCTGTCTCAGATTAAAAAAAAAGAAAAGGATGCAGGGGGATAGGGTGGGGTGTGCCGCACCTGGGACCCCCAGGGGAGGGAGGACTGAGTTGCAGAATGGGGACAAGCCCAAGGAGCAAGTCAGGTCCTTCTCATAGCCACTGTGTTGTGCCCTGAGTCTGTCAGTCACTGCATAGAAAGACCGAGGGAGATCGCTACTTGCAGCAGTTCCTGTGGGGAAAGGCGCAGGTCTGAGACCATTCCTGAGGCTCTTGATTTCTGTTTCGCCAGTGAAGGAGGCTTCCCTTGGAGATGGGCCTGAGGTATTTACATCCGACATCTCTCTTCACAGGGACCTCCTGCCTGTGGTGCTATCTGTCTGGTCAACCCACAGTAGCCTCACACACAGCACTCTTCCAATTGCATTGCAAATGTAGACTTGATAGTGAACATTGATGGTTGGTTATTCTACCGCTTCTTCTCGGAGTGGCAATGGTGGCTGCTAATGTTGCCTGAATCCCCATAGCCTGGCACCTAGAAGATGCTCCCTATAGGTTGCTTGCAGAGATGTTTCTCAAACACGAAGCCAGACTTTCAAAGCTGCAGTCCTGCTTCCTGAAGCTATGAGGAACACCCAGGTCTCTTGCAATAGATAGGAAAATATGGGTGGGGGGCTTTAAGCCATGGCTGCCTTGATGGTGCTGTTTGGGTTCACTTCTGGCTCACTCCATCCAGGTGTGCTCCCCACTCTGATGACTCCCTCCCCAAAGATATGAAGACCAGACTTACTAATGGATGATCATCTCAGACAGGGTCGTCCTTAACTTTGTTGGGATCTGGTCCAAGAGTACACCCAGAAGCCCACATACCATATCTGTAAATATCTTTTTTTTTTTAGATGGAGTTTCACTCTTGTCACCCAGGCTGGAGTGCAATGGCATGATCTCAGCTCACTGCAACGTCCGCCTCCTGGGTTCAAGTGATTCCCCTCTCTCAGCCTCCTGAGTAGCTGGGATTACAGGCACCTGCCACCACACCTGGCAAATTTTAGTAGTTTTTAGTAGAGATGGGGTTTCACCATGCTGGCCAGGCTGGTCCTGAACTCCTGACCTCGGGTAATCCACCTGCCTCAGCCTCCCAAAGTGCTGGGATTACAGGCATGAGACACCGTGCCCGGTCTATAATACACTTTTAAAAGTTAGCAAAAAGAAATTTTTCATTGAAAATGGCAGTTGGATATATGTACATGAAAAAGCATTTACCCACAAGGAACCAGAGATCATTGAGTGTTTGCAGGGAGACACAGGAAAATTCTGGATTCCCTCCCCAAAAGAAAGCTGTAAATATTTAAAGACTAAAATCAAGCTTCCAAACCATCGTGTCCAATCTGTTGATGAATATAACTTCACAGTGATGGGAAAGGCTAGGTTTGAATTTAGACTTCTTGGATTCCCCCATGGTTCTGCACGGGAGCACAGCAGTCTGGGGAGAGCCGGCTCCTGGGCCCTGTCTGTTCTCTTTTCTTGTCCTGCCTCTGAGGCTCTGTATCCCACTGGGAGAGGCCTTGGATGCATACATGCATCTACCCCACTAGCCCAAATGTCTCTGCTCTGTCTGATTCCCCCCATCTACCCCAAATACTTCCCCTCTGAACAGTCATGTCTTGGCTACCACTCTGACCTAAGGGTGGGCTGTGGTTTGAATGTGTCCCTCTCAAATTCATATGTTGAAACTTACTCATCAATGGGATGGTGTTAAGATGTGGGGCCTTTAGGAGGTGATTAAGTCATGAGGGCAGAGCCTTCATGAATGGGACTGTGACCTTATCAAAGAGGTGTGAGGGAGCTGTTTGTCCTTTCTGTTATGGGAGGCCAAAGCAAGAGATGCCATCTGGGAAGCAGAGAGTAGCCCTCATCAGACACTGAATCTGTGGGTGCCTTGATCTTTGACTTCCCAGCCTCCAGAACTGTGAGAAAATAAATTTCCATTCCTTATCAGTTACCTTGTCTCAGGTATTTTGTGTTATAGCAGCAGAACAGGAGTAAAATAGGGTGTGAACAGACAGTGACATGCCCCCTTGGGACATGGGGAAGCCTGGGAATCCCCTGATAGTGGGCTTAGGGCTGTCAGGTAGGGAATTCTGGGTCCTAGGATCCCAGAGCATGTCCAGAAGAGGAAAACGGGCTCCAGGCGGGTGTCCCTTTGTTCCTGTAGACTACTTGCCCACCGGGGTGGCCAGAGCAGGGGCCTCTGGAGCATGGGACCCAGTTCTAAGGGTTGCTCTTGTCCTAGAGAGCAGACTAGGCCTTGTTCAGTAGAAGTGTTGTATCCTTTGAGCTATCACTCATTTCTTTTCCCTTTTTTTCCTGAGCAGCTGCTAGAAACCCTCATTTGAGCTATTCACTTGCTGGGAACCCATTCTTCCAAGGGTGATGTTTCAAAATATTTCACCACTGTATAGTATAGGCAGCGGCCCATCAGAGCAGATGCCTACTTAGTGCCGAACCTTCTGCTGGGCCCGGCACTAATCCTTCTGTTGCTGGGTCATGGGGAGATAGAGGAGGGGCCCTAGCCACAAAGAGAAATATTGAAGGAGAGGCTTGGGGAAGGGGCCATTTATCATCAGTAAAAGTATTTTAATATTTTAACAACTATCCCACTATACCTGTGAATGTTAGCTCTGCATTCTCTGCATCCCCCTTGGGTTTTATTAGGGGCAGCACTGCATTTAGCTGAAAGACTATACCCCCAGCTTCACTTGAAGCTTAGAGGTGACTGACGATATATAAGGGCAAATCTTCAAAGAGGCTCCTTCAGCTGGGAGGATTCCTTTTGCCCTTTGCTATTCTTCTTCCTAAACCTGTCTGCCTGGAATGATGATGGCTGGAGCTCTAGCAGCCATCTTGTGATCTTGGAGATGGAAGCCTCATTCTAATGAAAGCAAAACAGAAATATCCAAGGAGACTGGGTCCCTGGTGACTACTATACCAACCCCAAACTGCCCACCTCTGGACTTCATTTTATCAGACATTAAACCTAAGATTTGGCTGGGTGTGGTGGCTCATGCCTGTATTCCCAGCACTCTGGGAGGCTGAGGCGGGCGGATTGCTTGAGGTCAAGAGTTCGAGACCAGCCTGGTCAACATGGTGAAACCCTGTCTCTACTAAAAATAATAATAATTTTAAAAATTAGCTAGGCATGATAGTGCATGCCTGTAGTCCCAACTACTCGAGAGGCTGAGGCAGGAGAATCTCTTGAACCTGGGAGGTGGAGGTTGCAGTGAGCTGAGATTGCGCCACTGCACTCCAGCCTGGGTGACAGAGTGAGACTCCATCTCAAAAAAAAAAAAAAAAAAAAAAAACCCTCAGATTTGTGTAAGCCTCTGTAGTTAGGTCTCTGTTATTAGCACCTGAACTCAAGTGCTAAATTCATTTCCATGCCAGTCCTCAGTGCCCATGTCTCCTCAGGGCTGGTCCAGAGTCAGGGATGCAGATGGAAAAGGAAACCTCATTTGGCAAGCACCTTCCACGGGCTCGATGTGTTTTGTCAGCTAATCCTGAAAACCGTTCTGGCCATGAGTGTTGCTCTCCTCAGTTTGACAGGTGAGAAAACTGGTCTGAGAGGTTACATGGCTTGACAGTGGGGAGGAAGGAGCAGAACTGGGGCCAGGGCCTGGGTCTCACAGCCCATCTGCTCCACCACAACTGAGGTCCCCTACCTGTCCCTGGGGGAGTGCCCTGGGTGACCCTCTGAGGCTGGGTATTGTTGGCTTGGACTGATCCTCACTGGCACCCAAGTGGACGTCTGTCTGTCCAGAAAATTAGGGGAAGTGAGTGCCATAAAAGAGCCTTTATAAATCTCCTGTCTTTCCTCATTCTTACTCATGAGAGAAAACTCCAGAAAACTTCAATGAAGATACGGGCCAGAGGGTAGGGAGGAGCTGTGAGTCAGGCAGGCAGTCTTCTGTCCTCTGTGCTCAGGGAATCACAAATCCCTGGGCAGAGGAGGGGGAGGAAGGGACCCATCCCTGAGGCGGAGGCCTCTGAGGGGCCTGAGAAGGTGCTCAGGCTTTGAAGGCTTGGAGGCTGCGGTGTCCTCGGCCTGGAACACTTGTTCTCCGTGAAACCTGAAAGTCTACCTTCTCCCTGACCTCTAAGGGCAGCTGCAGCAGGAAGACCATTTTCTGGGGTAGATTTATTATCTCAAAGGTCACTAGTAAGCACCGGTGAGCCCAGCACCTGGAAGACGGGTCCTCCCACCGCTCTGCCTGACTCACTTCCATTTCTAGTACATTTTGAGGAGAGGAAGAATTTTCCAGAAGCCTGAATTCTTCCTTTAGATCTCCCTGAGTTCTACATTTCCAGTTTTTCTCTTCAGGGGCCAGGGCCTCTCCTTCTTCCCCCTCTCTATCTGCCCAGGAACTTGCAGAGGTGAAGTCCAGCCCCAACACCCCTGCAGAGTGCAGCCCCTACACCCCTGCAGAGCGCAGCCTCCACACCCCTGCAGAGCGCAATCCCAGAGCAGGAGAGAGGAGCAATGGATTTCTGAGCACTGCAGAAAGAGCGAGCCAGACGAAGGGCAGGAGCACAGGCTGGAGGCTCAGAGGACCTCCTCAGGGCCCTGGCTGCCTCTAACAGCCTCTCCCCGTCCCTGACTCCCCTCGGAAAATGTGACCGGCCAGGCCCTCCTGACAAGCCGCCGACGCGCCTCCCCCTTCACAGGCTCCCAGGCGGAGGAGATGGAAAGCAGACCCTCCCGAATGTTTAACTTCAGCGGAGATGATAATAACTTTCCCATGGACGCAACTGTATCCTTTCCCTGTGTTCCTTCGGGGATCCCGAAACTCCATACGGTTCTCATTTGCAGCTCGTTCCTGAGGAGGCCTCATTTCCTCGCCACACACCCCTGATGTGGTCAGGGTCTCCCTCCCACAGCCCGGGTGGGGGTGGGGGCGGGGCGCGGGTGGGGGAGGGAGCTTCTTTGAGCTTTTCTCTAACGTCTGCCTCCACCCCACTTTGCCAGCCGTGGCCTTCCCATCCTTCCCTTGGCCTCTGCACCTTCCCTACCACGGCCCCCAGCCCCAACACCTCAGGCCTTTCAGCTCCTGCTCTCCACGCCCAGGGCCGCGGTCAGGGCTGGGGCTGTTCCCTAGGCAGAAGTGTCCTTTCTAGAAGTTTCTAGCACCTAGCCCGATGGGCATGTGGAATGATTCCAGGGGGTCACTATTAGCACTCTATCCTATGTGAATGGCGCCTCCTGGAGTTATAAGACGAATGGTTCCCCTGCTAGGTCCTAAAAGGAGAGTCACTTCCCAGCCCCTTTCCAGCCAGGAAAAGACCCCAGCAGCTTTTTCCCACACCTCAACCCCCTCTTGCCAGCCAGTTCTGCTCCTTAAACTACTCCCACCGCACCTCTCTCATAACTTTGATCTTGCAGGAAACCAAGAGGAGTCCGAAGAGGAAAGAAAAAACAAGAGACTCTCACTTTGCTTAGCACTTTGGTTTGGTTGTTATTAACACTTTCACATTCACTATACCTCTCAAGCTTCAAAACACCCCTGTGGGGGGCTTTGGGGAGGAGGTTCGTTACCACATTTGAGAAAAGAAATGAGCAAGCAGAGACCCAGAGAGCTTTAGAGGAAGAGCCTGGGTCCATTATGTCCTGTTTCTGCCCCTCCATTTCAGAGGTCAGGAGGCAGGAAAGGAGGAAACGGAAGGTGAAGTCTCCTGCTCCAGCATGTCAGCTGTGTAACCGCGCATGAGTCACGTAATCGCTCTGTGTCTCGGTCTCTTCATCTGTAAAATGGGCATGATGATAGCATAGCGCTGGGTTAACAAAGGGGAAGTGTTAAGAACAGTGCCAGGCATGAAGTAAATGCTATTACTATTCTTGCTGCTGATATTATGAGACGTGAATGAAAGATTACGGAACTCTGCTTCTCTTTTCCTCTCAGTCCCTAGTCTCCAATACCCACAGTCAGAGAACTTGGATGACAAGTAAGCCCCGTTGATGGTGCTGCTGTCTTTTCTGCATCTGGCTGTCACTTCAAGTCTGGCCATCATGTTTGGTTTTCCAGGCCTGGTTCCAGTGCATTCGATCCCTCTCTCCCCGTTGCCAGCCGGCCAGAGTCCACCTGGGCCTCAGGGGTCCCAGATTTGCCTTCTTGGTTGCCCAAGGTCTCCATAACCCACAGAGAAGCAAGCGTTTGGCTTGGAGCTTGGAGCAGTCCTCAGGAGCCAGGTTTGCCCTCAAAGGCCGGCCCTTCAGGGCAGTTCTTTTGTCTCAGGATGGACACAAGATAAATAGATGTGATTAGGAGATCAAAGCCTTTTCCATGGGTTTGGCCTGAGGGGGCCCTTTGATCGGCCAGCCATCCCTTCACCGCCACCCACATCACCCCCACCACCCGTGTAGTCCTCTCTGCTCAGAAACCCTTCCCTGCTCTCCAGCTGCCGCCTCTGCTCCCCAAGCTGGGCCAGGCAAACCTTGCCTGGTGAAGGGTAGCTGCGTTTCCCCCCTCCAGGTTGTTTACTAAATCACCAGTTCGAAGCCGAAGCCAGCACGCTGCAGCAGGCCTGCGAAACCCAAATGGTTTCATTTTGAGCCTCAGTTGCAAAACCTGAAATCTTGATATGCTTGTAAATGATGGGCGGTGAATCACGCTCTCCGGGTATCTAATTAGATACAGGTCCTGCCCGGTCTCCTAGAACTTCATCCAGTAAAGGGAGGGATCATTAAGAGCATTCTTTCTTTTTCCTTTGAAAAGGGTAGGCATTCCCGTGTAAGTGCTTATTGTGGAGAACCTGTGGAATTTTCCTTAATTGCTCAGAATGTACCCTCTGCCATTGATGGGTTCCTGTTCAGGCTGCTAAGGAAGCTAAGCCCCCAAACTAGAAGGGAGGTGTGTTTATGACTGGGCATATTCCGGGACAGGACATCTCCTTGCCATCAATACAGGCCATGGGGGTCTTGGCTGGCCTGTCCCTGGGGCTGTCGTCCCTCTGTCTTAACATCATAGTTCTCCGGGCCCTGCTCAGGGAGTTGACAATGTGCAGGGCAACTGTGTGTCTGTGAGGGAGAATTTCCTTGTAAGAACACAGTTGTCTGGGAGATGGAGGACCGTTTCAGGGGAGAAACTCTAGGGAGGAGGGACACCCTTGCTCTGAGATTCCCTGGGGACGGGGGCAGACAAATGGGGGGCTCTGGCTGCTTTTCTACTTTCATCTCCAGAATGACAGGCCTTGGAGAAACTGTTTTTTCTAATCCAAGAGGGATGGATAACCTAGGTTCATTCGTTGAACAAATATTTAATGAGTGCCTACCTTGTGCTAGGAGCTGGCCCAGGCACTGAGGATATAGCAATGAACAAGATGGATACAAGATTTCACCTCTCATAGAGTGGAAACAGGAAACGTAATCAGTGAGTAAATTTTCTCATCTGCTAAAAAGGAGAGATGTGCTATGGACAAAAGTAAAAGGATGGAAGGGGAAGCGGGGGATTGGGCAAGTGAGCTGGGGGTGGTGGCTGTATTGATAGGGTGGTCAGGGAGGTCTTATCAAGAAGGTAACATCAGCTGGGTGCAGTGGCTCAAGCCTGTAATCCCAGCACTTTGGGAGGCTGAGGAGGGTGGATCACTTGAGGTCAGGAGTTCGAGACCAGCCTGGCCAACATGACGAAACCCCGTCTCTACTAAAAATATAATACAATGCATGGTGGCATTTATGCCTGTAGTCCTAGCTACTCGGGAGACTGAGGCAGGATAATTGCTTGAACTGGGGAGGTGGAGGTTTCAGTGAGCCGAGATTGTGCCACTGCACTCCAGCCTGGACAACAGAGCGAGACTCTGTCTCAAAAAATAAAATAAAATAAAAAGAAGATAAAGGGCCAGGTGTGGTGGCTCACGCCTGTAATCCCAGCACCTTGGGAGGCCGAGGCGGGTGGATCATGAGGTCAGGAGATAGAGACCATCCTGGCTAATGCGGTGAAACCCCGTCTCTACTAAAAATACAAAAAAAAAAAAAAAAAAAAAAAAAAAATTAGCTGGGCGTGGTGGTGGGCACCTATAATCCCAGCTACTCGGGAGGCTGAGGAAGGAGAATGGCGTGAACTCAGGAGGCGGAGCATCGCGCCGCTGCTCTTCAACAGAGCGAGACTCAGTCTCAAAAAAAAAAAGAAGAAGATGAAGAAGGTGACATTGGAGCAAAGTCTTAAAGGAGGTGAGCAATTAGACCAGGCTAATTATCTCGAGAAATAGTGGTTCAGGCAGGGGAACTGCTGGTGCAAAGGCCCTAAGGCAGGATTGTCTGAAATGCCTCAGAAATAACAAGGAGATCTTGGCTGGGGCAGAGGGAGAAGGAAAATGGGAAATGCAGGCACAGAGGTGAGGGCTGGGACAGATGATTGTACCATCTTGATGACCATTGTCAGTACTCTGGCTTTTACTTTGAGTAAAATGGGGAGCCACTGCAGGGTGTTGAGCCAAGGGGTGATGTGATCCAACTTAGGTCTTAAAAAGATTTCCTTCCTTCCTTCCTTCCTTCCTTCCTTCCTTCCTTCCTTCCTTCCTTCCTTCCTTCCTTCCTTCCTTCCTTCCTTCTTTCCTTCCGTTCCTCCCTCCCTCCCTCCCTTACTCCCTCCCTCCCTTCCTCCCTCCCTCTCTCTCTCTTTCTTCCTTTTTTTTTTTTTTTTTTGACAGAATCTTACTCTGTCGCCCAGGCTGGAGTGCGGTGGGGTGATCTCGACTCACTGCAACCTCCGCCTCCTGGGTTCAAGCGATCCTCGTGTGTCAGCCTCCTGAGTAACTGGAATTACAGGCATCGGCCACCATGCCAGGCTAATTTTTTAATTTTTTTTTATTTTTAGTAGAGACAGCGTTTCACCATGTTGGCCAGGCTGGTCTCGAACTCCTGACCTCAAGTGATCCACCCTCCTCAGCCTCCCAAAGTGCTGGGATTACAGGCGTGTAAAAGGGTTACCTTTCGAATACACACTTTTCAAATTTCTCATGCAGAATAAAAAGGAAATAAGTATTATTAAATTTCAACACTGAATTTCTAATACGTGCTAAGCATTGTGTGTTCCAGATGCTAGAAGTATAGCAGGCTCTTCATTCAAAGAACTTACTGTGTTGTTTTGAGGGGAGGATGTCCTGTTGGAGACAGGAAACAAATTCAATTGCAACACTAAGTGAAGAAGCACAGAGGTGACAGGTGAAGGGAGTAAATTACTTCCTGGGATGGGAAGAGTCAAGGCAGGCTTCCTGAAGGGATATCTGACCTGGGTTTTGAAGGCTGAATAGGAGTTTTCCAGGTGGACAAAGGGAAAAAGGTCATTTCAGCAGAGAAAACAACCTGTGGAAAGGAATGGAGACTTGAAAGAGCAGAGAACTGTAAGTAATTCAGAGAATGAGTGGACATTGTATTGTGGAATGTGCTGGAGGGAGTGGCAGAGATGAAACTGAAGAGATAAAGAAGAGTGAGAGACAGAAAGAGTGAAAGAGAAGAAATGCCCGTCTCCTTTTCCACGGCAGTTTAGGATGCATTCTCTGCCCAGTTGATATGGCTTGGCTCTGTGTCCCCATGCAAATCCCATGTCAAATTGTAATCCCCACATGTCAGGGAAGGGGCTTGGTGAGAGGTGATTGAATCATGGGGGCAGACTTCTCCCTTGCTGTTCTCATGATAGTGGGTGAGTTCTCATGAGATCTGGTTGTTTGAAAGTGTGTGGCACTTCCCCCTTTTCTCTCTCTCCTGCTCTTCCATGGTAAGATGTACTTGCTTCCCCTTCACCTTCCAGCATGGTTGTAAGTTTCCTGGGGCCTCCCAGTCATGCTTCCTGTTAAGCCTGCAGAACTATGAGTCAATTAAACCTCTTTTCTTCATAAGTTTAACCCAGTCTCAGGTAGTCCTTTATAGCAGTGTGAAAACCGACTAATACACTAGGCTTTACATGTCAACAACCGTGTATCTGCTTTCTGATATTTCACCAGATCAAGTTTGATATGTTCTCTGTGATGTATTTCTTCCTAGTGTGGGTTCCCCCAGAAGCATACCTGAGTGCAAGGAGTTTATTTGAGGGGTGATCTCCAGAGACACCAGCAGGGGCACAGGGGACAGAGATAAGGAAGGGAAGCAGAGCTGTAGAGGGTGAGCAAATGGCAGGTGGGAAACAGCCTTAATCCTGCCGGGATCCCTTGGGAATCAGCAAGGAATTTGCCCCAGAGTTGTCTCACTTGAGGAGTGAAGGGGCTGGGGCATTCATCCTCCTGTCCCATCCGTCATGAGTTAAGGGCTGTTGCCTGGGGTTGATGATTCCTTGGCCCTCCCAGCCTGCCCTGCAGCCTGGGCCACCCCCATGCAAACAGCTGGAGATATGAAAGTGAGTACCTAGGGCGTATGCTTAGGCACCTACCATGTCTGTCACAATTTTTTCAAGGACCCGCTATGTCTACGTCACTGTGCCAGAGGGGCCTTGGGCCTACCTGTGGCCAAGGAGGACGCTGATATGAGTGGAGGCAAAGGGAGACCAATTGAGTCCCACCTTTAGGCGCTGGGAGCTCCATCTTGCTGCAGTCCACATGGCATAGGCTCAGAGGAAAAGGGAGAAAGGGATGAGGAAAGGGCTGGCTGGGACACTGGTTCTGGTGTTAGGTGTAGGAGAAGAGTCAAAAATCTCTCTCTTTTAGGCCAGGCGTGGTGGCTCACACCTGTAATCCTAGCACTTTGGGAGGCTGAGGCAGGCAGATCACCTGAGGTCAGGAGTTCGAGACCAACCTGGGCAACATGGTGAAACCCCATCTCTACTAAAAATACTAAAAAATTAGCTGGGTGTGGTGGTGTGTGCCTGTGTTCCCAGCTACTCGGGAGGCTGAGGCACAAGAATCGCTTGAACCTGGGTGGCGGAGATTGCAGTGAGCCGAGATTGCTCCACTGCACTTCAGCCTAGGCAACAGAGCAAGACTCTGTGTCAATAAAAAAAAAAAAAACTCTATTTTTAAATCGTGGTTAAATATATATAACATAAACATTCACATTGTTCTACAACCATTAGCGTCATCCATTTCCAGGACTTTGTCATCTTCCCAAACAGAAACTCAGGACCTTTGAACAGAAGCTCCCGGCTGCCCCCTTCCCCCAGACTCTGGTAGCCTCCAGTCTACTTACCATGTCTACTTGACTACTTAGGTATTTCATATAAGTGGAATCATACAAATATTTGTCCTTTCGTGTCTGGCTTCTTTATTTCATTCTTTTGAGACGGAGTCTCTCTCTGTGGTGCCCAGGCTGGAGTGCAGTGGTGCAATCCTGGCTCACTGCAACCTGTGCCTCCCTCCCAGGTTCAAGTGATTCTCTTGCCTCTGCCTCCTGAGTAGCTGGGACTTCAGGCATGCATCACCACACCTGGGTAATTTTTGTATTTTTTTGGTAAAGACAGGGTTTCACCATGTTGGCCAGGCTGGTCTCCAGCTCCTGACCTCAGGTGATCTGCCTGCTTCAGCCTCCCAAAGTGCTGGGATTACAGGCGTGAGCCATGGTGCCCAGCCCATGGCTTCTTTCACTTAGCATACTGTCTTGAAGGTTCATCCATGTTGTAGTATGTATCAGAATTTTCTTCCTTTTTTAAGTTAATAGGCCATTGTATGAATATACCACGTTTTGTTTATGGACTTTTGGGTTGCTTCCACCTTTTGGCTGTTATGAATAACGCTGCTATGAACAAGAGTGTACAAATATCTGTTGGAATCCCTGCTTTCAGTTCTTCGGGATATATGCCCAGAAGTGGCATTGCTGGATCATATCGTAATTCTATGTTTAACTTTTTGAGGCACTGCCACGCCGTTTTCCACAGTGGCTGTGCCTTTTCTCATTCCCCCTAGAAGAAATACATGAGAATCTCTTAAAGACACTGGTGCAGCTCTCTATGCCAGCTGGTGAGGCGGGGACAGGATGAGGACCACCCTCCACCTGGAGAGATTTTGGCAGAGTCACGTGAGGACATACCCAGATTGACAAGGCAAGGCCTAGTGACAGTGGAAGGGGCCCTTTTGGTGTTTGAGTTTCTGGCTTATGCCGTGCATAGCTGCATCACTTTGGTTGGATTATGTCATAGTGTTAGACAGCAAGAAGGACATGGGTTTGAGTCCTGCCTTTACTGTGGCTGTGTGACCTCAGGCAAAGGACTTCATCTTCCTGGGCCTTGATTTCCTTCTCTGTACAAATAAATCAGAAAAGTAACAGGGTTGGGGTTGGGCGCTCAGTGAAGTAGTGCAAGTACAGGGCTTAGTGCAGGTCCTGGCAGGTGGCATGTGCCCAGTCAGGGGGTGCCATTGTCATTATGATCTATTCCTGGGGTGTCTGTTGAGGGCGAGCATCTTGGTGGCAACTTATGCACCTAAAGCCCAAGGTTAAGAGCCTACGTGGTATCCATTACTGTGCTAGGATTTGAGGCTGGAGTGCCGCAGTAGGGTCTGTGAGATGTTGCCCAGACCCCCTTCAAGGAAGGACTTGCTGTCCCACTTTGTGGAGGTGCTTTCAGGGGCCCCCTCCAGCTGTTGGCAACTTTAGGGTCTGCCTCAGCTACAGAGAGTGCCTTGCTCAAAGTCACACTCTTCCAATGACCTTTTAGTATGGGGGAATAAAGGCCTAGTCACCTCTGGACATATCTGGACAACTCTATGATGGGCTGAATAATTTCTCCTCCTTCCCGCCAAGATGCCCATGTCCTAGTTTCCAGAACCTGTGAATATGTTCATTACCTTACAGGGCAAAAGGGACTTTGCAGGTGTGACTAAGTTAAGGATCTGGAGATGGGGAGATTGTCTGGCATTATCCTGGTTGGCCTCATGTCATCACAAGGGTCCTTGTAAGGGAGAGGCAGGAGGATCAGAGTCAGAAAAGGAGACATGACAACAAAAGCAGAGGTCAGAGTGAATGTAATGGCCAGCTTGGGAGGTGCAAGAAGGGGCTGCGAGCCAAGGGATGCAGGTGGCTTCTAAAAGTTGGAAAGGGCAAGGAAACGGATTCTCCCCAGAGCCTCCCGAAGGAATCAGCCCAACTGATACCTTGATTTCAAGCTTCTGACCTCCAGAACCGTAAGAGAATAAATGTGTTGTAAGCCCGTAAGTAAGTGGTCATTTGTTCCGCTGCCGTAGGAAAGGAGTCCAACTCTGCAGGGCCATTCTAGCTGCAGGGCTCCCCAGGGTCTGGCGGTTAGCAGAGGCTGTCACTGAGCCTGCCTCACAACTGTCTGCTCCCTCTGTCCAATCCCACTCTCTTCCCCTCCCTTCCCCAGGCCATGGTGCCACGGGATCTCCCTAAATAAACCCCCTGCTCCTTAAACTCCATCTCATGAGTCTACTTCATGAGGAACCTGCCCTGAGACAGTTGGCATTTTTTTTAAATGCTTTATTATGGAAAAGTTCGAACATATATAAAAGTAGCCAGAATAATGTACTGATCTCCCATGATCATATCACCCAGCTTTGACAATCGTGTTTGTTCTATAAGGCAACGGTATTTTTATTTTTTGAGACAGAGTTTCACTCTTGTTACCCAGCCTGGAGTGCAGTGGCGTGATCTCAGCTCACCGCAACCTCTGCCTCCTGGGTTCAAGCTATTCTCCTGCCTCAGCCTCCCAAGTAGCTGGGATTACAGGCATGCACCACCACACCTGGCTAATTTTTTTGTATTTTTAGTAGAGACGGGGTTTCTCCATTGTTGGTCAGGCAGATCTCGAACTCCCATCCTCAGGTGATCTGCCCGCCTCAGCCTTCCAAAGTGCTGGGATTACAGGGGTGAGCCACCGCACGCGGCCGGCAATGGTATTAATAGCTTAAAGGGAGAAGCAGAGCTCCTGCCCTGGAGATGATGACAGTCTAGGTGAGGAGTGAAGATATTGCAGACACCTCAGGGGCCAAGAGTGCCCAGCAGCAGCGACCACGCCACCCAGGACTGTCAGGCCAGGGGAGCAGAGAAGCATCCTTGTGGACAGGCAGCAAAGGAGAACCGGCAGGATGGGCCACGTCATTGTGAAGGAGTGGCTCCTGTGGTCCTAGGCACACCTGAGTTTGAGGCAGGGGGCACAGAGCCCTTAGAGAGAGTAGGTACAGCACATCATCCGCTTTTGTGTTTCATTCCATTGTCTTTCTAATCTGTTTTTGTTTTGTTTTAATGGCCCTCCATCTGTTTCTCCGGACTCTGTTAATAACAACCATGCTAGAACACTGCCAGGTACTGGGCTAAGCACTTTCCACAGCTTATCTCCCTAATCCTCCCAACCGCCGGAGGAGGCAGATACTATTTTTATCTCCATTTAATTTATCCCCATTTCACTGAGACTCAGTGAAGGAAGGCCACTTGGGTTTCCACGGATGGTGCATTCGTTTCCTGAGGCTGCTGGAACAGAGTACTCCAGACTGGGCCAGACTGGGTGGCTGACAACAAGCATGGATTCTCTCGCTGTTCTGGAGGCCAGCAGTCTGAAACTAAGGTGCCGGTGGGGTCACACCTTCTCTGGAGGCTCTCGGGGAGGATCCTTCCCTGCCTTGACCAGCTTCTGGGGGGTTCCAGGTGTTTCGTGGCTTTGGCTGCATCACTCCAATATCTGCCTTCATCTTCTTGCCACCTTCTCTCTATGTGTTTTTCCTCTATGTGTCTCTTACAAGGACCCCTGTCATTGGATTTAGGGCCCACCTGAATAATCGAGGATCATCTCATCTCAAGATCCTTAATTGCATCTGCAAAAACCCTTTTTCCAAATATGGTCACATGCACAGGTTCTGGGGATTAAGACACGGGCATAGGTTTTGCGGGGCCACCATTCAACCCACTGAAGGTCCCATGAGGCAGAACAGGGGTCAGAACCCAAGAAAAAGGATCAGTTGTCACTTCAATGTGATAGGATCTTGCTGAGAAGGGTTGCACCAGTAGGAATCCTTTGTGGTGGTTTTAAAACCTGTCCACAAATTCCTTAACACTCCTCCCACCAAAATGTGGCATCTCTGCCCTGCCCCTTGAATCTGGGTGGGCTTGTGACTCACTTGTAACCCAAAGAACATAGCGAAGGGATGCCGCGTGACTTCCAATGGTGGATCAGAAACTATGATACAGCGACAGCCTTTTTTTTTTGAGACGGAGTCTCGCTCCGTCACCCAGGCAGGAATGCAGCGGTGCGATCTCAGCTCACTGCAAACTCTGCCTCCTGGGTTCACGCCATTCTCCTACCTCAGCCTCCCGAGTAGCTGGGACTACAGGTGCCCACCACCACACCCAGCTAATTTTTTTTTTTTTTTTGTATTTTTAGTAGAGATGGGGTTTCACCATGTTAGCCAGGATGGTCTCAATCTCCTGACCTTGTGATCTGCCTGCCTCGGCCTCCCAAAGTGCTGGGATTACAGGCGTGAGCCACCGTGCCCAGCTGTGACTGCCTTTTTTGAAGAAACATTTACCTTTGGAGCTCTGAGCTACCATATGAGCCATCTGACTGCCCTGCTACCACTACGCTGGGAGGAAACCCAGGTCACATGGAGAGGTCACCTGTAGGTGTTTCTTTCTTTCTTTCTTTCTTTCTTTCTTTCTTTCTTTCTTTCTTTCTTTCTTTCTTTCTTTCATTCTTTTTCTTTCTTTTTTTTTTTTTTTGATGGAGTCTTGTTCTGTTGTAAAGGCTGAAGTGCAGTGGCACGATCTTGGCTCACTGCAACCTCTGCCTCCCGGGTTCAAGCTGCTCTCCTGCCTCAGCCTCCTGAGTAACTGAGACTACAGGTGCCTACCGCTGCCCGGATAGTTTACCTTTAGGTGTTCGGATCTGCAATCTAGCTGGGATCCCATCGACAGACAGCATTGCGCCCCAGGCCTGTGAGTGAAGAGACCTCCACATATTCCAGCCCCACCCCTAGCCATGGAGTCTTCTCAGCTGAGACCCCAGACATCACGGAGCAGAGATAAGCAGTCCCTGCTGTCCCCTGGCTGAATTCCTGACCCTCAGAATCTGTGAGTCTAATCAAATAGTTGTTTTCTGCCACTTAGTTTGGGGGTAGCTTGTCACACAGCAGCAGTAACCAGGACACCCTTCCTTATTGGGAGAGAGAAAGCCTCAAATTGGGGGTTAGCAGTTCCTGAAAAATAGATCAGATTCAGAGAGACAAAAACAAATCTCCAAACAAAACAAAACAAAAAGAAAAGAAAAGATCTCTTGTGTGCAAACCCTCCCCTCACCCCAGTTCCCGGTGGTTCTGAGAAATGAGGTGAGGTGGGGAGGAGGGCACAGAAATGAAAGCAGCCCCTCTCAGCATGAGAAAGCATCCCTCAGGCCTTCCACAGCTGTCTTCCTTCCAGCCCCAGCCGGAGGGAGGCTCGCAGCCCCTGAACGTGGGCTTTGGTGGAGCCCAGCTGCAGTCACAACTTCCCACGCAGCTGCGGTGGACTAGAGGCTCCAGCCACATCCCTCCCCAGGTCCTGGCCACCTGACTGACCACACCATCCCCAAGGTCCAGGCTCCCCTGCAGCAGGGGGCCGGCTGCTCCTCAGTCCTGTCTTTGCCAGGGCCCAGGCTTGTGTGCAGCGCCGGCCGCCAACTACAGCACAAGCCCATTCATTTGCTGGATTGGATTTTTTGGATTTTGTCATTTGCTATGCGGAGGTTTTCTTTCTGACTAATTTGTTTACCAGGTTTAATTCTTCAATCATGTTTTCATTTTAGGAGATTTCAGGGTAATTATGAACTTTGAATAAATCCATCTGAGGCACCAAAGTGCTCTGAGCACAGCTCTGTCAGGGCCTGCCATTTCCTTGCTACATTGAGACTTGGTGGGAATAGTACCTTTACTGCCCACCCCCACCTCAGCTCCTGCAATTGGAAACAGCTGGGCCTCTAGGAGAGGCCAAGGTCAGGATCTGGGAAAAGCCCCAACTGAAAACCACACTGGGGTTGGGGAGAGATGGAATCAGGCCGGTGTGTGAGTGAGGCTGCAGAATTGGAGAGTCTGGGGCCCCACCCCACCCACCTTGCCCAGGCTACTCCCCAGGGCATGGAGCAGAGGGAGCAGAGACTGGGGCTGCCTCAGCATTGCCAGCCGCGTGTTTATTGAAGCAGGGTGCAAAGCATTGTTGGGGAGGGAAAAATGCTTCCCTGCACCTATCTAGATTCTTTAGTTGGGTTATGAATTAAATTGACATGAAACAGATTAGCAGGAGAAAAACCATTTTAATTACACACATTTGCATGGGAGTCCCATAAAGCCATGAAACCCAAAGAAGGGCCAGATGATGGAAGCTTGCATCGTATCATGAGCTACAGAAAAGAATAGGGGTTCTGGGCTTCTGGGGGGTGCTGGAGACAAATTTTGGGCGGGTGAGAAGAAGAAATGTCCGGAGAATAAAGGTTGCCTTGTTATGCAGATAAAAGTCTCTTAGGTGATAAAAGTTGAGCAGCTCTCTTCCTGCTACAGATACGTTTACTAATGAAAATGTCCTTTACAAAATGGGAGTTTTTCAGAGCTACTGCTGTGTCTGCAGTTTCTCAAAATAACCAGCTTGAAATAATCAATATGCCAAAGAGGTATATTCTGGGGTGGCATTTTCTGGTTTCCTACAGTCATGTTTTGGGGTGGTGTGTCCTGAGCCCCAGCAGGTGTAGAGACCAGAGGCTACAACTCTAGTTCCAGTATCGTAGCCCTGAGCAGTGGGGCAAAGAGTTTCTGAGCCCTCAGGGGTAAAACAGAAATATATCAAGGATGATGATGTGATGATGGCAATTTCTGTTCCATCAGTTTGCAGACTTGTCGCAAAGGAGCTGAGGCACGAGGAGACATTCTGTAAACTGTATCACGTGGCACAGTTGTGAGGTGGTGGTGGTGCTGTGGAACAAGGTCTCTTGGTCATAACAGCAGGATCACACTGGCAGGCTGGGGTGATGTGACACCCAACCAACCAATATAAAGGTAGGAAATGCCACCAGGCCCCCGGATGTCTTGACTCTGTCACTGTTTCTCAACCCAATGGGTCTGGCTCCTGAGTGTGCTGGGATGGTCTCTATGGGAGTATGTGAGTGTATAAATTGGGTTCCGGTCTCAGCACCTTAACAACACCACACAGGAGGGTTTTCTGTGTCCGGAATCTTATTAGCACTAACAAATTAGAGTTGCTTAATCTGCATATCCATATCAAACCTACAGCCAGCTGGGTGGGTGTGTGGTGCAGAACCGGCATGTGCACTACTCATAACTAGGATCAATGCATTAGGCTTAGCTAATTTACATGCAGCCAATTACAGCAATGGTGTAAGGAGCAAAACTGCCAAGAGCACCAATCACATACAGGGAATTCTTCACTGCAGAGTGTAAGACCCCTGAGCTCCTAGAGCTTCATGGCACTTGTTCCCACCACAGAGTATAGGCTGAATGGGAACTCCAGACTTGCTCTGATGAGAATTCGGTAGTAGATCAGATCCACAGTGACAGTGACACCCTAGGCAGGGGCTGGTGCAAGGGAGGGAGTGTCCATACTGTCTTCATTTGGGTTCTCCCAGAATCAAGCCTGGGAGAAGGAAACACCAGCAAAGGCGTGCGGGTGTAAGGCAGGACAGTTAACGAAGGGTGCACGATCAAGCCAGGTACTCCTGTGGGTAACTGCTATGGCTGAATTCTGTCCCTCTCCCAAATTCATGTTTTGAAGTCCTAAACCCCAGGACCTCAGAATGTCATCTTATTTGGAAACAGGGTCCTTAAAGAGGTAATTAAGTTAAAATGAAGTCGTCAGGTTGGGCCCTAATCCAATGTGACTGGCGTCTTTTTAAGAAGAGATTGGGACACAGACATACACAGAGAGAAGGCCATGTGAAGACGCAAGGAAAAGACAGCCATCTACAAGCCAAGAAGAGAGGCCTCAGGAAGAACCAACCCTGCTGACACCTTGATCTTGGACTTCCAATCTCCAGAGCTGTGGGAAAATACATTTATGTTGTTAAAGCCCCCCAGTTGTGTGGTACTTTGTTATGCTGGCCCTCACAGACTAAGACAGCGAATACGACCCGTTTCCTTTGGGGGAGACAGTGTACACAGGCTTCTGAGTTATCCCACCTGAGAGGTAAGGAGGCTAGGGTGTTTATCTACCAATTTGTATCAGTCATTTCTTGGGGGGCTGTTCTCGGGGGCATTAACTCCCACACTTCCAGCCTGACACGGGGGCAGGCAAAGTAGTTTGGCAACCAGTAGAAGCCCCCAGATGAAGAAATGCAGGGGTGACCACTGGGAAGCTGAGCCTGAATGCACTCAGAAGTTAAGAGCAAGGGGATTTGTAAGAGGCAATGATAATGATGGCATCTGCTACATAGACCTATGAGACAGTGATGGTCTATCTTAGGTACCCGCCCAGAGGCTAAGGTGCTGTGGACTTTTACCTCTAACCCGAAGGAATGTGCATGTGTGCGGTGTGTCTATTACTAGTGAGATTTTGTCTAGATAGAATACGGACGTTTCTATTGGATAATCCTGTGTAATGTTGTATAACCCTATAATGAATGTTATTTGCATTTATTAGTTTCCATGGTTAGTTTCCATGCCAAAGCCAGCGAATTCAAGGGAACATGTACTAGGGTTCACTGTGGTCTTGGACCCCGGTAACTTTGCTGGTTTCACTAGTGAGGCCTGGAGCAGTTCACTGCCTCTTGCCAATTTTATACTTGTGTCCTGGGCACAGCTAAGATAAGGGTGCTTTGAGTCAGGTTTCTTGATTTCAAGCTGCCGAAACCAACAATAGCTGACTTCGATAGGAAAGGGATTTCTGGAAGGCTGTGTTCACAAACCTGAGGGAAGGTAACAGGACTCACAGTCAAGAACACTTGGGTGGAGGGGTGCATGGGGGGAGGGGGCTTTTTAGCATAGTATCTGTAGGACGCTGTCACTACTGGACCCTGGAGGTTGCCACCATGGTGACATTGTCCCTGCTTCTTTATGATGTTCAGTGTTAGTGGGGTTGGAGATCTTAGCTGCTGGGAATGGGGGATTTAGGGAGAGGAGCTTGGTCATGAGCTTCTCTAACGGGGATCAGAGCATGCGTTTCTCCCGTATTACCCAAACCAGGGCATGCCTCCCAAATGGGATAGACACTTGTCTTTGTCACATGGGTGGGGGAAAATTCCAGAAGGGAGGGAAGAGTAGGGCAAGGATTTGTTCCTGTGACTCCTGGCTCATTTGCTCAGTTTCAGGTCAGGCTAGTGGGAACAATGGGTAGATCTGAGGTTTGGCTGGGTGTGGGGTGGGTTCCCTTGACCAGGGATCCCTGTGGGCCCCAGTTGCCACCAAGAAGCAGAAGCAGGAAGACTGAGGGATGCTGGGTGGTCTTATCACAACAAACCACTCCAAAATAGTGGTTTAAAACCATAGCAGTCACTTACGTTGCTTACTAATCTGGGCATTGACTGGGCTCAGCCAGGCAGTTCTCCCTAGGGGTCGCTAGGGTTGCAATGGCCTGGTGGCTGGAGCTGGAGTCATCTCACTCACTTGTCTGCCTCGTGAGCTGGGAAGACTCAAACTGCCAAAGTGGAACCAGATGGGGACTCTTTGGGCGTCCTTCTCTCTGTGTGGTCTTGCTACATGGCCTTTCCAAGATGGTGGCTCAGGACAGTTGAGTTTCTTACATATCAGCTCACGGCTTCCAAGAAAGAGAACCAGACAGCTGGGTGCGGTGGCTCATGCCTGTAATCCCAGTACTTTGGGAGGCCAAGGAGGGTGGATCACCTGAGGTCAGAAGTTCAAGACCAGCCTGGTCAACATGATGAAAGCCCGTTTCTACTAAATATACAAAAATTAGCCAGGCATGGTGGCAGGCACCTGTAATCCCAGCTACTCAGGAGGTTGAGGCAGGAGAATCGCTTGAACCTGGGAGGCGGAGGTTGCAGTGAGCCGAGATCATGCCACTGCGCTCCAGCCTGGGCAACAAGAGCAAAACTTCTCTCAAAAACAAAACAAAACAAAACAAAACAAAACAAAAACAAAAAACCAAAACCAGACAAAAGCTGTATCACCTTTTACGACCTAGTCTTGGAAATCACTTCCAAGTGATAGAGTGGAAGCAGCATCACTTCCACTGTGTTCTATTCGTTCCATGTGAGTCAGGAAGGCCAGCTTTTGGGGAGGGGCAGGGGATTGGACTCCTCCACTCTTTGATGAGAGGACTGCCGCAGAATTTGTGGACATGTTTAAAACCATCACAGTGGGCTGGGCAGTGGCTCACACCTGTAATGACAGCACTTTGGGAGGCCTAGGCAAGAAGATTGCTTGAGCCCAGGCAGTTCAAGACCAGCCTGGGCAACATAGAGGGACCTCCATCTCTCAAAAACAAAAGCAAAAACAAAAACAAAAACAAAACAGAGAGAAAGAAAAAAATGGCTAGGAGATGGTGAACAGCCACTTCACTTGACGGTTTGACTGGACCAACACATTTTTCATTCTCAATTTTCTAACTTGGCTGCTTGTTTCCCACACTGCAAAAAGGCCAGGGCTCAAACTCCCCAGCAGCATATTAGTAACTAAAATGTTTGCACTTAGCGGGCTGGACTCTAGTTAATCCAGCTTCATCATTATGCCAGGAGAGCTCATTCCAACTGAAATTTGACTATTGGTTTTTAATTTTGGTGCCATTTTTCAAGCTGATGGCTCTTCTGGCTGACAGTGAATTACCCGGGGTGCAAATTAAATACAATAGAATTGCTAATCAGGCCATTAGAATACGTGGACAGGAGGAAAGCTACAAGTTGTCAGACCTGGGTGGGTTCTCTCCTTGCTTTTTGGACAGAATTTGTGTGACTTTGAATGGGCTTATGCATAGAACTGGTACAAATATTGGAAACAGACGCCTGCAGGCAGCGAGGGAGATGGAGCAAGTGCCTGCAAAGCCTGCGATTGTACACCGGTTTGGTTGGTTCCCCTTTGCAGGAAAAATCTTGTCCTATAAGTACTCATGTCCCTGGGGATTGCTGTCTAATGTTCCATACACTCTTCTCATGCAAGGAAGTGTTGAGATTTAATTCTCAACCTCCAGGCCCACAAGGAAGGCATCAAATATCTGACATAATGAACAGTGTTTTCGGATTTCTAAATTTAGAGGGAAGGTGA
The DNA here is from genome assembly GCF_043159975.1 of Macaca nemestrina. NCBI lineage: Eukaryota > Metazoa > Chordata > Mammalia > Primates > Cercopithecidae > Macaca > Macaca nemestrina. The sequence goes on along the minus strand of NC_092145.1, from coordinate 120,261,738 downwards.
GAATGCACTAGTGGTTTTTCTCATGTCTAATTCTAAGCAAAGACAGAAAGACGGTCGAAGACTTCATGTAGCACATTCAGTCAGAGTTTCTTTGTGTGTGTGTGTTTCTTTAATCCCTACAAGACTAATTGAGAAGAAATAGATTCAGGAGCCACTTCCTAAGGAGGCAGTGCTTGATGCCAAGAGGTAGTTCAGTAAGTCAGGAGGTGTTTGACCATCAGAGAAGATAGAATGTGGTCTTCAAGGGCAAAGATGCAAACCAGGATGCTGTCCAGTAATGCCGCTGGGAGTGGGGGTGAGCTGGGGATCACACCTGCAAGTGAGGGAGGACTCTTACTGAATCAATCACAGCAAACACTTACCAAGGCCTGCCAGCCATGTCTGACCACTTGAAGTGCTTGCAGCATTTAATTTTCACAGCAGCTGTCTGAGGTGTGGATTATGATCACCCCCATTTAATGGATGTTAACTTGGAGGTTAGATAACTTCCTGGAGTGTGTTAGTCAATTTTGCATTGCTGTAAAGGAATACCTGAGGCTGGCTAATTTATACAAAAAAGAGTACGTTTCTGCAGGCTGTATGAAAAGCATGGCACAGGCGTCTGCTCCTGTCGAGGACTCGGGAAGTTTCCAATCATGGCGGAGAGCAAAGGGGGAGCTGGTGTATCACATGGCAAGAGAGGGAGCAAGAGAGATGGGGGAAGGTGCCAGGCTCTCTTAAACAACCAGATCTTGTGTGAACTCATAGAGTGAGAACTCACTCATTACCGCAAGAACAGCACCAAGCCATTCATGAGGGATCCTTCCTCATGACCCAAACACCTCCCACCAGGCCCACCTCCAACATCGGAGGTCACATTGCAGCATGAGACTTGGAGGGGACAAAAAACATCTAAACCACATCACCAGGGTCACCAGACAAATTCATGGCAGAGCTAGTGTTTATTAGATTGGGTTCAGCTATCAGAGACAGGAGAAAAAATCTGAGTAAGGCATAAACAAGATAGACATCCTTTCTTACAAAAACAAAGATTCGGGGCCAGGTGCAGTGGCTCATGCCTATTATCCCAGCACTTTGGGAGGCCAAGGTGGGAGGATCACTAGAGGCCAGTGATCTCAACATAATGAGACCCTGTCTCTACAAAATTTAAAAAGTAGCCAGGCGTGGTGTGTACCTATAGTCCTAGCTACTTGGCAGGCTGAGGAGGGAGGATCGCTTGACACTAGGAGTTGGAGGCTTCAGTGAACTATGATTGTGCCACTGCACTCCAGCCTGGTTAACAGAGTGAGACTCTATCTGTAAAAAAGCCCCCAAACCCATGATGTTTTGAGGTATATAGTCTAATTCCAGTACAGCAGCTCCATAACCATCTGCCACCCAACTTCTTCTTTCTTATTACTTTACCATCTTCAACACATGGTCTCTGCCTTGGGTTGCCAGATAAAATACAGGACACCCAGTTGAATGTGAATTTCAGATAAATAACAGATAATATTTTTAGTATATGTCCCATGCAATATTAAATAATCAAATGAAATTGTTTTGTTCTTGTTTGAGACAGGGTCTCACTCTATCACTCGAGCTGGAGTGTAGTGGCATAATTGCACCTCACCACAGCCTTGACCCCCTGGGCTTAGGTGATCCTCCCGCCTCAGCCTCCTAAGTAGCTGGGACTGCAGGTGCACACTACCATGCCTGGCTTATTTTATGTATTTTTAGTAGAGACAGGGTTTCACCATGTTGTCCAGGCTGGTCCCGAACATGAAATCTTAAAATTAAATGAAGTATTAAATAGTAAAATATTAAAAAATTAAATATTTTTATTTGCTAAACCTGGCAACCCTATCTCTGCCTCATGGTTCAAGATGGCTGCTTATGCTCCAGCCTTCAGGACCATACTTCAGGCAGCAGGAGGAAACGGGATTAAAGAAGGCCCTCCCTTCCTTTGAACACACCTCATGGGAGTCATACCCAAATGAATTTCTCAACTCACATTGGCAACACATGGCTTTTAGGGAGGCTGGGAAATATGATTTCTATTCTGGGCAGCAATGAACTCAGCCAACAATCAGGGCTTCTATATTAAGAAAAATGGATACCAGGGGTCAACTTAGTTTCTGTCACAGCTTTCGAGTCTTGGGGCTTAATCACCCTGCTGTTCTGCCTTTTCTCTATTTCATGAAGGAAAGGGTAGAGAAGACACGTGTGTATTTCACACAGACCTCTTTGGTTCCTTTTGACAATTTCTGTGTGCCTCTTCCCTGATTCCTCCACGAGCTTGCTGCTAACAGGCTGCCCATGTGAAATGCTTCAGAGCCCTGCCTTTGGGCTCACGGAATCATGTTGCCTACACCTAGGAATTTGGATGGCCCTTAGCAAGTGACTTACTCTGCGGGAGCACGAAAGTCCAGCTCCCTTGGCTGGGGTCAGGACAAACATATAAGTGTAATATACACCTCAGAGCCCATCTGCAGGATCACGCTGAGGCTGGGACTCCCCTGATTGTGTGCCCTGGCTTGGCTTCTTCTCTTCCCTGTCTTGTTTTCTTGACTTCTTTACTGGTCTGTGCAGGAAGCACTTCCTTTATAAATCATGTGCACACAAATCCTGGTCTCAGTGTCTTAGCAGCCTCAGATAAGGGTTTACCCTAGAAAATATAAATAAGAAGTGGGCCAGCACTTTTGAAGACAAAGCTCTTCTGTTGCTGCATACCCCTCTGTGATGAAGAGGCTGAAGTGACTGGCAAAGCCCTTGAGTTTGAATCAGGTCACACCCAGCCTTATGGGGCGAATCCTGTGCTGTGACAACTTGTACTTAGTTGGACATTTAATATTTATTTCAATCTTCTCCAAGCTGTGTGTTTTCTAAGGGAATGTGTATTAGTCAGGATTTGGTTAGGAAAACAGATGGCACTTGGAATTTCAAATAGAGAGGGATTTAACACTGAGGGTTAGGTACTTACAAACCAGTTAGGAGAGCTGGAAGAGCAAAAGTCTCTCAGATTTCCTCCAAACTTCCAGAGCATCAGAAAGTACAGTGAAGAAAGAGCACGCCAGCCTGTGGGACCAAGGTAGCCGATTCTCGGGGAAGTGCCTGGAGGTGGCTGCAAAAGCTTTATTTCCTGTGCCTTGTGTCTGTCTGCTGTTGCAAGAGAAGCAATAATAATCATGGCTTCTACCTCTCCGGCCTTCCAGGTCTTGTGCCAGTACAGTCAATCCTCATTATTTGTGGGTTCCATATTTGCAAATTCACCTGCTCACTAACATTGATTTGTAACCCCAAAATCAATACTTGCAGTCCATTCACAGTCACTCTTGGAAAGAGCTGCAAAAAACTTGAGTTACCTAAAGCCCATGTTCCCGGCTGAGCTGAATAAGGGACCTCTCTGCCTGGTAGTTTGAGCTCTCGTACTATAAACAAGTGTTATTTTGGCCGTCTGGCTAGTGCCATGTTTTTCACATTTTGTGCTTTTTGTTGGTGATTTCACTGTTTAAAATGACCCCCAAGTGTAGTGCTACAGTGCTGTCTAGCATTCCTAAACAGGAGAAGGCAATGATGTGCCTTATGGAGAAAACATGTGTTATAAAAGCTTTGTTCTGGTCAGGCGTAGTGGCTCGTGCCTGTAATCCCAGCATTTTGGGAGGCTGAGGTGGGCGGATCACTTGAGGTTCTCTAGTAGAGGATGCCATCTCTACTAGAAATACAAACATTAGCCAGGCGTGGTGGCGGGCACCTGTAGTCCCAGCTACTTGGGAGACTGATGCACAAGAATTGCTTGAACCTGGGAGGTGGAGGTTACAGGAAGCCAAGATCAATATCTACCTTCAAATAATAGTATACTATTTCATATGTAGTTTAAAAACATTATGAGTGTAATTCTAATTCCTCCCTCCCATCCCACGGTACATTTACATATCCTATAAACACACAATGCATTGCTGCTGTGCTGACTTTAGACAGTCATCTTTTAGAGCAATTTAAACATTTTAAAAGGAATTTTTATTTAGCTTTATTTGTTCAATTTCCAACCCTTTTCATTTATTTGTGTAGATCCAAGTCATATTCCTCCTACTTATAACATTTCTTACAGAGCAGTTCTGCCAGCAATTAATCCTCTGTTTTTGTTTGAGAGAGTATTTCTCTTTTACTTTTGAAATATATTTTTTGCTGGGTATAGAATTTGGGGTTGACGTGTTCTTTTGTTGTTGCTTAACATTTTGAAGGTGTTACTTTATTGTCTTTTGACTTGTATGGTTTCTGATGAGAAGTATGCCATGATTCTTATCTTTGTTCTACTTTATGTAATATGCCTTTTTTCTCTGGCTGCCTTTATAATTGTTCTCTTTGTTTGTTGGTTTTCAGCAGTTTAAATATGATATACCTAGATTTTTGTTTGTTTGGTTTTGCTTTCGGTTTTTGTTTTACCCTGCTTGGTCTTCTCTGTGCTTCATGGATCTGTGGTTTGGTGTCTGCCATTTATTTTTGGAAAATTCTTAGCCATTATTCCCTCAAATATTTCTCCTGCCTTGTTTGCTCTTCTCCTTTTGGGATTTCAGTTACATGTACTTCAGACTGTTTGATAATTTCCCACAGATCTTTGATGCTCTGTTCTGTTTTTTCCCTCCATTCATTTCTCTTTGTGTTTCAGTTTGAATAATTTCCACTGACTTATCTTCAAATTTGCTGATTCTTTCCTCAGCTGTATCAGTCTCTTGATGAGCCCATCCAAGGGACAGTAGTGTCTTTCATTTCTTGCATTTCCATTTGATTCTTTCTTATAGGTTTATTCTCTCTGCTAAAATTACCCATCTGATCTTCCATGTTGTCCATAAGTGTTTATTCCCAACTCTCCTTGGAGGCACCTGTCTTTTCTTAGAGTTTGGATTAGTTGGTTGCCCTGTGACTTCAGCTGTCTGATAAGTTCAAGGTAAGTTGTGATTTGCAGATTGTCTTTCCTTTTTTTGTTGTTGCTGTAAGGGTGGGAAGAATGCTTTTACCAGCCTTCTACATTAGAAGCAGACTGCTGCTATTCAGAGAGAGATGTTTCTGTGGAAAAAGTACAAGACTTAATTTTGTGTCTAATTCCTGGTTTCTTTCAGATCCTCATGCTATGCACATATAACCAAATCAAGGCACCAGTATTTACTGTGGAATTCAAGAGGAAAAGCTCAGTCTCTGTGGGAATGGCTTATAAACAGTGGTAAGTGGTATAAAATGACAGATCAAATGTAATATGTTACCCCTAGTTGCAGGTGTGGTAGGTTCTTAAAAACAGCCCCCAATGAATCATGTCTCCCAGTGTTCACATCCTTTGCAATGTTTCTTTGCAGCTCTTTCCGTCATGAAGTGGAGTTACTTCTCCAGCCTTTGAATCTGCTGTTTTGATCAACAGAATATGGCTAAAGTGACATATGTATTTGTGTCTGGGTGAAGATGGGTGGCATTTAAGTCCAGGGCTTAGGAGTTCTGGTAGCTTCCACTTTTGCCTGGGGGATTTCCAGCCACCATGTGAAGAAGCTCAGATTAACCTGCTGGAGACGGAAGCCCCTTAGGAGGAGAGCCAAGCTCCCAAATATATTAGTGAACCCGCTAACCCCATGAAAAGAGAGAGGCTCAGCCATCCCAGTTAGCGCCAGCCATGCGAACCTCCCCATCTGAGCCATCAGACATGTAAGTGTGGCCAGTTGGGGTTTTCCAGCTCCAGTCAAGGTGTTGCAGCCCCAAATTCCTGAACCACAGAACTGTGAGATGCAAAAAGGTAGTTGTTTTATGCTACTAAGTTTTGGGGTGGTTTGTTAGGAAGCAATAGCTAACAGCAGAGACTTGTAGTTGCTCCACAATACCCCTTCTCTCCCTTTTCCTCTTTAAAAGAAAGGCTGAGTTTTCTAGCTCGTTAAATGGCCACCTAAAATAAAAATTACATTTCTCAACTTTCCTTGCCAGTAGATATAGCCATATGACTAAGTTCCGGTCAATGACATCCAAGTAAGAATGGGTATATGCAACTTCCAGTGTAGTATTTATTTTGGAGGCCTTTATCTTACCAATATATCAGAGTCTAGCACTGGAAAGATAAGAATACCATGATTATCTTTGCTTCCTACCCTACCCAAATGAGATATGGGTTGCTTTGGAGTCTGTTAGGAAAAAAACAAGAGCAACAGCAACCCAAACACTGTAGTGTAGACAGGCCATGAGGATCAAAAGGTCGATGGAGGAAAAAAAGGAGCTAAAAATGATACAGTGAGCACCAACTGAAAAGACTATCTTTAACCCACTAGAAGTTTCTAACATTTTGAGTACCTTGAAAAATAAGTGGTGGTGAATCTGCACATTGAAAATGAATTTAAATCAAGACATTAGGCCTTTTGACTTTGGGCATGGAATGTTCTCAGGGTAATAACACAGGTCTGGTACTTGCACCTTAATTACCCACAGACAGTTTATGGCTGTGTTCTTGCTGTAGTAGAACTTATGGGAATCTCCTTGCCATATCCTGGACCCAGGTAAATAGTCCTTCCAGGTGTGGTAGAAAGTTGAGAGGTTTGGTTAAAACACTGCATGGGAAGCCAAGACTAGCATGGATGCCTTCCTAGGGCTCCTCTTCTTGTTAGCATTAGGCTTTGTGTATTCTTCATCTCTCTTGATTCTGTCACCTTCTCCCTCTCTCTCTCCATGGGCACTTCCCTGTGTTCAGCCTTTGCAATTTCTCTCTGGGGCTCCCTGTCCTCATGTTGTCACCTCGAATCCATTCCCCACTCTGCACCTAAAGTAATTTCTCTAGAGAGTATATCAGGTTCATGACATACCTGTTTTTACAATCCCAGCAAATCTCCCCAATCCTTCCATAGGAAGAAGAAAGCCACGCTCGGGCTCTGTGTGATCTAGCACCACCTTCTTTCCTTCCCTTATCCTTCCATTCCTCCTCTTTCATATGCTGGATGATATGTCCAGCCACCCTGGATGACTTGAAAACTCCTGAAGCACCCCAGCTATCAAATCCTTAGAGCCTCTTTCCTGGCCCCTTCTTCTAACCTTCTTACCTTTTAAGACTCAGATCATGGCCAGGCACGGTGGCTCAAGTCTGTAAACCCAGCACTTTGGGAGGCCGAGGTGGGCGGATCGCCTGAGATCAGGAGTTCGAGACCAGCCTGGCCAACATGGTGAAACCCTGTCTCTACTAAAAATACAAAAATTAGCCAGACGTGGTGGCAGGTGCCTGTAATCCCAGCTACTCAGGAGGCTGAGGCAGGAGAAGCTGGGGAGGTGGAGGTTGCAGTGAGCCAAGATCGCGCCACTGCACTCCAGCTTGGGCAACGGAGCAAGACTCCGTCTCAAAAAAAAAAAAAGACTCAGCTCAGGTGTTCAGCCACCCCTTTGAGAAGGTCCCTCAGATTAGGGACCTTCTTTGTGTTTCAAGCATGCCTCTCCTCATTACATTTGTCAGACTATTTTTCTGATGATCAGTCTCCCCTCAAGGCTGTCAAGTGCTTAATGTGAGTGCAGCACCCACTGCTAGTGCCCCAGAGCCTTCCAGCACTCACCATTTCTGTGCCCTGCAGCGTGGGGCAGGATGAAAGTGCCAGGGGCTTAATGCCTTCTGAGAGCAGCTCTCAACCAATGACTGATGGGAGTTGGCGTATAACTACCCCAGCTCCCTTGCCCTTGAGTGGGTAACACTGAGGCATGTGCTCTTGGCCATTACACACAGTTCACCTGTGGAAATGAGCTCCAGCTGCCCACAGTGGTAGCCAGTAAAGCCCACCATTTAGTGCCTGATTTCCTTCCCTTGTCTCACTTCCCTACTTCTCTTCTGGTGTTTCTTATACCTCCCAAATAAACCACAAGCCAGCACTCATCCTCTTATCACAGGATCTGCTCTGGGGAAATCCAAACCATGGAGGTATCTGTCTTTTTGTCTTTGCATCTTTCCACAGCACTGAGTTTAATCCCTGGCACAAAGTAAGTCTTTGATGATAGTTTGTTGTCTGGCTGACTGTGTCTGTCTTTTTGAGTGAATAACTGAATTAATTAATGGTTATAATGACAAATTTTCTGGTTTTATCCCTTATCTGTCTTGTGATAGACACAGAGATGTGTCACCAAATCTGCCTTCAATAAAGTTCTTGTTCACTTTGGGAGGCTGAGGCGGGCGGATCACTTGAGGTCAGGAGTTAGAGACCAGCCTGGCCAACATGGTGAAACCCTGTCTCTACTAAAAAAAAAAATACAAAACTTAGCCAGGCGTGGTGGTTCATGCCTGTAATCCCAGTTACTCAGGAGGCTGAGGCAGGAGAATTGCTTGAACCCGGGAGGTGGAGGTTGTAGTGAGCCGAGATCGCACCACTGCACTCTAGCCTGGACAACAGAGCGAGATTCCAAGAAAGTTTTGTTGTCCATTCATGGAGTGTGCAGAGAGCACATAGCTCCCAGCTGTCAGCTCTTCCAGTCTGTCTCAGCTGCAGAGAGCCACCTCACTCCAGGCCACAGCCTCCTCAGGGCAGCCCACACCTGGTGAGTGCTTTAGCAGAAAGCATAAAAGTGTGTAAGAGTCTGGCCATTTCAGCCAATTGCAGGAAACCTCTGGTGGCCCATCCCTGCTCCAGAGCTCTCCACTGGGTTGGCCAAAGCTATGCGGGTTTGCATTACAGTTCAGCTTCTCAGTCAGCCCTATCTTGCCTTCTCCCATTTCTTTTTTTCCTCACAGAATTTGATCTCTAATAAACATCTTGCATCTCAAAAGCCATCCCATCATCTGCTTCTGGAGAGTCTAACTTGCAGCATCTTCCATGGTGTATTAATCAGGATTTTCCAGAAAAGCAGAACCAATAGGAGATACATTTATGGAGATTTATTTACTGTGGGAATTGGCCCACACAACTGTGGAGGCTGAGAAGATCCACAATCTGCTATCCGCAAGCTGGAGACCCAGAGAAGCTGATGCTATAAGTCCTGGTCTGAGTCCAATGGCCCAGGAGCCAGAAGTGCTGATGTTCAAGGGCAGGAGGAGAGGGATGTCCCAGCTCAAGGACAGAGAGAGTTAATTCGCTCCTCCTCTCTTCCTCCTCCTTTTTGTTCTATTCGGGCTCTCAATGGATTGGATGATACCCACTGTATTAGAGTGTTCTTGTATTGCTATAAAGAAATACCTGTGACTGGGTAATTGATAAAGAAAAGAGGTTTAATTGGCTCACGGTTCTGCAGGCTGTACAGGAAGCATGATGCTGCTATCTGCTTGGCTTCCAGGGAGGCCTCAGGAAAGTTCCAATCATGGTGGAAGGCAAAAGGGGAGCAGGCATGTCACATAGCTAGAGCAGGAGCAAGAGAGGGGAGAGGAGGTACCACTCACTTTTAAATGACCAGATCTTCTGTCAGGAGGACAGTACCAAGGGGGATGGTGCTAAACCATTCATGAGAAACCCTTCCTCATGATCCAGTTACCTCCCACCAGGTCCCACCTCCAACATTGTGGATTACATTTCAATATGAGATTTGAGCAGGTGCACTCATCCAAACTCTATCACCCACCCACATTGGCAAGGGTGATTTTTATTCAGCCTGCTGATTCAAATGGTAATCTCTTCCAGAAACTCTCACAGACACACCCATAAATAATATCTTATTAGCTATCTGAACATCCCCTAGTCCAGTCAAGCTGACACGTAAAATTAATCATCACGCATAGATTCCATGCTTTAGTCATCCTGATTCCCTGATTCACTGTCACCTCAACAGACTTTGTGCCTTTCTGACTCCACTCCATTGTTTGTCCCACCGTCCACTCCTCTCTGCCGTGTAATAATATCTGGACAATGCTTCATAGTGTAAGTATTTCTCCATATGACATCAGATTTACTCCTCAACAACAGCCCTGCAAGGTGGGTGTTCTTATTCCCATTTTTCAGCTATGGAGACTGAAATTTAGATAAATATAGGGATTTTCCCAAGGTCCCCAGTTTCTAAGCGGAAACTGGAACTCAGAATTGGCAAGTACAGGAATGTCCGCAGATAACTTTCCTCCCTCTGGGTGGGCCTTGGAGATATGGTCCCAACAACAGTACTGTCTGTTACAGGAACTATCTGCGGTATTTGCTTAGCAGGTGGGAGGTAAATCACCTATCTGATTCCTTTGGATTCACACACTGAAAGCTCCCTGTTGAATTTTCCTGGGAACTGTAATGGTCCCTAGTCCCTTAAGCTGAACTAATATATGATTTGTTCTGGAGTCATCTCTGGGGGTGAAACAGTTGTAGGGGAAGGCAGAGAGGTCCAGGACTGAGGGCTTGGGGGAGTTGCTGGTGGAGGCCCCCCGTGCTTGTGGATGATCATGGGCACTGAATAGGAGGAGGGGAATCTGTCATGACCTTGAGCCGTGGGCACACCAGCAATCTCTCCTTCTGCTCTCGGAGCTGCCTGGGAGTTGGTGTATAAATCCACCAGCCAGAGGGAGTGGGGGGATTCGCATCTGGAATTTGACAGTTCCTCCCTCAGTTGACAGAGGAGGGTCCGTGTGGAAGTCAGCTTGTAACCCTCCACCCAGGTGCTCCAGACCTGAGACAGATGAATGGGTGGCCTAGGTTGGGGAAGCACCCGTGCAAGCATTCCATCTCAGATAGTCTCGCGGCGGGTAGCCTCAACCTGACTTGGGAGTGGGGGAGCTCTGGAGTGTGAGTTATAGGTCAGAGGGGTCCCATGCATAGGCAAGGGAGCTGGGCTTTCATACTCCTCCATCCACCAGCCATTGGCTAAGGACTGCTCTGTCCTGGGGAAGCATAAATTTCCAGACATTTTCAGCTCAATTTCCAGACATTTTCAGCTCTCCTCAATAAAGTTGCTCCAGTAGCTATGGGCAGGCCTCCAAATAAGTTACAGGTTTTGGAAACAAAGGCACACTGAAGCCAGGGGTGGTCAAAAACAGTACAGAAGTAGCCAGGGGAATGCAGGTGTAACACAGACAACAAGAAAGTATGGGGACCTCTGGCTTTTTCAGTGTGTGATCAATGCACCTCTTCTCTCTTTATTTTTGCTGTGAGCTCCATGGGAGCAGAGACAGTGTAACTTTGTAGTCCCAGCAGTCAGCAGAAGGCCTGGTGTCCATGCCCAAATAACTGTTGCCACAGGGGTGGAAGATGGAATGTTTTGTCCAAGAGTGTAAAAGAATGCACAGAGCCAAGACTGAAACGGCTCTCTGGGAACAAGGCAGAGGTGTAGAGGCTGGACTGGGGCCTTAGCTGGCTCTGGAGTCATGGTTTTGAACCTGGGGCTGTTCTGCAGTTTCTTTGTTATCTGCTAGCCTCTCCCTTGGAATGAGTGATGCCTTCTGGGGATGTTAAATATCTGTAGCTGTTAACTATCTGTGCATAGATAGAGTGGAGGGAAGAAACAAAGGTGCCTCACGTCCCCCAGGAAAGCCCAGGTGGTTTGAAGAGTGAGATGTCTGGGTCAGAGGGAAGTGGAAGTGGACTTTTAGGTTAGGCGAGAAGTCTCCAGGGCAGAGCTGATTTAACTCTGAAAATAGCTGGAGGAGGACTTTAGTGGGTGCGTTTACTCTTGCTGTGGCCGGGTTTGGGTACTTATTATTCCTTTCAACTTTTTATATCTTTTTTTTCTTTAGGCCTGATTGTTACTCTCTTTCAGAAACAAGAGGGCAGGGGTGGTAGCTCACACCTGTAATCCCAACACTTAGGGAGGCAGAGGCTGGAGGATGGCTTGAACCCAGCCTGGGCAACATAGCGGGACCACCTCCACAAAAAGGGGGAAAAAAAAAAGGAAACAAGAACGCTCTGGGGACTGACTCATGTTAATTAAAATCACGAGATTGGTATTAAAAACTCAGGAAGTCATTATTAATTTACAGCAAGAAAGTCAGTCGTTTACTCATTTATTTATCCCATAAATATTTATTGAGTGCTGACCTAAGCCAAATTGGTCATGCATAACCCTAAAGTTCTTTCTAGAAGGTAATATAGCCTCCTGTATGAGGCAGGAAACAAAAACCACAGCGGTTGTTTTAACAGAGAGAATTTAATATAGAGAATGGTTAGCTAAGTATAAGGAATTATTAACTAGTTATTGAAGAACTCAAAAAGTAAAAAAGAGAACTCTATGGTATCACGAAGGTAGCAATTTCTGGAAGCAACTACCACCTCTGGGGAACAAAGGGGGAAAAGTTGGAATTATTAAAACCTAGAAGCTTGGAGGAGTGATCACATGGGGCTGAAACTCAGCAGCCTGAGGAAGGGGCACCTGCTGGCTAGTGCTGGTGTCTCTGAGCTCAGAGGAGGGGCCCCACGGAGTGGAATCCAGACCTCTAAGGAGGATGAGCTGGCCGGCTGGCATCTCTGGGGTAGGAGATGATGAGGCTGGTTCTGTGGGCATTGCAAACCGGATTTAGCCGCTGTTACAGGAAGGGACTGCTGCTGCCACAGTGAAGAAGCATGGTGTGAGGGATGCCACTCACAGGATCAGGAAGCTAAGGGAAGAAGCCACTGGGAAGCCAGCAGAAGCCCAAAGGAAAAAATAAAAAAAACCCTCCCTTCTCCTCTAGCCTTGAGTCTCTCTCTAGTGCCTCCTACAGGCAAAGCCCAAGAGGGAGCAGCTGGCAAAGCAGAAAGGTGGTTTAAGTCCCAGCCCCAGTATCATAAAGAGGGGTGGGTTTGGAGCTGAGAGATGATCTCTTAATAACTGGCCGGGCGTGGTGGCTCACACCTGTAATCCCAGCACTTTGGGAGGCTAAGGCCGGCAGATCACTTGAGGTTAGGAGTTCGAGACCAGCCTGGCTAACATGGTGAAACCCTGTCTCTATTAATAATACAAAAATTAGCCAGGCGTGGTGGTGCGGGCCCGAAATCCCAGCTACTTGCGAGGCTGAGGCATGAGAATCACCTGAACCCAGGAGGCAGAGGTTGCAGTGAGCGAGATCATGCCACAGCACTCCAGCCTGAGAGACAGTGAAACTGTGTCTCAAAAAACAAAAAACAAAACAAAACAAAACAAAACTCTTAATAACTGATACATCTCCAAAGAGTCTTGAGGTGAGTGAGGATTAGCTAACCGCCCCCAGAAACCTTACCACCAGCTCACACAAAAGCAAATATCTGACCAAACTCTACCACATTTATTAAGCAAGCACTCGTTTAGCAATCCGGCACAAACACAATTGATGCAACCTTTTCTCTAGGCTTGAGGAAGTCCCAGCTCTCAGCCTACCCTTGCATGAAAGGTCACTGAAGGTGGATGCAACATTCCAGAAGCATCAGGGAACCAGAAATCCTCTAAAACTAAAGGTGGAATCAAGCCTCAGGTGCCATCTCTAAGGTATAGGGCACAGACCTTGCTAGATTCTGATAACCTCTTTATCAGAGTGGAGAGTGGTATCTCCAATGTATTCCAGTAAACCCATAGATCCGGAATACCTCTAATTTCACCAGCAAGAGTCTATTTCTAACATTCGTCATGCTAATTAACAAGTCACCAATTTCATCAATGAAAACCCATTTTTGACTTTCACTTTGCTAATTAGCAAAGCCTCAGGTATTGATGGAGCCTTTGTGATCTTGCATTTGGATGTGGTATTTCTGATACAAAGCCAACTGAGTAGCTGGAGAGGGGATTTTTGGTGAAGGCAAATGACTGACTGCCCCTGGAATTGGAGTTTTAACTGACACAGACATAATATCACGTTGTTCAGATGGAATTACTTCAAAAATCAAATGCAGAGGTTGGGCACGGTGGCTCATGCCTGTAATCCCAGCACTTTGGGAGGCCGAGGTGGGTGGATCACCTGAGGTCAGGAGTTCAAGACCAGCCTGGTCAACATGGCAAAACCCTGTTTCTACTAAAAATACAAAAATTAGCTGGGCGTGGTGGTGCATGCCAGTAATCCCAGCTACTTGGAAGGGTGAGGCAAGAGAATTGCTTGAACCTGAGAGGCAGAGGTTGTGGTGAGCCGAGATCATGACTGCCCTCCAGCCTGGGTGACAGAGCGAGATTCCTCCTCAAAAAAAACCCAACCAACCAAACAACAACAACAACAATAAAACAAACAAACAAAAAACAAACAAAAACAAAAAACAAAAAACTGCAGCGATTGTAACAAGTACTGTTGATACCAGGCACCACTGTGATTCAGTGGTGAACAAGACACAGTCTTTGCTCTCAAGTGGCTCACAGCCTGGGAGATGAACAATAAACAGGTGACTGCAATATGTGCAGAGTGTACCTATAGGGGTCAGCCGGTTGGTACTGGGTACTTCTCTGAAAACATCAGGAGGACCAAATTCTGCCACTCAGTTGTCAGCAAACCTTCCCTGTGGGTTGAGTTGCCAGATAAAATACAGGCTGTCCAGTTCAATTTGCATTTCAGATAAACAATGAATACTTTTTTTTTTTTTTTTTTTTTTTTTTTAGCATAAGTGCTGTATTTTATTTGCTAAATCTGGCAATTCTATTTCTAGGCAAAGCTAGAAGGAAAGCCAAACAGGGCAGAAGTCAGCTCAGTGAGTGTGAGATTAGTCAAGGCAGGAGAATGAGATAGCTTTAGGTTCACTGCCTGAGTTATCTATTTCCATCTGCCTCCCCAGACAAGCCCAAGTGTTTTAGAGGTCAGGGGGGCGGCTTCCCTGAGCAGTGCTGGCCAAGACACGGGTGGTCTCTCTGATGTCCCCTTTTATAAATGCCATGCACATTCTTCTTAAACAGACCCCTCTGCCAGCACATTCTTTCTTATGCAGATGCTGTGATGGCTAATTTTATGTGTCGACTTGGAGGGTGTTTTGGGATAAAATTAACATTGAAATTGATGAACAGATTAACATTGAAATTGATGAACAGATCTATAATGTGGGTGGGCCTCGTTCAATCAGTTGAAGGCCAGAAAGGAGCAAAAAGACCAGCCTCCCTGAGCAAGAGGAATTCTCCAGAATACACTGCCTTCGGACTTCATCTGCAGCTTCACCTCTCCTGGGTCTCCGCCTACCAGCACACACTGCAGATTTTGGACTTGCTGGCCTCCATAATCGTGTAAGCCAGTCCCTTATAATCTCTCTCTCTCTCTTGCTCTATGTGTGTGTGTATATATATATGTGTGTATATATATATGCGTGTATATATGTATATGTGTATATATATGTGTGTGTATATATATGTGTATGTGTATAGATATATCCATGTATTTATACATATATACATGTGCACGTGTGTGTGCATGTACATCTTTTTGGTTCTGTTTCTCTGGAGAACCCTAATACAGACCCCCAAATAGCTGATTAGGTTTAAGGTTCCATAATGACAATGCAGTTTTGCTTCTTTCTTCTAAACAGGTTCCCTGAATGGGATTCGTTTGCTCATAGTCATCATTTTTTTCTCCATTAATGGATGATCTCATTTTTCTCTTAACACTCAGAGAGATTAAGAAACTTGCCCAAGGCTAGCCGGCTGAGATTTCATCTCACCTCTAGCTTCAAGGCTTGTGCTTGAAGCTGTTCTGCTGTTCAGTGTCAGTCTGTATCCTGGAAATTGTCTTCCTCGATACAGGGAGGTATCTGTTGGGTAAAGTAAAGGATGCTGGGCTTGGAGTCAGAAGACTTTGGCTTTGTTCAGAAACGGAAACATCCCAGATGGGGTTAGCAGTCTGGAGAGGGCTTTGGTGCTTAGGAGCTATGCATGCACGTTCAGCAACTCCTGCAGGTTGACCTGACAGAACCTCTTGATAAACTTGAACTCGGCATGCAGGGTGAGCCAAGGCTAGGTCCCATTAGTGATGTCACAGCCCCAGGTGGCACAACAATTAAAGGAGCAGCTTTTTGGGTCAAAGGCAAGAGATCCTGCTGGTGGGAACTCAGGGAAGGTGTGGGTCCCACTCAACCTCTGCAAAACCAGTCCTATTATTCTACCCTTGTCTCCAGGCAATGCCTACACTCATGTGGAAGCTTCAAGGGGATGGTGGGCAGGTTTCTGATCCTCCTGAGGCATCACAATCCTCAAATCCACCAGGCTGGGGCCAGAAACTGATGGCAGGGTGGGGGAGTGGGGGAGGGCAGGAGTTAAATAAACACAGGCTTCATGGCTAGCCAGGTGTGAAGTTAAAGTTTTTCTTTACTAGCTGTGTTCTGGAATATTATGTACTAAATGTTTCTGCCCCTTCAAAATTCACATATTGAAGCCCCAATCTCCACTGAGATGGTATTATGAGGTGGGACCTTTGGGAGGTGATTAAATGTAGATGACATCTTGAGGATGGGAGCTCCCCATGATGGGATTAATGTTCTTATGGGAAGAGGAAGACCAGAGCACACTCTCTCTGCCATGTGAGTACACAGCAAGAAGATGGCTGTCTGCAAACCAGGAATAGAGCCCTCCCCAGGGAACTGAATTGGCTGGCACTTTGACCTTGGATTTCCCAGTCTCCAGAACTATGGGAAATAAACCTAAGTTCCTTAAGCCCCCAGCCTGTGGTATTTTGTTATAGCAGCCCAAGCTGACTAATACATAGAGTGACTACACAATGTCTCTTATTAGTAGTCTTCCCATGTAAAATCTATTAGAAAATGTGTACTGTTTTGTGTACATATTTTTTTATTTTTAAAATCAACATTATTGATGTATAATTTACATACAATAACATGTACCCATTTTAAGTGTACAGTTTGATGAGTTTGGAGAAATATACATAGCCGTTTAACCACACCCCAGTCAAGATATAGGTCATTTTCATCCATGATGGATCTTGGATCCATCACCAAGAATACAAGATATCCCTTGTATTCTTTTGCAGTCAATCCCTTCTCTCCACCGTAGCTCTAAGCAACACTAATCTGCTTTTCCCACTGTAGATTAGTTTTGCCTGTTCTGGAATTTTATAGACATAGAGTCATATAAAGCACACTTTATTGTGTTTGGCTTTTGTTCAATAGAATGCTTCTGAGATCATCCATGTTATTGCATGTGTCAATATTTGGGGATTTAAAAAAATTGCTGTGTAGTATTCTGTTGTATGAATATACCACAATTTGTTTATCCATTCTCATTGGCATATTTTAAGTTTATGTATATTCTGTTATATATCTCATTCTGGGCTTTAGATTTTTCACTAAGCATAGCTTTAAGATTCACTCATGTAGCTATTTGTATGTCTAACTCATTGCTACTAAATGCTTCAGATTACTCCATAGTCCCCAGGTTTTATCTAATCACCCCCTCAGTGATGGATGCCCAGTTTGCTACCCACCACAAAAAAATACTGCACTGAGCATCTTTTTACATATACCTCATGGACCTCTGAATTTTCATGGGATATATACCCAGGAGGCAAATTGCTGGGTCATTCACTACGTGTTTACTTAATTAATGTCAGAGATGCCAGCTTCTTCTCCAGAATGGCTGCACTAGTCTACACTCTTACCTGCAATGCCAGAGGGCTCTTTATAGCCCCATAGGTCCCCAGCACTTGGCATTATACAGCTAACTTTTGCAGTCTAATATAAAAAAGTGATATCTCATTTTTGTTTTAATTTGCATCTCCCTGACTGCAAATAAGTTGGAGCAGCTTTGCAGGTGGGTGTCTCTCTCTAAACTGCCTGTTCATATTCTTTGCCCAGTTTTCTATTGGGGATGCTGTTTTGCTTCATGTTGATTTTGCAGGTGTTTCTCACGTATTTGACATGCTCATTTCTTGTTTTAGAGATTGAAAACATTTTCTTCCATTTTGTGCATACATCTATTCCCTTTGTCCGTGGTGTGCTTCAATAAACAGAAATCCTTAATTTTGAAGTAAATACATTTCCCTTTTCACCTAATTGTTTGTACCTTTGAAGTTTTATTTAAGTAGTCTTTTTCTGCCAATAGAGACCACAAAGATATTCTTCTACAGTTTCTTTTATTAACTTTATAGTTTTCACTTTCACTTTTAGTTCTTCAGTCTAGAGACTCTCCGATTTATTGGTGGTGTTAGCTTGGGATACAGTTTTAATTTTTTCCATTTGGTGCACCAGTTTTGTTTTAACTCCATGCAGGGGATCTTTAAAATCTTGGCTCTGGCCGGGCACGGTGGCTCATGCCTGTAATCCCAGCACTTTGGGAGGCTGAGGTGGGCAGATCACAAGATCAGGAGTTCGAGACTAGCCTGACCAACATGGTGAAATCTCATCTCTACTAAAAATACAAAAATTAGCCAGATGTGGTGGCATACACCTGTAATCCCAGCTACTCAGGAGGCTGAGGCAGGAGAATCGCTTGAACCCAGGAGGTGGAGGTTGCAGTGAGCCGAGATCATGACACTGCACTCCAGCCTGGGCAACAGAGCGAGACTCTGTCTCAAAAAAAAAAAAAAAAAAAAAAAATCTTGCCCACACCAATTCATGAAAATGTTTTCCTCTAAAAGCTTTATTATTTTATCTTTCCTATTTAGATCTACAGTTCTTCTGAAATTGATTTACATGTATGGTGTGAGATAGGGATCCAGATTTATTTCTCCCCATTTAGATACAAAATTAACCCAGTGCCATTTATTTAAAAGATTATCTTTTTTCCACTATACATCAGTGTCATACTGTAATAAACCAGGTAAACTGAATGTGTGTCTGCTTTGGATTCTTGATTCTTTTCCATTGGTCAGTTTATCTATCCTTGTGTAGTACATCACTGTATTCCTCAGAGAGGGCTTGTGTAGTCTTACACTAATTTTAGACACTTTATAATTTTGTGGCGATTGTAAATGATTTTCTTTTTATTACATTTTGTAGTTTCTAGTTATTTCTATAGTAAAAAGCAGCTACTGATTTCTGTAGGTTGATTTTCTAGTTAGAAACTTTATGTACATCCCCGTTTAGAGTTGAGTTTGTGGATTACATTTTTATTTCTAGATAGATGATCATACCACTTGCAAATAGCAATTTTATCTTTTTCCTTCCCAAAAGTATATCTCTGTGATGATTAATTTTATATGTCAATTTGGCTAGTCTCTTGTGCCCAGTTATTTTGTCACAGAACAGTCTATAGTCTAGGTGTTGCCATGGAGGTATTTTTTAGATGAGATTAACATTTAACTCAATAGACTTTGAGTAAAGCAGATTACCCTCCATAATGTGGGTAGGCCTTGTCCAATCAGTTGAAGGCCTTAAGAAAAAAGATGAACAGGCCGGGTGCGGTGGCTCACGCCTGTAATCCTAGCACTTTGGGAGGCTGAGGCAGGCGGATCACTTGAGGACAGGAGTTCGAGACCAGCCTGACCAACATGGAGAAACCCCATCTCTACCAAAAATACAAAATTAGCTGCGCGTGGTGGGGCATGCCTGTAATCCCAGCTACTCGGGAAGCTGAGGCAGGAGAATCGCTTGAACCTGGGAGGTGGAGGTTGCAGTGAGCTGAGATTGTGCCATTGCACTCTAGCCTGGGCAAGAAGAGCAAAACTCTGTCTCAAAAAAAAAAAAAAAAAAAGAAAAGAAAAGGAAAAAGAAAAAAGATGAACATTCTCGGAGGGAGAGAATTCTGCCTCTAGACTGCCTTTGGACTTAAGCTGCAACATCAGTTCTTCCTTGGGTCTCCAGCCTGCTGGTCTGCTCTGCAGATCTCTGACTTGTCAGTCCACACAATCACATGAGCTAATTCCTTAAAGTAAATCTCCCTCCCTCCATCTCTCTTCCTCTCTCTCCTCCCCTTACACTCTTTTTCACTGTCCGTATACATCCTATTGCTTCTCTTTCTCTGGAGAAGCCTGACTAATACAACCTCTTAATTATTTTCATTTTCTAACAATGGCCAGGACTTTCATGCCATGTTAAACAGTAGTGGTTGAGGACACATTTGTCTTACTTACAATCTTAAAGGGAATGTATCTAGAGTTTCTCCATTAAGTATATTTGCTGTGGGTTTTTTGTTGTTGTTTCTGAGGCACAGCCTCACTCCATCACCCAGGCTGGAGTGCAGTGCCGTAATCTCAGCTCACTGCAACCACTGCCTCCTGGGTTCGAGTAATTCTTGTGCCTCAGCCTCCTGAGTAACTGGGATTATAGGTGCCCACCATCAAACCCAGCTAATTTTTGTATTTTTAGTAGAGACAGAGTTTTGCCATGTTGGCCAGGCTGGTCTCCAACTCCTGATCTCAAGTGATCTGCCTGCCTTGGACTCTCAATGTGTTGGGATTATCAGTGTGAGCCACCATGCCCAGCCTTCTGTAGGATTTGATACATAACCTTTATCAAGTAAAGAAAATTTCTTTATGTTCCTTGTTTGCTAAGTTTACTGATGTTGAACCATTGTTGAATTTCTGGGATAAAACCTTCATATATATATATATATACTTTTCTTTTTTTGAGATGGAGTCTCGCTCTGTCACCCAAGCTGGAGTGCAGTGGTGCGATCTTGGCTGACTGCAAGCTCCGCCTCCCAGGTTCACGCCATTCTCCTGTCTCAGCCTCCCGAGTAGCTGGGACTACAGGTGCCCACCACCATGCCCAGCTATTTTTTTGTATTGTTAGTAGAGATGGGGTTTCACCATGTTAGCCAGGATGGCCTCGATCTCCTGATCTCATGATCCACCCGCCTTGACCTCCCAAAGTGCTGGGATTACAGGCGTGCGCCACTCACTGTGCCTGGCCATAAGTACTTTTTAAAATTGTCACTAACTGGTTTTGGAATTAAGATTGCCTTGGCTTCAAAATGAGCTGGATGGTGTTCACTCTTTTTCTAAACTCTGAAACAATCTGTGTAAAATAGGAATTAAACATTTCTTTCTTTTTAAAAAAATTATATATTTTTAAAGATAGAGTCTCACCCTGTTGCACCTGCTGGAGTGCAGTGGCATGATCTCGGCTCACTGCAACCTCTGCCTCCCAGGCTCAAGCTATCCTCCTGCCTCAGCCTCCTGGAATTACAGCCTCCCGGCTAATTTTCTAGTTTTTGTAGAGACAGGGTTTCACTATGTTGGCCAGGCTGGTCTCGAACTCCTGATCTCAAGTGATCCGCCTGCCTTGGCCTCCCAAAGTGCTGGGATTATAGGCGTGAGCCACCACACCTGGTCGGAATTAAGCATTTCTTAAAAATTTCATAGAACTCGCCTATAAAACTAAAAGGGCCATCAATGATAGACTGGATAAAGAAAATGTGGCACATATGCACCATGGAATATATGCAGCCATAAAAAAGAATGAGATCATGTCCTTTGCAGGGACATGGATGAAGTTGGAAGTCATCATCCTCAGCACATTAACACAGGAACAGAAAACCAAACACTGCATGTTCTCACTCATAAGTGGGAGTTGAACCATGAGAACACATGGACACAGGGAGGAGAACAACACACACTGGGGCCTGTCGAGGGGTGGAGGGTAAAGGGAGGGAGAGCATCAGGACAAATACCTAATGCGTGCGGGGCTTAACCCCTGGATGACGGGTTGATAGGTGCAGCAAACCACCATGGCACACGTATACCTATGTAACAAACCTGCACGCTCTGCACATGTATCCTGGAACTTAAAGTAAAATAATATTTTTTAAAAAACAAACTAAAAGGCCTAAAGTTTTTGGGGAGAGGATGTCTTTGACTACCATTTCAATCTTTTCGTGCTTGGCCTGGAATTAGTCATCTTCTTGATCAAACTGTTGCATTTTATATATTTCTAGAATTTTATTTCTTTTTTTTTTCAATTTTAGTAGTGCAGAGTTATTCATAATGCTTTTTTCTTTTTTAAATTATCACTTTTGTGCCTGTGGTTATTTCTTCCTTTTCTTTTTGTATTTTATTTATTCACATCCTCTCATTTTTTTTTGAGACCGAGTCTTGCTCTGTCGCCCAGGCTGGAGTGCAGTGGTGTCATCTCGACTCACTGCAAGCTCCGCCTCCCAGGTTCACGCCATTCTCCTGCCTCAGTCTCCCAAGTATCTGGGACTACAGGCGCCCGCCACCATGCCCGGTTAATTTTTTGGGTTTTTAGTAGAGACGGGCTTTCACCGTGTTAGCCAGGATGGTCTCGATCTCCTGACCTCGTCATCCACCTGCCTTGGCCTCCCAAAGTGCTGGGATTACAGGCGTGAGCCACTGCACCCGGCCCACATCTTCTCTTTTTTATTCTTGATCACTCTTGCCAGAGGTCTGTCTTTAAAAACATATTTTCATAGAACCAGTTTTTGACTTTTAAAATAATTCCCATAGTTTTTGTTGCTGTTCTCTGTTTCATAGAGCTGTGCCAGGGTTGAGCCAAGCATTTGCAGTTGTTTTCAATAACAGCTGAGCATGCAAGCTAGAGGTCAACTCTACTTTCAATGTATCAATAATTGGTAACTGTATCTGTCACAATATAGGCTCACCAAAGCTGTAATTATTCCAGAGAAGTGGCCAGCTTGTTACCTTGGCCACAGTACATAGATAAGGGAACTGTTCACAGGAAATCATGAGAATAGATGCAAATATTGGAATGATAGCAACGTGGTTGACACGCCAGCACTCACAGTCTATTCAGCAAATGTATCTTCTTCTCTTTAGGAAGGGCTGTGAAATCCTGACTGGGAATTTTGCAGGACCAATCAGAGCATTGCTTTCGATGCTCATTGTTCCATCTCAGACCTCTGTTCTCATGTGCTTAGGTCTTCAATGGGTGATTTCTAGAGTGGGTAGGGCAACTCACTTATCTCTGCTAATGTGTCTGCCTGTGCCTCAGTTGAGTGTAGAGGATTTATTGACAGGAACCTTATCCCAATGTTGCCATCCTCCCCCATTGCCCCAGATAAATGGGCAGATGAAAAGGCTGGAACAGTGTGCCAAGGATGCTTTGAAGATTATTGGAAAGATGAGCCACAAGACATGCCAGGTTTCTGGCTGCTCAAAATGTCACACACTATTCAATTTTTACAGCCAGTCCTGCTGAATTACCGTGAGTCCATCCATCAAGAATGGTCTCAGCTGTCTCCACACAGATAAATAAGAATGACGTCTGAATGCCATTCTGTCTGTAACTATCTTTCACTTATTTTACCCTATGAGTTAGTCTTGTGGGGTTAAGCCAAGGGTGGTATCTGCTGCTAGAATAATGAATACTGGGACCCTCTGAGCACACTGGGTCCGTGTGACATTGTCTAATTGATCACTGGCAAAATATCCCTCCCAGGGTAACTAGAGGAAGACAGACCAATAGAAATGCCTCCTTCAGAGTCGCTGGTGTTGATTTTTCAGACTCATGAGGATTCCTCAAAGCTGCAAGGAAGGAAGCAATAACTCCTCAGGCACTGCAGCTACACCCAGTATTTCACCTGGGTAGTGCCCAAGAGTACCACTGTAAAACAGTTTGTCACAGGCCAGGTTTCCTGGGAAACAGACTCTGAGACAGAGATTTGCATGCGGGAAGCTTATTGAGGCGTGCTCTCAGGATCTACACCCGAGAGGGCATGAGGGAAGCAGGATGGGGCAGAGAAAGAACCTGAACTGTGATGAGGTTGCACCCAAGGCCCATTTGACCCCATGGGGAGTTCTGGAGCTGGGATGATCCTTTAGAATTGTCTGCAATTGAGAGGAGGGGCCAAAGCCTTTGTTCTCCCACATTGACCAGTCTCTGGATATGGGCTGCCCCTGGGAATGGGATGTGATCTCGGGTGAGGAAGGTATCTTCAGCTGAAGGCAATCCCCAGGGAGGGATTCAGCGGCCAGCTGCCAGCTGTCAACAGTCCCCGCAGCAGGGAGAAAGAGCGCTTCAGTGGGACATTTGCGCAGCGCACCACAGCACCCATCTCAGTCTTCACCCCTTGTGCTGCTCACACCCACTTGCTTCACAGAGTAAACTCGGAGCGCAGCTCCTCCAGGTTTCAGGTGGTCTTCATTTCCCAGAATAACTTACAAGAGGAGGGTCAGTGAGATAAACTACAGACTCAGCTACTCCAACTGGTCTTGAGGCCTTGACTGATATTCAGTGTGTCCCTTCTCTACTACCCATTCTAGATTCTCTTCACCGTTCGAAAACAACTGTCAGCGTAGGTGGCTCACCTGCTGACACAACACAGATTCTCATCCTTGAAGGGTCTGAGCCCTGCTCACCATCCTCTTTTCAGACCAAGGTTGCCATATTTGTCCATTTCCTGTCAAAATCGAGCAAGGAAGTACCAAGAGGTACCCAAGAATATCAACTAAAGGTCGAATATAATCCGCTGTCTCCCTTGTGTAACACAGCCCTACCTCCTCATGAAGGTCAAGGTTAGACCTGCCAGGATAGTGACTCCTCTCATTGCCTGCTTGTCTGTTAGTGTGTGAAACCTAAAGTGACTGGGTAGAAGCAATAGTTTAAATTGTAGTAGGACTTTTTCTGAGCCCCTGGTGAAAGAGCTACCTCTCTAAGAACTAGAAGCTCCAAACCTGCAGAGCTGAGAGTTGCAGGACAAGAAGCACAAATTCAGTAAGCACAACTTTCAATAAAAACTGAGCAAGCAAGCTGGAGGTCAACTCCATTTTCTCTCTCTCTCTCTTTTTTTTTTTTTTTTTTTGAGACGGAGTCTTGCTCGGTTGCCCAGGCTGGAGTGCAGTGGCACCATCTCGGCTCATTACAACCTCCGCCTCCTGGGTTCAAGCAATACTCCTGACTCAGCCTCCCAAGTAGCTGGGATTACAGGTGTGTGCTGCCATACCCGGCTAATTTTTTGTATTTTTAGTAGAGACGGGGTTTCACCATTTTGGCAAAGCTGATCTCAAACTCCTGACCTCAGGTGATCTGCCCGCCTCGGTCTCCCAAAATTCTGGGATTGCAGGTGTGAGCCACCGCGCCCAGCCTCATCTCCATTTTCAGTGCATCGACAATTGGTAACTATATTTGTCACAATACAGTCTCATTAAAGCTGTAATTATTCCAGAGAGGTAGCCAGATTGTTACCTTGGCCACAGTGCATAGATAAGGAAACTGTTCACAGGAAAAGATGAGAATAGATGTGAATATTGGAATGACAGCAATATGGTTGATGCATGCCAATTTTGATGAAGTCCAATTTATGTATTTTTTTCTTTAGTCGCTTATGCTTTTGGTGTCAAATATAAGAATCTACTGCCAAATCTGATGAAGATTTAACCTTAGGTTTTCTCCTAATAGTTTCATAGCATTACCTCTTAAATTTAGGTTGCTGATCCATCTTGAGTTAATTTTTGTTTATAGAGTGAGGTAGGATTCCAACTTCATTCTATGGTTACAGAGTTGTTCAAGCACCATTTATTGAAGAAATTGGTTTTACCCATTGAATAGTTTTGACATCCATGTTAAAAAATCAATTGGCCATAGATGTTTGAGTTTATTTCTGGACTCCCAATTCTATTCATTTATTTCTACATCTAGCCTTATGCCAGTACCACACTGTTTTGATTACTGTAGCATTGTAGTCAGTTTAAAATCAAGAGGTATAAGCCCACAAACTTTGTTTTTCAGTTACAATGTTGTTGTGGCTATTCAGAGTCCATGCAGTTCCATATGAACATCAGAGCTAGCTTTTCCATTTCTGTCATTGCAGGTCCTTTTGATAGGGATTATGTTAAATCTGTACATCTTTTGGGGGAGTATTGCTATCTTAACAATATTAAAGTCTTCCAAACTATGAACATGGAATGTCTTTCTATTTATTTAGATGTTCTTTAATTCTTTTCAGCAGTATTTCATGGTTTTCAGTGTATAAGTCTTTCAACTCCTTGGTTAAATTTGTTCCTTGGCATTTTATTATTTTGGAGGTATTGTAAATGTAAATTTTTTTTTAGTTTCTGTTTTGGATTGTCCATTGCTGCCGTATAGGAGCAAAACTGATTTTTTTTAAGCTTTCCTGTGCTTGCTATTATAAGTAATACTTTAAACTTTTTTTTTTATTTTTTTTATTTTTTTGAGACAAGGTCTGATTCTGTCGCCCAGACTGAGACAAGTGCAGTGATGTGATCATAGTGATGGCGGGGGCTGCTGCCACCATGCCAGCTGCAGCAGGGATGTGTGGCTGGAGCTGTACACTCCATGGAGCCTGTGGGAGCCCTGGCCCTCTTGAGTTGGGACTGGAGCTCCCTGTGCTGCTGCAGCCGCCCAAACCGCAGCTGCAGACCCAGGCCTCCTGCTCTATGGAGCAGGCAGAGCCCCGCCCTCCTGGGCACCACGGCCACCCAAACTGCAGCTGTGGATCCGAGCCTCCCTGTGCTCTTGGGGGAGCCGGGAACAGGCAGGATCTGCCCTCCCTGGTGCAGCCACAACTACCCGACCTGCTACTGCAGGGGCCTCCCGCTCCAGGAAGCAGGCGGGAGCTGGGGACAAGCAAGAGCCCTGCTTATTCAGGGTTGGCGGGGTGGGAGCTCCTGGGTGCAACTGAGGCTGCCCTCCCAGGCACAGGACCTGGGCATCTCTGTAGCCTGCACCCTCGGGCGCCCCAGGAAGAAACCCCCATCCGTGCAGGCTCAGGGGTGTCTGCTCCCACTGCCTGGCCTCTCTCCCCTCCCAGAACCGGCTCCGATCTCAGAGCGGGGTTGGAGGCAAGCCCCAGGGCCATGAATGGCAGCGGGAGGCAGACAGAGTCCTGGGCAAGAGGGGGTGGGATCCGCAGTAAGGCCCCACTCTCAAACCAGGGAGGGCCTGAAGGCTGGGGGCTGGGCTGCCAGAGTGAGGACTCGTGGTGCCTCTTCCGGGCCCACCCATGGCTGCCCACGGACCAATCTACATGCACTTCTTCCCCTCTGAGGTCCATAAAAGCCTTCAGGGCAGAGGATGGCCAAAGGACAAAGAGGGCAGAGAGATGGCAGGAGGATCAGCTGCAGAGAGGAGTACCCTTTATGCTGAGAGCTGCAGAGATGACCTGCCGGCAGAGAGGAGCTACCCTCTCCCACTGAGAGCTTCAGAGACCTGCAGAAATGTCCAAACGACCTGCCTGTGGAGAGGAGCTATCCTCTCCAGAGCCTCCTCTCTGCTATGAGCTGAATACTCCACAGGATGACCTGCCTACACAGAGGAGCTACCCACTCCTCTGAGCTGTTCTAACACTAAATAAAACTCTTCTTCACCCTTCACTTGTCTGCATACCTCATTCTTCCTGGAGGCAGGACAAGAACGTGGGCAAAGGTGCCATGACCACAAAGGTTTCCAGCCTGGAAAATCAACACCCCAGATATCCTGTAACAATAGCTGTCTGCAGTCTTGACCTTTTGGGCTTAAAGGATCCTCCTGTGTCAGCCTCTTGAGTAGTTGGGACCATAGGCACAGGCCATCACGCCCAGCTAATTTTTAAATTTTTGTAGAGATGGAGTCTTGCTAGGTTGCCCAGGCTGGTCTTGAACTTTTGGGCTCAAGTGATTCTCCCACTTCAGCCTCCAAAAGTGCTGGGATTACAGGCATGAGCCACCCTGCCTGGTCCTACTTTCAGCTTTTTATCTGGTCCTTACTTTAGTATGTGTGTTTTAAACACCACAAATGTATTATCTCAGGGTTCTGAAGGTCAGCAGTCCAAAATGAGTTTTGTAGAGCTAAAGTTAAGTTGTGAGAAAAGCTACATTCCTCCTGGAGGCTCTAGGGGACAATCAATTTCCTTGCCTTTTCCAGCTCCCAGAGGGTGCCTGCATTCCTTGACTTGTGGCCCTTCATCCTCAAACTCGCCAGTGTAGCATCTTCAAATCTTGCTCTGTACTGGGCGCAGTGGCTCAGGCCTGTAGTCCCAGCACTTTGGGAGGCTGAGGTGGGAGGACTGCTTGAAGCCAGGAGTTCAAGACTAGCCTAGGCAACAAAGTGAGACCCCTGTCTCTATTTTTTTTTTTAATTAGGTATGGTGGCATGCACCTGTAGCCCCAGCTACTGGGAGACTGAGGCAGGAGGATTGCTTGAGCCCAGAAGTTCAAGGCTGTAGTGAGCCTTGACTGTGCCACCGCACTTCAGCCTGAACAACAGAGTGAGACCCTGTCTCAAAAAAAAATCTTGTTCTGATCCTCATTCTGATTCCTCTGATTCTGTTTCTACCATCACATCTCCTTTATCTCTGACCCTCCTGTGTCTTTAAGAAAAATTGTGGTAAAATATATATAACTTAAAATTTACCATTTTAACCATTTTTAAAGTGAATAGCTTGGTGGCATTGAGTACATTCAGATTGTTGTGCAACCACAACTGATTTTTGTATGTAGATCTCATACCCTACAAATTTGCTGAGTTTATTAGCACTAGTAGTTTTTTGTGTGTATTCTATAGGATTTTCTTTTTATTTTATTATATATATATATATATATATATATATATATTTTTTTTTTTTTTTTTTTTTTCTGAGATGGAGTCTCACTCTGTCAACCAGGCTGGAGTGCAGTGGCACAATCTTGGCTCACTGCAACCTCCACCTCCTGGGTTCAAGTGATTCTCTTGCCTCAGCCTCCCAAGTAGTTGGGATTACAGGTGCGTGCCACCACGCCCAGCTAATTTTTTGTACTTTTAGTAGAGACAGGGTTTCACTGTGTTAGCCAAGATGGTCTTGATCTCCTGACCCTGTGATCCACCTGCCTTGGCCTCCCAAAGTGCTGAGATTACAGGCATGAGCCACCGTGTCCGGCCTTCTGTAGGATTTTCTATATGTAGGATGATGTCATCTGCAAACAGAAATAGTTTTACTTCTTTCTTTCCAAGTTGGATGCCTGTTATTTCTTTTACTTGCCTAATTGCTGTAGCTAGGATTTCCAGTACAATGTTCAATAGCAGTGGTGAAAGCAGGCATCCTTGCTTTGTTCCTGATCTTAGGGGAAGAGCTTTCAGTCTTTTACTGTTGAGTATGAGGTTAGCTATAGGTTTTTCATAAGGAATTCCTTTTTGTTCTTAGTTTGCTGGGTGTTTTTTTCGTGAAAGAGTGTTGAGTTTTGTCAAATGCTTTTTTTTTTTTTTTTTTTGCAACTACTGAGATGATCATGTGGGTTTTTTTTCCCCTTTGTTCTTTTAATATGGTGTGTTCTATTGATCTATTTTCTTATGTAGAACCACCCTTGCATTCGTGGGATATATCCCACTTGGTCATGGTATATAGTCATTTTTATGTTCCATTGAATTCAGTTTGCTAGTATTTTGCTGAGGATTTTTCTGTCTGTTCATAAAGGATATTGGTCAGTAGTATTTTTTTGTTTGTGTCTTTGGTATCAGGGTCATGCAGGCCTTATAGAATATGCTGGGAAGTAGTCCCTTCTCTTCCATTTTTGGGAGAATTTGAGGTAGGATTGCTGTTAATTGTTCTTTAAATATTTGATAGAATTCACTAGTGAAGTAATCTGGTCCTAGACTTTTCTTTGCTGGGAGGTTTTTGATTACTGATTCTATCTCTTTACTTGTTAAAGATTTGTTGAGATTTTGTATTTTTTTCTTGAGTCAATTGTGGTTGTTTGTGTGTTCCTGGGAATTTGTCCACTTCATCTAGATTATGTGATTTGTTGGCATACAGTTGTTCTTAGTATCCATAATCCTTTTAATTTCTATAAAGTTGTTTTTAAAATTTCTGATTTTACAAAAAATAAAAAAAATAGATGTTGGTGTGAATGCAATGAAAAGGGAACACTTCTACACTGCTGGTGGGAATGTAAACTAGTACAACCACTATGGAAAACAGTGTGGAGATTCCTTAAAGAACTAAAAGTAGAACTACCATTTGATCCAGCAATCCCACTACTGGGTATCTACCCAGAGGAAAATAAGTCATTATATGAAAAAGATACTTGCTCACACATGTTTATAGCAGCACAATTCACAATTGCAAAACTGTGGAGCCAACCCAAATGTCCATCAATAATCAAGAAGTGGATAAAGAAACTGTGAGATATATATGATATATGATACACACACACACACACACACACACACACACAAACACAATGGAATACTACTTGGCCATAAAAAGGAATGAATTAATGGCATTTGCAGCGACCTTGATGGGACTAGAGAGTATTATTGTAAGTGAAGTAACTGAGGAATAGAAAACCAAACATTGTATGTTGTCACTCATAAGTGGGAGCTAAGCTATGAGGACCCAAAGGCATAAGAATGACACAATGGACTCTGGGGACTCAGGGGGAAAGGGTGGGAAGGGGGTGAGGGATAAAAGACTACAAAAAAATTGGGTTCAGTGTATACTGCTGGGGAGATGGGTGCACCAAAATCTCAAAAATCACCACTAAAGAACTTACTCTTGTAACCAAACACCACCTGTTCCCCAGAAACCTATGGAAATAAAAAACTGAAAAAGAAAGGGATTATATACTCCGGCCAAATGGCATTCATCCCAGGAATGCAAAGGTGGTTTAACATCCTAAAATCAATTAACATAACATACCATATTAATAGAATAAAGTATCAAAACCATGAAAAAATTACTGATTTTAGTTATCTTCTTATTCTCTCTTTTTCTTAGTCATCTTAGCTAAAGGTTTGTAAATTTTGCTGATATCTTTAAAGAACCAGCTTTTGGTTTGTTGTTTCTTACTGTTGTTTTTCTATTCTCTACTTCCTTTCTCTATGTTACCACCAATTTTTCATTTGTGTAAACATTCCAAGCTTTCCCATCCATGAACCAAGCTTGGCTTTTTCCCTCTTCCATCAGCTGGTCACAAAGAATACCCCATGAAGCCCTAAGTGTGAGCTGGAGCAGAGTCACAGATGGAACAGTGGTAGATATTGAGGGGTCTGCGTCACTTGCTTAGCCACTTGCTTGTGCTCTCTGGCTTTGTTTATAACTGATCTATGTGTTCCACCTCCATCTTCTGAAGGACTGCTTTTTGGCCTTCCTAAACCTACGACTTGGTGGGTCTGACAGAACCCAGGTCATGATGGTTAGTTCTGGCTGTGTGATCACTTGATTCCCCTTGGTCAGGCACTTGTCTCTACCTGCCACCCACCTTCCTCTGAGAGTGTCACCATGTGCCATCTGTCATTTTGGGATTCCATCATCCTCATTGCTATCAGTGAGCTCCGTTCTGTAGCAGCATATCCTACCATCATTCCCAACCATCCTGATGGATGGCCATTGAGTTTCTCATTGATTCTGGTTCCCCTGTTACCCATGCATTGTTTATTGCTTTGATAAAGTGTGTCCTTGGGGTCCTCCTGTGAGGACTTTATATAATACAACCCCTATATTAGTTGCTTAGGCTGCTATACCAAAATACCACAGGCTGGGTGGCTTAAACAACAGACATTTGTTCTCTCACAGTTCTGGAGGCTGGAAGTACAAGATCAAGGTGTCATCAGGGTTGGTTTCTGGTGAGACCTCTCTTCCTGGCTTGCAGACAGCCACTTTCTTACTGTGTCTCATGTGGCCGCTTCTCTGTATTTGCATGGAGAGCAAGATCTCTCTGAAGTCTCTTCCTCTCCTTATAAGGATACCAGTCCTGCAGCATTAGAGTCCCACTCTTATGACTTTATTTAACTTAATTACCTCCCTACGTGCCATATCTCCAAATACAGTAGCATTGGAGAGTAGGGCTACAACATACGAATTTTAGGAGGACACAATTCAATCCATAACAACCCCCTAGCATGCGTATTTTTCTGTGCTTTTTGGTCTTCCTTCCACAGCCTACCATGGCAGTTCTCCCATTTCTGCCTCACTCAGTGGTGCCCATTGGTTTCTCCAAGCTTCCAACAATGCGTGTAACACCATCTCCCAAGAGTCCTGCCAAGGTTTAAAATCTCATATCATAGATGAGTGGGCATCTATCAATAAACTCTCCCTTAGCCAACTTTATGGCTTACCTCCTGAATTAGTTTACTAGGGCTACCAGAACAAAATACCACAAACTGAGTGGCTTACAACAACAGAAATTTATTGTCTCATGATTCTAGAGGCAGGAAGTCTGAAGTCAAGATGTTGGCAGGGCCATGCTCCCTCTGAGACTCTGGGTAGAATCCTTCCTTGCCTCTATCTAGTTCCTTGCTGCCAATGCTTGGTGCTCCTTGGCTTACAGCTGCATTTAGCCTCTGCCCCGTCTTCACACGGCATTCCTCTGTACATCTTCACATCATCTTCCCTTTGTGTGTGTCTGTGTTCGAATTTTTTCTTTTTAGAGGACACGAGTTGTTTTGATATAGGGCCCTTCTAGATGACCTCATCTTAACTTGGTTAAGTCTGCAAGAATCCTTTATCCAAATAAGGTCACATTCTGGGGTACTGGAGGTTTGGACTTCAAAATAACTCTTTCAGGAGACACAGTTTCACTCATAACCCCTCCCTTGATACAGAATCCTCAGAGTCCCATCCATACTCTCTGGGCTTCTGCCATTACATGTTGGTTTGCTCTTACAGTCTTTTGAAATATAGCCACTCTCCTCTCTTAGCAGGCCCGGCACTTTAGTGGCTGGTGTATGTTATGACTGAACCCTAGTTACTGACCTAGCAGCCAGGAGGAATGGTTGGGGTAGATCCCAGTAGGGGGTGGGGTACATGTTATCTTGCAGGGTAGAGGCCTCTGCACCGTCTTCAAACAAAAGGCTACCACTAGTCTTAAGTATAGTCACTCCAGCTCTCTTTTCGGTTACTGTTTGCAAGAAATATATTTTTTTCATTCGTTTACTTTCAGTCTATTTGCATTTCTGAATCTAAAGTAAATCTCTTGTAGATAGCATATAGTTGGGTCATGTATTTTATCCATTCTGCTAATCTCTGACTTTTAATTGGGAAATCACATCTATTTACACTTAACGTGATTACTGGTAAGGAAGGACTCACTTCTGCTATTTTGTTATTCATTCCCTGTATGTCTTACTTTTTTTTGTTCCTCAATTCCTCCATTACTGCTTTCTTTCATATCAATTGGATATTTTCTAGTGTAACACTTAAGTTCTCCTGCCATTTCTTTTTACTATACATTTTTGGGTTATTTTCTTAGTGGTTGCCCTGGAGATTGCAATTAACATCTTACATTTACAACAACCCAGTTCAGATCGATGCCAACTTAATTTCTTTTCTTTTTCTTTTCTTCAGAGACAGGGTCTTACTCTTCACCCAGTGCAGTGAGGGTGCAGTGGCATAATCATAGCTCACTGCAGCCTCTAACTCCTGGGCTCAAGTGATCCTCCTGCTTCAGCCTCCCAAGTAGGTGGAACTACAGGCACATGCCACCATGTCTGGCTAATTTTAAAACTTTTTGTAGAAACTGAGTCTCACTATATTGCCTAGGTTAGTCCTGAACTCCTGGGCTCAAGTGATCCTCTTACCTCAGCCTCCCAAAGTGCTGAGACCATAGGCATGAGCCACTATGCCTGGCCTTAATTTCAATAGTATACAAAATTGCTCTTCTATATAGCTCTGTCCCCCTTCCCATGTTGTTATTGTCACAATTGTATGTTTATACATTATGTGCCCATTAACATAGATTTATAATTATTGTTTCTTATAGATGTCTTTTAAATAAGATAGGAAACAAGGAGCTACAAACCAAAAATACTTAAATACAAACTTTATTATTATTTACTTATTTTTTTAGACAGAGTCTCACTCTGTCACCCAGGCTGGAATGCAGTGGTGTAATCTTGGCTCACTGCAACCTCCGTCTTCTGGGTTCAAGCAATTCTCCTGCCTCAGCCTCCTGAATAACTGGGATTACAGACACCTGCCACCATGCCCAGCTAATTTTTGTATTTTTAGTAGAGACGGGGTTTCACTGTGTAGACAAGGCTGGTCTTGAACTCCTGACCTTAGGTGATCCACCCACCTCGGCCTCCCAAAATGCTGGGATTAGAGGTGTGAGCTACCATGCCTGGCCAATACACACTTCTATATTTGTCTATGTACTTACCTTTACTGGTGCTTTTTATTTCTTTATGTGGGTTTGAGTTACTGTCCAGTGTCCTTTCATTTCAGCCTGAAGGACTCCCTTTAGCATTTCTCATAGGGTAGCTGTGCTAGTGACAAACTCCCTCAGTTTTTGTTTCTCTGGGAATGTCTTAATTTCTCTTTCATTATAAAAATCAATTATTTAAATTAGTTCTTTTAAAGAATAATTTCTTTTTCCTCTGTTCCATTTGCTTAGTGGCAGCTAAAAATTGTAGAGATTTCCTTGAATTTCTGTCTGTTTGTGTGTTGGGGCACACCTTCAACACTCAGCCAGGCAGTTTAAAACTCTGCCTTAGCCTTCACTTCCTGATGTATGGAGCCTGAAGGGCAACCAGAGGTGGGAACTTAGGGTCTTCTCAGGTCTTTTCTGAGCCTGCCCATAGTCCTGGGCATGCATGCGGCCTTTTGGATTCCCAGGAACATGCCAGAACTTTTCAAAGCTCTTATTCCCAAATCACCTCATTATTCAGATTTTTCTCCCGAGATTTTTGGTCTATTGCCTGTCCCAACTATTATCCATTGCCTCAGATAGCAGTGACTAACACAATTAACTGTAAATGTTTTCAGAGTAAGTTAAAATGCCACAGAGCTCATCATTCCTACTGAGGTTCAGTCCGTTTTTCTTAAGTAGTATCCTGGTTGCTGCAAGCTTTGGGTTAATTTCCAGGGTTCTGAAAAAGTTGATTCTGACCACTTTTGCCCGTTTTTTCATTGCATTTATGGAGGGATGAACTTTTGGCATTTCTTATTCCACCATTTTTGCTAGGCACTAGCCTTAAACAAGGTGGAGTGGGCCACTTCTGCAGGCCCAGAGGATTTGGGGTATATGGTGAGTTAAGATTTTTTTGATAGCATTGATCCAGATGTCCATGTTCCATATCTCAAGGCCCCACTCCTTCCCAATCAGGGCCCTGATCTTGGTACAGCGGACTCACTGGAGTTGAAAATTTCACTTTCTCTGGAGCACTGCTGCTCTTATAATTAACTCCTAGGCCTGACTCTCAGCTTTTTCTGTCCACTGTCTACAGTAGATAAGGGTCTCTTTTAATGCAACTGGCATGGGATACTGGTGGAAAGAAATTCACTGGCCTGGTGCAATGTCTCAGGCATTTAAGGGGTCCAGGGGAAATAGTAATTATAAAGACTATTGAATGTTTGAAATATATAATACTAAGACAGTACATTTCAAATGTCTAATTATAAAAGAGATAGCTAATTGAGGCGATGAATATGTTAATTTGCTTGATTTAATCAGGCCACATTGTATTCACATTTCAACACATCACATTGTACCCCATAAATGTAGATAATTATGATTTGTCAATCAAAAATAATATTGATAATAATTTTTAAAAAACACATTGAACAAAAGATTATGGAATTAGAGGGATGTTTCTGGAAGCAACCAATGCATTGGAAAAAATAACGAAAATTGAAGGTGATATCACTAATTAAGTGCTAAGAATAAAAGCCATACAGCCTCCTTAAAAATACTAATAAATGAAATAATATTGAAAACTACTAAATTGATCCAAATGATAGCATGACAAATAGCAAGCATTCATCAAGATGATTAGCTTAAAATTATTGTAATTATATTACATGTAAAGTAACTGGTTAGATATGTATACAAGGAATACACCAAAAGAAAGAAAGGAAGCTGATGTGGCTATATTTTCAGACAAAAATGAGCATTATGGACAAAAGCATTACTACAGATAAAGAAGATGTTATCATGATTTAAAAATGTTTGATTCACCAAGAAGATATACCAGTTCTAAATGTGTATGCCTCTAATAAGAAGGCCCCAAAATAAAGCAAAAATTTAATTACAAAGGGAAAACCCAATCCTTGATCATGGTAGAGATTTTACTTATTTATGTGTTGGTTTATTTATTTATTTATTTAACAGACAGGGTCTCACCCTGTCACTCAGGCTGGAGTGTAGTGGTGTGATAATAGCTCACTGTAACCTCGAATTCCTGGCATCAAACCATCCTCCCCCATTAGCCTCCCAAAACGCTGGGATGATAGGTATGAACTGCCATACCCAGACCATAGGGGAGATTTTGACAAACCTTGCTCCGCAACTGATAGTACAGACAGACAAAGGTATCAGTAAGGATACAGAACATTTGTACAACTCAACTAACAAACATGACCTAATAGGCATAAAGAATAATGTAGCCAACAAGTATAGAAAATAGCTTCTTTATCAATTCCTATAAGATAGTTACAAAAGATTAACTGTAGATTGGGCCATAAAGCAAGTTTCAACAAATTTCAAAAAATGGTGCATGTTCTCTACCTCAATGCCAATAAGTCAGAAATCAATGCTAAAAAGATAATGTAAAAGTCTCTTTGTGTTTGGATTTAAAAATAACCAATAATAATAACAATTTCAACTTTTATTTTACATTCAGGGGGCACATGTGCAGGTTTGTTATGTGGGTATATTGCATGGGGCTGAGGTTTGGGGTACAGGTTCCCTCACTCAGGTAGTAAGCATAGTACCAAATAGGTAGTTTTTCAACCCACACCCACATCCCCATCTTCCCCCTAGTAGTCCACAGTGTCTATTGTTCCCATCTTATAAGTCAAAACATGCAGTATTTGATATTCTGTTCCTGTTATTATGACCTCCAGCTGCATCCATGTTGCTGCAAAGGACATTGATTTTATTCTTTTTTTCGTGGCTGTGTAGTATTCCATGGTGTATATGTACCATATTTTATTTATCCAATCCACCATTGATGGGCACCTAGGCCAATTCCATGTCTTCGCTATTGTGAATAGTGAAAATAAGACAGTATTTTGAACTGAATGACAATGAAAATGCTATATACCAAAACTTGTGGAACACAGATAAAGCAGCATTCATTAAAAAATTTATACCCTTAAATGTATGTATTAGAAAAAGGAGAAAGTCTGAAAATTAATGAGCTAAGCATCCATATCAAGAAACTAGAAAAAGAACAGCAATTTTTTTTTTTTTTTTTTTTTTGAGACGGAGTCTCGCTCTGTCCCCCAAGCTGGGGTGCAGTGGCGTGATCTTGGCTCACTGCAAGCTCTGCCTCCTGGGTTCATGTCATTCTCCTGCCTCAGCCTCCCGAGTAGCTGGGACTACAGGCGACTGCCACCACCCCTGGCTGATCTTTTGTATTTTTAGTAGAGACGAGGTTTCACCGTGTCAGCCAGGATGGTCTCAATCTCCTGACCTCGTGATCCACCCACCTCAGCCTCCCAAAGTGCTGGGATTACAGGCATGAGCCACCGTGCCCGGCAAGAACAGCAAATTTAAACCAAAGGAAGTAGAAGGAATGAAAGAGTAGAAATCACGAAATAAAAAACAAAGATGTAATAGAGAAGTTCAACAAAATCAAAAGTTGGTTTTCTAAAAAGACTGATGAAATTGATAAATCCATGTCAACGCTGATAGAGAAAAAAATGAGAGAAGGCAGTTATTAGTGTCAGGAATTTTAAAAAAGGTATCACTATAGATCCTTCAGATATGACAAAGATACTAAAATAATATTTTGATCAGTTTTATTGCAATAAATTTTAAAAATTAGATGAGATGAGCAGATTTTTAGAAAAATAAAACATATCAAAAAGATGTGGCCAGGCATGGTGGCTCACATTTATAATCCCAGCACTTTGGGAGGCTGAGGTGGTCAGATTGCTTGAGCCCAGGAGTTCAAGACCAACCTAGGCAACATAGCGAGGCCCCCTCTCCACAAAAATTTTTAAAAAGATGCAAGAAGAAATAGAAAATCTGAATAGTTCTAGAAATACTGAATAAACTGAATCTTTTAAAACTCCCCCGCATCTCTCCCACTGCGTCACCCATCACACCATAGAAACTCTAGTTCTAGATAATTTCCCCCAAGAATTCTACCAAACATTTAGAGGTTAAAATAACACCAATATTAAAAAACTCTTCCAGACAGTAAAAATGAGGGACCACTCCTGCACTCCTCTGGTAAAGCCCACATTACCTAGATAAGGAAACACAACAAGAGCATTATGAATAAGAAAAATTATGGGCCTATCTTTCTCAAGAACATAGATACAAACTATACTAACAAATGATTAGCAGACAGAACCCAACAATAGAACATGGGGGAAAATAAAAAGATAATATACTTTTACCATATAAGATTTTTTTCAGAAATGCAGTTATTTTGATAGTAGAAAATCAACCAACAGAATTTGCCACATTAACAGGAAAGGCAAGAAATATCATACGATCCTCTTTATATATGCAGAAAAAATGTGTGTTTTTTTGGTGTATGTTTATTTTATTTTATTTTATTTTATTTTATTTTTTGAGACGGAGTCTCGCTCTGTCGCCCAGGCTGGAGTGCAGTGGCGTGATCTCAGCTCACTGCAACCTCCGCCTCCCAGGTTCAAGCAAGTCTTCTGCCTCAGCCTCCCGAGTAGCTGGGACTACAGGCGTGCGCCACCATGCCCGGCTAATTTTTGTATTTTTAGTGGAGATGGGGTTTCACCATATTGGCCGGGCTGGTCTCGAACTCCTGACCTTGTGATCCGCCTGCCTCCACCTCTCAAAGTGCTGAGATTACAGGCGTGAGCTACTGCGCCCGGCCAGAAGAAATGTTTTATAAAAGTAACATTCATTTATAGATAAAACTCTTGGCAAACTTCTCTATTCTGATGGAAGTTATCTGCAAAAAACATAACAGCAAAAATTATACTTAGTGGTGAAATATAGAAATGGTGAAATATAGAAAGCTTTTCTTTGAGATCGGGAGAAAGAGAAAGATCCCTACAATGGTGCCAGCTATTTCAGCAAAACAAGAAAAAGAAACAGAAATGAAAAGTATAAGAAGTAGACAAGACAAAGTAAAATGACTTACTTGTAGATAATGTTACTGGGTACATAGAATAACAAACAGAAACTGAAATTCAGTGCTATTTACCATGGCACCAAAAAATATCAAGTACTCAGGAATGACTTTTTTGAAAAAGAGCACAAGCTGTCCTGCGGAAAACTATTAAACATTACTGAGAGAAATTTTTAAAAATAAACAAAAAAGAGAGAAATATACCATGTTCCAGAATTGGAAGGCTCAATACTATAGAGGTATAAATACTTCCCAAATTGATCTTCAGATTCAGTGCAATCATAATCAAAATCTGAAAAGGTGTTTTTATTTGTCTGTGTTTGTGGAACTTGACAAATTAAAAGTTTATAGAAATTCCATACTGAAAGTTTGTGGAATTCAAAGGCCCAAGAACTGTGACATGCTTGAAGATTGAGACTTGCTCTACTCTGTATTAAGACTTATAAGCTGACAGTATATACAACTGAAAATAATTGAAATAAATATAAATCAGCATGACATTAATCAAAGACCAGAAACAAATCTTTGCATATATGGAAATTTGATTTACAACAAAGGTAACCTTGTAAGACAGTGGAGAAAGAATGATCTTTTCAATAAATGGTACAGGGATAAAGGGATACCTGTGTCTGCAAAAATGAAACTTGGGCCAGGCATGGTGGCTCACGCCTGTAATCCCAGCACTTTGGGAGGCTGAGGTGGGTGGATCACTTGAGGTCAGGAGTTCGAGATCAGCCTGGCCAACATGGTGAAACCCTGTCTCTACTAAAAATACAAAATTTAGCCTGGTGTGGTGGTGCGCACCTGTAATCCCAGCTACTCGGGAGGCTAAGGCAAGGGAATCGCTTGAACCCAGGAGGCCGACGTTGCAGTGAGCCAGATCACACCACTTCACTCCAGCCTGGGTGACAGAATGAGACTCCATCTCAAAAAAAAGAAAAAAAAAAAAAAAAGAAAAAGAAACTTGATTCCTACCTCACATAATACACAACAGTCAATTTCAGGCAGATTAGATACCATACTGTAAAAGTCTAAACAATAAAGCTTTAGAAGATAACATATGAGGATGTCTTCATGACACTGGGTTGGGGAAGACTTTTCAAAACAGTATACAAAAAGCACTAATCACAAAAGAAAACAGTTGATAAATGTGATCACATTAAAACTAAGGTTTTCTCCTCATTAAAAGACGCCATTACAAGAGTGAAAAGGCAAGCTACGGGGTGTGGGGGTGATATTTGCAACTCATATATCTGACAAGGAGCTTTTATGGAGCATATATAAAGAACTGGCCAGGCGTGGTGGTTCACGCCGGTAATCCCACTACTTTGGAAGGCCGAGGCAGGCGGATCACCAGAGGTCAGGAGTTGGAGACCAGCCTGGCCAACAGGGTGAAAGCCCATCTCTGTTAAAAATACAAAAATTAGCAGGGCGTTGTGATGCGTGCCTGTAATCCCAGCTACTCAGGAGGCTGAGGTGGGTGAATCGCTTGAACCTAGGAGGCAGAGGTTACAGTGAGCCGGGATCGCGCCACTGCACTACAGCCTGGGCAACAAGAGTGAAACTCTGTCTCAAAACAAACAAGCAAACAAACAAAACTCCTACAAATCATTAAGCAAAAGACAGACACAGTAGAAAAGTGGGCAAGATATTTGAACAAGCATTTAGGAAAAGAGTGCAAATAAATGTACAAAAAGGGGCTCAATCTTATTAGTGAGAAAGGAAATGGA
This sequence comes from Macaca nemestrina, assembly GCF_043159975.1. NCBI lineage: Eukaryota > Metazoa > Chordata > Mammalia > Primates > Cercopithecidae > Macaca > Macaca nemestrina. The sequence goes on along the minus strand of NC_092145.1, from coordinate 120,221,372 downwards.
AGTGAAAACCACAAGGAGATACCCTTACACTCCCACTAGAATGGCTAAAGTTTAAGAGTGACAATACTAAGTCTTTGCAAGGAGATGGAACAACAGGAACTCTCACACTGTTAGTGGGAGTGTGAAATAGAACATTTTCAAAAATAATTGAGCATTATCCACCAAAGTGGAGGATATGCATAACGCTGAGAACCAAAAATTCCACTCCAAGATTTATACCCGTCAGAAATGCATGTACACGCATAAACTGCTCATAGCAGCAAATATTCATTAACAATAGAATGGATAAGTACATTTTAATATACAAATGCAGCCGGGCGTGGTGGCTCATACTTGTAATCCCAGCACTTTGGCAGGCCGAGGCTGGCGGATCCCCTGAGGTCAGGAGTTCGAGACTAGCCTGGCCAACATGGTGAAACCCTGTCTGCTGAAAATACAAAATTAGCCGGCAAGGTGGTGGGCACCTGTAATCCAACTACCTGGGAGGCTGAGGCACGAGAATCTCTTGAACCCGGGAGGCAGAGGTAGCAGTGAGCCGAGATTGCACTACTGCACTCCAGCTTGGGCAATAGAGTGAGACTCTGTCTCAAAAGAAAAAAAAATGCAATGGAACACTAGTGTACAACACCACAAATGAACCACCTGTAGCTTATATCCAACAACATGGTTGAATCTCAGAAACATGATGATGAGCAAATGAAACCGGACACAAAAGAACACTTTCTATGTTATTTCATTTATATAAAATTCAAAAACAGGCAAAACTGAACTAATATGTTTAGGGATGCCTACCTAGGCTGTAAAAGCATAGAGGATGCTAGGAAATTATTACCAAGAAGTTAGGTTAGTGGGGAGAAAGAGTGGGAATGGGTGGGATACACAGGGATGCTTTGGTGGTGCTGGCAATGTTATGGGTTTTTTTTACTTTTTCAAATACGTTTTTAAAGAAAAAATAGAGATGGGGTCTCACTATGTTGGCCAGAGTAGTCTTAAAATTTTTCTGGTTCTTGATTAGAGTGGTCATTACATAAGCGTTTGCTTCATAACTCACTAAACTGTGTAATTATGTTTTACAATTTTATTTATTTTTAACAGCTTTATTAAGGTATAATTCACCCATTTAAACTGTACAAGTCTGTGGCATTTGGCATATTACATTATTATTTTTTTGAAATTGTAGTAAAACATATGTACCACAGAAAATTTGCCATTTTAACCATTTTCAGCATACAATTCAATTACATTAAGTACATTCACGATGTTGTGTAACTTTCACACTATCTTCTTCCAAAACATCATAAACCCAAACAGAAACTCGGTACCCATTAAGCATTAACTCCCCATTCTCCCCTCTCCCTAGCCTTTGGTAACCACTATTCAGCTTTGTCTCTGGTAACTTCTATTCTGCCTTGTCTCTATGAATTTGCCTATTCTAGATTTTTTTTTTTTTTTTGGAGGCGTTGAGACCTGCTTGATTTATTCCAATACCCACAATGTGGCAACTGTGATCCCAAAATGTGCAAAGTTAAAGTCTTAAACTGCAGCTGAGGAAAGGGCAGGAATGGCACACCTGGGGACGGTGGTGAGTCAGGAACGACGGGCAGGCGGCCATTACCAGGGCAGTGTACTCCTCAGGGCCAGGGCCAGGGGAGCAGCCCTAGGAGCAGGACTCAACTGGAGCCCAGGGCCAGAGAACCGGGCAGAGACCTCCCGCTGGCCTAGGTCAGGAGCTCAGAAGTGCCACATGGCTGAGGGGGCAGCAGCCCGGCAAGGGCCAGAGGCAGGGCCAGGAGAGCGCCATTTCTTGGGGAGCTGGGGGGCAAGGAGGTGCCCTATAGGAGAAGCCAGGAGGGGCCGCCTGCCCCTGGGGTGGGGGCCAGGCTGGAGCAGGCTGCAGCAAGAAAGACCTGAGGCAGGAGCAGGGCCTGAGAGCCTGGCTGGCTGGGCTAGGCCTCCCAGGGCAGCCTGGCCCAGAGAGCAGTCCTGACTCTGTGGGGGATGCCCAGCGAGGGGCAGCAGTCCCCTCGGGGCCTCCCCTACTCTCTCCCTGGAAAGGAAATGGGGAACCCATAGTGCAAATCTGTGGACCACTCAGTTATGGCGGGAGGCTGCGCCTGAAGGGGGACACCGGGGCACGCCCCTTCCACCATCTTGGCCTCCACCGCTGTCCTCAGTACAGCCGCTTCTCATAAGAGTGCAGGCCATGGACGCCACCCTCCATCTGGGCCGATACGGTCCGCTTCTCAAACTTGAGCTCTCCTGAGTACATCATGGACCGAAGGACAGACAGGCTGCGGGCCCCGATATCCTGGCAGCTGTGCTGGATGCCCGCTATGAGGTAGGGCACGAACTTCTGAATGAACCCTTTATCTTGGATAGAGCCCGAGATACTCTGCGCGAACTTCACCTTATCCCCCTCGCTGAAGTATCGTTTCTGGCTACTGCTGCTCTTCTCCATAGCATCAAGAGAGCCCATGCCCTGGTACTTCTTGAGCGGCACCCCATCTGAGAAGTATTCGGCAGAAGCTTCCGTGGTGGCGGCCAGCAGGGAGCCCATCATCACTGTGGAGGCTCCAAGGGCCAGGGCCTTGACCACGTGCCCCAGGGTCTGGATGCCGCCATCGGCTATGATGGGGACACCAAAACGCCGGGCATACTCGGCCACCTTGTACACAGCACTGCCGTGGATCCGACCACAGGCCATCACTTCCGGAGTGATGCAGATGGAGCCGCAGCCCATGCCCACGTGCAGCCCGTCCACACCAGCGTCAATCAGGTTCTTGGCCTGGGCTGCTGTCACCACGTTCCCCCCAATCACCTGGAGGTGGGGGTACTTCTGTTTGGTGTAATGCACCATGGCGATCTGATACACCAAGTTCCCTTGGGACGAGTCCAAGACTATGACATCGACGCCCGCCTGGGTGAGCAGGTCCAGGCGGAATTTGTCATCTTCACGGGTGCCCACAACTGCCCCGCACAGCAGCTGCTTGTGGGAATCCTTGGAGGCCAGAGGGTAGTCTCGGTTCTTTTTCAGGTTGGTGCGGGCGATGATGGCCACCAGCTCATCATGATCATTAACAATAGGCAGCTTCCCTTTCTTGCTACGCTTCAGGATCTCATTTGCCTCTTCGAACGTCACGCCTGCTGGAGCCACCACTAGCTCGATCCTTGGCGTCATCACCTCACTGAGGAGGGTGGTGTGGTCCTTTTCAGCAAGGAAGTCGATGTCTCGGGAGGTGACGATGCCCACTAGCTTGCTGCCCATGGTGCCCGTCTCAGTGATAGGGATGCCAGAGAAGCCATGCCGCACCTTGGCCTCCAGCACATCACCCACAGTGTGCGAGGGGCTCAGCACCACCGGGTCTGTGATGAAGCCCTGTTCAAACTTCTTGACTTTCTGCACCTTGTTGGCCTGGAACTCTGGGGTGCAGTTGTGGTGAATGAAACCAATACCTCCCATCAGAGCCATGGCGATGGCCATGTCGGCCTCTGTCACAGTGTCCGTGGGAAAGGAGATCAGCGGCGTCTTCAGCGTGATCTTCCGGGTCAGGGCTGAGGTCAGGTCCACCTCACCAGTTAGGAAGTCTATGAATCCTGGGAGAATCAGGAAGTCGTCGTAGGTGAGGCCGTCGGCGCTGGCGAAGAGCTGCTGTGCGGTGAGTCCATCCTCGGGCACGTAGAGGGTGCCGCCGCTGATGAGGTAGTCCGCCATGCTGCCGCTACACCCTGCGACCTGACTAAACACCCACGCCGCCGCCCGCCTCTGACGCAGTCGCTGCCGCTGCTGACGCCACGCCGCCGTCACGCTGCCGCTGCTGACGCCACGCCGCCGTCACGCTGCCGCTGCTGACGCCACGCCGCCGTCACGCTGCCGCTGCTGACGCCACGCCGCCGTCACGCTGCCGCTGCTGACGCCACGCCGCCGTCACGCTGCCGCTGCTGACGCCACGCCGCCGTCACGCTGCCGCTGCTGACGCCACGCCGCCGTCACGCTGCCGCTGCTGACGCCACGCCGCCGTCACGCTGCCGCTGCTGACGCCACGCCGCCGTCACGCTGCCGCTGCTGACGCCACGCCGCCGTCACGCTGCCGCTGCTGACGCCACGCGGGCCAGGGGTCTATTCTAGATATTTCGTATAAGTGGAATCCTACAGCATTTGTCCTTTTGTGTCTGGCTTCTTTCACTTAGCATAGCATTTTTAAGATTCATCCATGTTGTAGCATGTGTCAGAATTTCGTTCCTTCGTGTAACTGAATACTATTCTGTGATAGGGATAGACAGTTGGCTCTGGTATTGTCGGTTTGGCATTCTCAGATTCAACCAACCTCGGACTGAAAATATTGAAGGACTGACTATAGGTAGTGGCCCATGTCTGTAGTCTCAGTTACTTGAGAGTGATGCAGGAGGATCCCTGGAGCTCAGGAGCTTGAGACCAGTCTGGGCAACATAGTGAGATCTCCCATTTCTAAAAAAAATAAAAAGAAAATATTACCCCCCTAAAAAAACCATAAAAATAATACAAATGAAAAGTAATATACTATAACAACTGTTTACACAGCATTTACATTGTATTAGGTATGATATAAGTAATCTAGAGATGATTTAAAGTATATGTTACATGCAAGTACTACACCATTTAAGCGACTTGAGCATCCCAAGATTTTGGTATCTGTTGGGGTCCTGGAACCAATCCCCCCCTGGATACTGAGGAATGACTGTATTATGTTTTGTCTATCCGTTCATCTGCTGATAGACACTTGGGTTTTTTCCACCTTTTGGTGATTGTGAATAGTGCTGCTGTGAATATTGGCATACAATGTTGGCATACTGTCTTTGAATCCTCGCTTTTCATTCTTTTGGGCATATACCCAGGAGTGGGATTGCTGGGTCCTATGAGTATATTAATGTTTTCAGCATTTTTCTACAAGCTTTACATTTCACAATGAAAAAAAGAGGGAGGTGAGAAGAGGAAAAGGAGGCAACAGATATAGACAATTCTTTTTTTTTTTTTTTTTTTTTTTTTTTTAAGAGACAGAGGGTCTCTCTATGTTACCCAAGCTGGACCTGAATTCCTGGGCTCAAGCAATCCACCTGCCTCCCAAGTAGCTGGGACTACAGACACATGCCACCCTCCTGGCCTCTTTTGAATATTTTGTTTCTATGGGAAACAGAGAAGTGGGCAGTGGCTGCAGGAGGAAGTGGGCTCAAGGGAAAGTTTGTTTGTTTGTTTGTTTTGTTTTGTTTTGTTTTTTTGAGACGGAGTCTCGCTCTGTCGCCCAGGCTGGAGTGCAGTTGCCTGATCTCCGCTCACTGCAAGCTCCGCCTCCCGGGTTCCTGCCATTCTCCTGCCTCAGCCTCCGGAGTAGCTGGGACTACAGGCGCCCGCCACTACGCCCGGCTAATTTTTTTTGTATTTTCAGTAGAGACGGGTTTCACCGTGTTAGGCAGGATATTCTCGATCTCCTGAGCTCGTGATCCGCCCGCCTCGGCCTCCCAAAGTGCTGGGATTACAGGCGTGAGCCACCGCGCCCGGCCGAAAGTTTTTTAAGATAGGAGAAATCGGCCGGGCGTGGTGGCTCACGCCTGTAATCCCAGCACTTTGGGAGACCGAGGCGGGCCGATCACGAGGTCAGGATATCGAGATCATCCTGGCGAACACGGTGAAACCCCGTCTCTACTGAAAATACAAAAAAATTAGCTGGGCGTGGTGGCGGGCGCCTGTAGTCCCAGCTTCTAGGGAGGCTGAGGCAGGAGAATGGCGTGAACCCAGGAGGCAGCGGAGCTTGCAATGAGCAGAGATCACACCACTGCACTCCAGCCTGGGCGACAGAGCGAGACTCCATCTCAAAAAAAAAAAAAGGAGAAATCAGAAACATTCTTATGCTAATGAGAATGATGTAGCGAAGAGCGAATATTTAACAGCGCAGGAAAGGAGAGAATTGTGGGAGCCGTCCTTGCGTGGATGAGAGGGGATGGTGTTGGCTTGAGCTAAGAGCAGGGGACAGTTCATCCCAAGTGGCAAGTGGGAAAGCATATTGGTGGGTAGATGTGGTGGCAGAGGCTGCCAGAGTCCTTTTTCGATGGCTTCAGTTTGCTGGGCAAGCCAGGAAGCAAAGCCACTGGTTGCAAGGGAGGAGGAGCTCTTGTAAGTGGCAGCGCACGGAGGAGGTTGTCACCTAGGAGAGTGGAAGGGAGAATGGACTGGGGATATATAAGAGGATGGCTGGGTGGCATTCAGGGTGCTAATGAAGGTCCTGGTCAGATTCATTTGCCCATGGATAGACCCGGCTCCCTCTTGGATTAATTCCTGCTTCCCTAGAAGCCCTTAACTGCATCAACAAAGGCCAATGGCAAGTCCTCAGTACTCTACCCTCTCCTAGCAGGAGTCAAGAGGGGGCTGCGAATCTGGGACAAAAATCACACCCCCTCCCCAAGCCTTCTACCTGACCCCTTTCATTAGGGATTGAGAGGGGCCACTAAGGGTTAAATATTTACTGGGCAACCACTAGAAGCCAGGTAATAGCACTGATACCTACTGTTTACTTACTATATGCATGGTGCTGAGTACTTTACATTTATTATCTAGTTTAACCCTTTTAATAACTCCATGAGCAAAATACTATTAATTGGCTCATTTTACAGATGAGAAAATGGAGGTTCAAAAGATTTAAACCTTGTTTATCAATTCCAAAATCTAAACCCTTAAGACCTGGTGGATGACCTGAAGATAAAATCCAGATCCAGTCCCAGACCTCGGGCATACAAACAAATTATTGAACTGCACTTTGCACATTTATTCTTTTGCTCTGGTCTCTCCAGTCCTCTTTCTACTTTTGATAAATGCAGACCTCACCCTCTCCCAGACCCCACCCTCTTCCTTTCCCTTTAGCTAAGCTAAGGTAACCAAAAGGCCAAGTTTGCCCAGGACTGATGGGTTTCCTTGGACTAGAGACTTTCGATGCTAAAGTTGAGATGGTACCAGACAAAAGACCATTTTGTCTCCCAAGCTGCAGCTTACCCATGAGCTGCTCCTCTCTCTCTCCCTCTTTCCCTTCTTCTTCAGTTTGTTTTTTTGCGAGACAGGTGACAGACTGGCTCTGTCACCCAGGCTGGAGTGCAGTGGCGCCATCTCGGTTTACTACAACCTCCACCTCCTGGGTTCAAGCAATTCTCCTTGCCTCTGCCTCCCGAGTAGCTGGGACTACAGGCGCCTGCCACCACACCCTGGAAATGTTTGTATTTTTAGTAGAGATGGGTTTTTGCTATGTTGGCCAGGCTGGTCTCGAACTCCTGGCCCCAAGTGATCCACCCACCTTAGCCTCTCAAAGTCCTGGGATTACAGGCGTGAGCCACCGCGCCCAGCCTTTCAGTGTTTTTGCTTCTCATTTCAGGCATGGCATTTGTTTTACCTCCACTGCCTCCTTGGGGGCCACAAATACTTCCTAGGCACCTTCTGGGAACCCAGTACCCTGGTTGGAGGAGACTAGAAGTTGCAGCAAGAGTTTGGAAAGGGCATTTCTTTTTTTAAAAAAATTTTGGGGCTGGCATGGTGGCTCGCGCCTGTAATCTCAGCCTTTGGGAGGCAGAGGTGGATGGATCGCCTGAGGTCAGCAGTTCGAGACCAGCCTGGCCAACATGGTGAAACCCCATCTCTACTAAAAATGCAAAAATTAGCCAGGCGTGGTGGCAGGTGCTTGTAATCCCAGCTACTTGTGAGGCTGAGGTGGGAGAATTGCTTGGACCCGGGAGGCAGAGGCTGTAGTGAGCTGAGATTGTGCCACCGCATTCCAACCTGGGCGACAGAGCGAGACTCCATCTCAAAAAAAAAAAAAAAAAATTAACTCTTGTTTTAGATTCAAGGGGTACGTGTGCAGGTTTGTTACATGAGTACATTGCAGGATGCTGAGGTTTGGGGCACGATTGATCCTATCACTCAGGGCGGTGAGCATAGTACCCAATGGGTAGTTTTTCAGTCCTTTTCTTTCTCCCTCCCTTCTGCCTCTATTAGGCCCTGATGTCTATCGTTCTCTTCTTTATGTCCATGTGTACCCAATGCTTAGCTTCCGCTTGTAAGCGAGAACATGTAGTATTTAGTTTTCTCTTTCTGCATTAATTCACTTAGGATAATGGACTCCAGATGCATCCAGGTTGCTGCAAAGGACATGATTTCATTCTTTTTTATGGCTGCATAATATTCCATGGTGTATATGTACCACATTTTCTTTATCTAGTCCACCGTCGATGGGCACCTAGGTTGATTCCATGTCTTTACTATTATAGATAGTGCTGTGATGAATATACGAGTGTATGTGTATTTTTGGTAGAATGATTTATTTTCCTTTGAATATATACCCAGTAATAGGATTTCTGGGTTGAATGGTAATTCTATTTTTAGGTCTTTGAGAAATCTCCAAACTGCTTTCCACAGTGGTCGAACTAATTTACATTTCCACCAACAGTGTATAAACATTCCCTTTTCTCCACAGCCTCACCAATATCTGTTATTTTTTGACTTGTTGACTTTTTATAATAGCCATTCTGACTGGTGTGAGATGGTACTAATTGTGGTTTTGATTTGCATTTCTCTGCTGCTTAGTGATGTGGAGCATTTTTTCGTATGGTTGTTGGCTACTTGTATGTCTTCTTTTTTTTTTTTTTTTTTTTTTTTTGAGACGGAGTCTCGCTCTGTCGCCCGGGCTGGAGTGCAGTGGCCGGATCTCAGCTCACTGCAAGCTCCACCTCCGGGGTTTACGCCATTCTCCTGCCTCAGCCTCCCAAGTAACTGGGATTACAGGCGCCCACTCTTTGAGAAGTATCTGCTTATGTTCTTTGCCCATTTTTTAAAAATGGGGTTTTGTTTTTGCTTGTTGAATTGTTTAAGTTCCTTATAAATTCTGGGTATTAGACCTGTCAGATGCATAGTTTGCAAATATTTTCTCCCATTTTGTAGCTTGTCCGTTTACTCTGTTGATAGTTTATTTTGCTGTGCAGAAGTTTTGTAGTTTAATTAGGTCTCACTTGTCAATTTTTGCTTTTGTTGCAATTGCTTTTGAGGACTTAGTTATACATTCTTTTCCAAGGCTGATGTCCAAAAGGGTATTGCCTAGATTTTCTTGTAGGATTTTTATAGCTTAAGGTTTTACATTTAAGTCTTTAATCCATCTTGAGTTAATTTTTGTATATGGTGATAGGTAGGGATTCAGTTTCAATCTTCTGCATATAGCTAGCCAGTAATCCTGGCACCATTTATTGAATAGGAATTCCTTTCTCCATTGCTTATTTTTGTTGACTTTGTCAAAGAAAGTGTGGTGTGTGGATTTATTTAGGTGTATGGCTTTATTTAGGTGTGTGGCTTTATTTCTGGGTTCTCTATTCTGTTTCATTGGCTTATGTGTCTGTTTGTGTACCAGTACCATACTGTTTTGGTTACTGTAGCCTTGTAGTGTAGTTTGAAGTCGGGTAATGTGATGGAATGGGGCATTTCTTGAACAGGGCTTAGTACTTTGGGTGCTCATAGTTGACCTGAACATCACTCCCAAGTGGACACATTATTCACATAAACAGTGAGGATATTCTGGACTTGACTGACATCTGGGGAGAAAGAAAAGGACACTCCCTCAAGCAGGTTCCCCTTCAATTTCTTCTTTCCTTCCTTCCTTCCTTCCTTCCTTCCTTCCTCCTTTCCTTCCTTCCTTCCTCCATCCCTCCCTCCCTCCCTTTCTTCCTGCCTCCCTACCTTTCCTCCCTCCCTCCCTCCCTCCCTCCCTCCCTCCCTTCCTTCCTTCCTTCCTTCCTTCCTTCCTTCCTTCCTTCCTTCCTTCCTTCCTTCCTTCCTTCCTTCCTTCCTTCCATACTTATTGAGGACCAATGATGCTCTAGATTCTTTTCTAGGCAGCAGTGAGTAAGCCAGATAGAATCCTTGCCATCATGGGACTTATGTTCCCTGGTCCTTCTGTCTCTTGAGGAAACATCTTGAGATAGGTGATCATGTCTTCCCTGTATTTCAATTCCCAGCACATTGCATGGGATCTGTTACATAGATGTTCAATAAATGTTGACAGAATGGCTGTTTGAATGAAGGCATGAACAGATAAAAAAGTGACTTTAATACCTTAAGTTCCATCCTGAGAGGTCCACTAACTTTGATAAAGGCTTCCCATGTTGAAGGCAGGTATCACTGAGAGGAATAGTGGCCAACTGTGCTTAGTGCAAAATTGACAGCTGATGGAAGAGTTTGGGTCTTCGAGGGGCTGCAACGGAATGCCAAAGCAAAGGGGGTGTATTAGGCTGTTCTCACATTGCTATAAAGAAATACCTGAGACTGGGTAATTTCTAAAGAAAAGAGGTGTAATTGTCTCATGGTTCTGCAGGCTGTACAGGAAGCATAGTGCCTTCTGCTTCTGGGGAGGCCTTAGAAAGCTTCCAATCATGGTGGAAGGCAAAGGGGGAGCGAGACGTCTCACAGAGCCAGAGCAGGAGAAAGTGGGTAGGGGAGATGCTCACATTTTTAAACAATCAGATCTCATGAGAACTCCCTCACTACCACAAGAACGGCACCAAAGGGGATGGTGCTAAACCATTCATGAGAAATCCACCCCCATGATCCAACCATCTCCCACCAGACCCCACCTCCAACATTGGGGGTTACAACTGAATTTGAGATTTGGGTGGGGATACAGATTCAAATTATATCAGGAGACTTTAGGGGAGCCAGGCCTGCATGTGGTCCTGAATAATTAGGAGACAACAGAAGGCATTGAGCAGCCGGGGAGAGAAACCCTGGAGAAATGTCAGGCACAAACAAAGCCACCCACAGCCACCATTGTTGCACTGCTTTCCTGGCCCTGGAGGAGGCAGGGCTGGGAGGAAGGTGCTGTCAGGGGAAAGAGTGCAAGATGTGCCTCAGAACAAATCCTGATCCCTACACTAAACAAACTGCACCTGGGAAAGAACAGGGGCTCTGGAGCTGACCTATTGGCTTCAAATCCAGCTCCATCATCAACTGTGCTACCTTGAGCAAGTCACTTAGCTCCTCTGTGTCCCACTTTCCCCATTCCTTAAATGAGGTAATGATGCTGATCTCAGAGGGTTGTTCTAACGATTATCTAGGCTAAGTGATATTAAAGGAAAAAAATACCTAATCTAAAAAGATTGATCATAGAAGTAGAGAGTATAATGGTGGTTATCAGAGGGTGGGGTGCTTAGCAGGGATGGGGAGAGGTTGGTCAGAGGATATATACTTAACAGTTAAGGGGAAGAAATGTCAAAAGATCTATTGTACAGTGAAGTGACTATAGTTAATGACGATGTACAGATGCTTCTTGTGCGCTTGTGACTTGTGATATTTTCATTGGGATGTAACGCCAGTATAAGTTGAATAGTAAGTTGAAGAGTGTAATGACTATGTATCACTTTCACTCCATTGTAAAGTCAAAAAGTTGTAAATTGAACCATTGTAAGTCAGGACTGTCTGTACTGTTCTTGAAAAAATGTAAAGAGAGTGGATATTATGGGCTGTTACCAGAAAGTGATAACTGCAAGGTAATGCATTTGTTAATTGACTTGATTTAGCCATTCTGCAACGTATATATTCTTCAAGACATCATGTTGTACATGATGAAAACATGTTATCTGCCAATTAAAAACATATATAAAACAAATTCAGTGACACCTTGTTAAAGCACGCTAAGCCAGACTTTATTCAGGATCATCAAGATAGGTATAGGGACCACTACAATGGGATTTTGCAGTAGAGGAAAGAGATTGGGCTCATCCCCAAGTACAGCATGGACAAGTGAGAATATACAGTCAAGGGGCAGGGTGAAGTCAGTGGATGGGAAATTACTAAGAAGGGATATCGTGGTACCCATTCTGCCTAAACCAACCTGACAGGACTCTTGCTGAAGGCTGGCCAGGGTGATCAGACATCACTCTGGGATGGTGGAGGGTGAGGAACTGATCAGATATTGAGAGTAGGGGGTTCTTACTAATATGAGTTTTTACAAGAATGGGCACAGATGGACCTAGAAGAAGGTTGGGGAGCCTAACTAACATTTGGTCCAGGAAAGAATCCTTGTCAGTGGTTCTCAGTGTGGTCTTCAGACAATCAGCAGCATCACCTGCGAACTCATTAGAAATGCACATTCTCAGGCCCCACTCCCGACCTGCTGAATCAGAGAGCCGGGGCTTTAACAAGCACTCTAGGGGATTCTGATGTTTGCTGAAGTTTGAGAAACATTGTGCTATGTCAGCACAGTAACAAACCCCTTGTAAGTGAGAAATTCTTTTTCTCTGCTCTGATGACAGAATTAGGGGACTGGGACCCAGGACTGCTCTCCAGGTGCACAGCAGAGTCATCTAGAGAGATTCAAAATCTCCGGAAGCCCAGGTCTCTTCCCAGACCAATTATTTCAGAATCCCGGGAGATGGGGAGGGATGCAGACATCAGTAGTTTTTCAAGGTTCCCAGGTGATTCCCCAGCCTCTTGCATTGGAGCTCCCTGGAGGGCTTGTTAAAGTAAAGAGTGCCAGGGCCCCACCTAGAGCAGCTGATTCTGCAGGTCTGGGGTGGGGCCCGAGAATGTGCATTTCTAACAAGCTCCCAGATGATGCTGAGCCTGGTCTGTGGACCACACTGTGAGAACCACTGCTGTAGGGGGATTTGATCAGAAAGGAGGTGTGTGGGAGTGAGGAGGTTGGGGAGAAACCACTGCTTCCTCCACCTACCCTTCTCTCTTCGTCTTGAATTAAGCATGGGATAACTGGGTGTGAACTTTGCTTGCACATTCATTGTTTTTATTACTCTCTGCCTGCACAGGAGGGATGAGATCATTTGACATTTGTGGAGAAGCTAAGCGGTGGCATGGACCTCCCTCAGAGAGAGCAGGGATTATCTTTCCCAGGAAAATAAATCAAGGGGAACCACCTGGACTAGGATCCCTTGGGTGGCGTGTGGGACAACCTTGGGGCTCCCTCACCGCCACCCCGGCCCTGGCCCTGGCCACCTTGCCAGTGTTTTCCTAGAAAATGCTTTCTTTTATGATTTTATTTTGCTTCCCCTGGATCCCAATCTCCCCTAGTGTGGAGGGGGAGAGGGAACCAGGAGATAAGGGATATTTTCTGTGGGGTTTTCCTTTATTTTTAAGTTTTTTGTTTTGTTTTGTTTTGTTTTTATACAGGTAGGGTCTAACTGTGTTGCCCAGGCTGGTCTTGAACTCTTGGCCTCAAATGAGGCCTCCCACCTCAGCCTCCCAAAGTGCTAGGATTACAGGCATGAGCCACCACATGCAGCCTTCTGTGAGGTTTTCAGTTGCTCTGAATTCATTCATTCATTCAACATTCATTTCATTCAACAAACATTCATGCCAGCTCTAGGGGCACAGAGGGTTTGTCTGTTTTGTTTGCTGCTATATGCCTGGTGCCTGGCACATAGTAGGTGTTCAATAAATATTTGCTTAGTGACAGAGGACCAGTTATGGGCTACTCCTTCCATTGGGCAAAGAAGACTCAGCCCCTGCCATCAAGAGTCAGGGGAGAAAGACACTAAATCCTCAACTACAGCCCCTATGACAGGCCTGATCATGGCCAGAGGTCTAGGACCGTTTGTCAGCGGCCCCATCCCAGGCTTGTGGCAGGGGGTGGGGAGGAGTGCCAGGAAAGAGCTCCCAGCGGGAGTGCGTTTCAGCCAAGGCTTGGAAGATGAGCACGAGGCAGTCGGGAAAGGACAGGAGAAAGATGCTCCAGGCTGAGCCTCAGACACTACTGTGTGCAGTGCAATGGACTTGCTCGTGTTCTGGATGAAATCAAGCACTACCTAGGTAAATGAAGCTCCCGGTTGTCCTGCCTTCTTGATTGCATCCTCCTTCCCTACTTCAGAGGTAACCACTGGATGAAATCTGCTATTCCTAATTTCTATACATGTCTTCCCATTTTCATGACATAGCTGTGCATCACTGTGTAAAATGTGGTGGTGGCCAGGCGCGGTGGCTCATGCCTGTAATCCCAGCACTTTGGGAGGCCAAGGCGGGCGAATCACAAGGTCAGGAGATCGAGACCATCCTGGCTAACATGGTGAAACCCCATCTCTACTAAAAATACAAAAAATTAGCCTGGTGTGGTGGCGGGCGCCTGTAGTCCCAGCTGCTCGGGAGGCTGAGGCAGGAGAATGGCATGAACCTGGGAGGCGGAGCTTGCAGTGAACCGAGATCGCACCACTGCACTCCAGCCTGGGCGACACAGCGAGACTCCATCTCAAAAAAATAAAAATAAAAATAAAAATAATTTAAAAAAAGTAAAACATGGTGGTGTGCGTGTTCAGGCATCTTGATCTCACCGGATTTCTTCTGCTGCTCTCTTAGCTCTGCAATGTGTCTGTTTATGAGACTCCTCTGTGGGCATATGGGTCTCTAGCACGTGTTTTTGCTTCTGTTTGGTTTGCACTAGGAGATGGCACCACAATGAATGGACCTATTCTCTGCTAACCTCGTCCCATGGGCATCTCACTGGATCCTCAGAATAACCCCACGAAGGAAGTGCTGGTATTAACCCACTTTACAGATGAGGAATCCGAAGCGTAGTTCAAGCAAAGTTGGTAACTGGAGATGGGACTGACTCCCACCTGGCCCTGGAACGCCCTCCGCCATGTCTTTTCCACGTTACCTTGGTTCTCCACTCCCGCTTTGGGGAATTTGGGCTCTCCACATCCCCTTTCTCCCTCCTTGGTGGCTGTGGGGCCTCTCCCAGTCCCCTGCCCCAGAAGGCAGTGCTTAAAAGGCAGGAGCGAGGCGCTTTCTCATCCTGGGCAGCACCCTTGGAGGAGGCAGGCCTTCAGGGAGCTGCTTGTGACCCCAGGTTGCCCAGGGATGGAACCCTGGAGCCCTGGACCTCAGTTGCCAGATCTCCTGTGCTGCTCTCAGCGGGGCCTTCCAAGAAGGCCCTTCTGCCCAAAGGGTCAGGGGGCCCCCAGCTGGCAGGAGCAACCAGAAGCAGGAAGGTGGACCTGCAGGGGGACCTGGCCCTGCCTCCTGCTATGTGACCTTGGGCAAGTCACTTCCTCTCTGGACCTCAACCTTCTCATCTGGAAATGGGGGCTCTGCTTTCATGTCTAAGGTTCATGTTTATGGTCCCTTCCAGCTCTAAAAAGCTTCTTTGCATCCTGGGCCACTACCGAGATGGAAGAAGAGATTCTGGAGTGTGCCCACAGGGTTTGGAGGTGAGGGGCTCCCGCTGGGGTAGCTTTGCTTCCTTGTTGTTATAGTAACCGAATGAATCTTCCTAAGAGGAAGATAATTTCTTATCTTTTTTTTTTTTTTTTTTTGAGACAGGGTCTCATTCTGTCACCCAGGCTGGAGTGCAGTGGCGTGATCTCAGCTCACTGCAACCTCTGCCTCCCGGGTTCAAGCAGTTCTCCTGCATCAGCCTCCCGAGTAGCTGGGGCTACAGACGCATGCCACCACACCCAACTAATTTTTGTATTTTTAGTAGAGACAGAGTTTCACCAAGCTGGCCAGGCTGACCTCAGACACCTGACCTCAATTGATCCACTCGCCTCCACCTCCCAAAAGTGCTGGGATTACAGGCGTGAGCCACTGTGCCCGGCCAGAAGATAATTTCCGTGTCTTTTTGGATTGTCATCTTCCAGGGGAGATCCAGGGCAGGGATTCCATGAACCAGGGTGACCTGCCACGCTGCATAGCTGGGAACTGCTTGTACTCCCATCTTGAGTCAATGGAACTCGTTACTTTAATCACAATGAGAGGCGATAGCCCTGTGAACAAGGGACACCCAGGCGAACAAATGAAACCTGCAGCCAAAACAGATGAAACCCAGGCCTGTCCCAACCCCTGTGCCTCGGGTGAGCCTGGAGGGTGTGGCACGAAGGAGGGAGCTGGGCACTGCTGCTCAAGGCATGGGCAAAGCTGTTTGCCTTATGGGAAGGGGCTGGTGGGAAGCCCTCCCTCCCACCGCAGGGGCTGGCTTCCTGGCTATCGTGGGAGTGTCTGAGGTAGTGACTGAAGTTCCGAGACCCAGCACCTCCGCACTGACTCAGCTGTCTTGCCTCTTGGAGAAGTTCTTTCCTTTTTCCAACTATCCCTAAAGTGGCCCTTCTACAACTGGGCTGTGTTCCTGTCACACAAAAAGTCCTTTGTCAACAGAAATGGTCAAAAGGCTTTGCCTTCTATTTAAGGCCTTGTCCGGGCCAGGCGTGGTGGCTCACACCTGTAATCCTAGCACCTTGGGAGGCTGTCGCTGGGGAATCACTTGAGCCCACGAGTTCCAGACCAGCCTGGGCAACGTGGTGAGATCCCATCTCTACAAAAAAAAAATACAAAAATTAGCCTGGCATGGTGGTGCATGCCTGTGGTCCCAGTTGCTTGTGAGGCAGGATGGCGGCTTGAGCCAGAGGGGTTGGGGCTGCAGTGAGCTGAGATCGCACTGCTGTACTCCAGCCTGGGTGACAGAGCGAGACCCTGTAAAACGCCTTGTCCAATCCAGCCACCCCACATTTCCAGACTTACCTTTCCTGGCCCCACCGTCCTGTGTGTAGTGACATTTGCTGTAGCCACCCAGCTCCCACCCCCTGCACTCACTTCCCATGTTGGGACATGGCCTTGCCACAGTCTCCACCACACAGGAAAGGCTTTCCTGACCTCCCCTTGCCTGTGTTGTCTTGGATGCTTTTCCTGACTAGCTCAAAATCCCACTGTGTACCTGCAGCCCTCTTGTGCGACTTCCTAGCACATGGCTTCCAGGTGCGCTAACTGCCGGCCTCCTCTCCTTCACCATCATCTGATGGCAATAAGCCACCTAGACCCCATTCACTGCTGAGTCCCCGCACAGTGCCTGGCATGCAGCGGATGTCCAGTAAATATCTGATGAATGAGCAGATTTTTCCTGTACAAGAACTTTCAGGAGTGGGGATTACCATTACTCTTTTACTGAAGAAGAAACAGGAGTTTAGAGAGTTAATTGCTCAGGGTCAGACAGACAAAGGGGGCCCACCAGAGCCCTGTTAAATAACCTCACCTCTCCAGATACTCACTAGAAAGTGCTCTCAACAGTCCCCATGGTAGCCTTTGCCAATGGGTGGCAATAGCACTTGGATGGGTAGCATTTGCCAGTGTAGCTGGGTGACATTTGGGGGATTTTGAAACGCGTATGTATGTGTTTAGGTATGGATGTGTATGTGTGTACATTTGTGTAGGTGTATATGTGTATGTATGCCTGTGTATTTGTGTGTAGGTATGTATATGTGTGTATGTGTATATGCATGTGTATATGTGCATATGTATATTTGTGTGCATGTGCGTATCTGTGTATGTGTCGATGTGCATGTGTGTGTGTCGATGTATGTATATCTGTGTATGTGTATTCATGTTTGTGTGTATATGTATGTTTGTGTGCATATGTGTATGTGTGTGTATGTGTGTATGTGCATGTGTGGTGTGTGTATGTGTGTGTACACATGTATATTTTTGCATGTGTATTGGTGTGTATGGGTATGTGCATGTGCATGTGTGCATGTGTGTGTGTATGCATGTGTATTTGCACGTGTGTGTATGTGCATGTGTGTGTATACATGTGTATTTGTGTGTGTGTGTCTGCATGTGTGTGTGTGTGTGTGTGTGTATTTCCTTCTAAGAGTTTTCCCCTTTCCCCTTCCTTCCCTTCACTACTTCATGGACTTTGAGGATCATGGCTAAGAGTTTGTTTCCCCAAACTTAAGGTGATTAAAGACATTCTCTCAGTTCCTGGAGAGAAGTTTCCAAAGAAACCAGTGCGGGAGTGAAACACCAAGGAGAGGCCCACAGGAGAGGGAGGCCCCCCCAAGTGCTCTGGGCTAGGAAAGCTGGGTCCTTGAAGGAGACGTGGGGGGAGCCTGTGTATCTAGGAGCTAGAGGGGCAAGGCCTCTGTGATGGTCAATTGCATGTGTCAACTTGGCTGGGCCGTGAGGCACCAAGATATTTGGTCAAACATTATTGTCGGTGTTTCTGTGAGGGTGTTTTAGGATGGGATTAACATTTAAATTGATCCACTTTAAGTAAAGCAGATGACCCTCCCTGATGTGTGTGGGCCTCACTCAATCAGTTGAAGGCCTGAATTGAACAAAAATACTGGCCTCTCCCAAGCAAGAGGGAATTCTCCACCAGGCTACCTTTGGACTTCATCTGAAACATCAGCTCTTCCTGGCCCTGCAGCAAATGTCTTGAGATTGGAACTGCAGCGTTGGCTCTGCCTGGCTCTTCACCTGCCAGCCCACCCTGCAGATTTTTGACTTGCCAGCTTTCATAATCCCGTGAGCCAATTCCTTATCATAAATATCTTTCTCTCTCTTTTTTTTTTGAGACAGTCTCATTCTGTCACCCAGGTTGGAGTGCAGCAGTGAAATCTTGGCTCACTGCAACCTCTGCCTCCGAGGCTCAAGCGATTCTCGTGCCTCAGCCTCCTGAGTTGCTGGGATTACAGGCGCCCAGCACAATGCCTGGATAATTTTGTATTTTTAGTAGAGACAGGTTTCACCATGTTGGGCAGGCTGGTCTTGAACTCCTGACCTCAAGTGATCCACCCGCCTTGGTCTCCCAAAGTGCTGAGATTACAGGTGTGAGCCACCACACCCAGCCATAAATTTCTTTCTCTATCTAGACACATCCTATTGGCTCTGTCTCCATGAAGAAGAACCCTGACTAATACTGCTGGCTTCCTGCCAGAGTCTAGGATGGCTCCCGGATCCATGCCCTAGGGTGGGAGAGAAGCCTTGTACCTAGTGTACCAGGATGAGACCCAAGACCTTGCCTCAAGTCACAGTTTCTTAGGGCCTTAGAACTGGAGCTTCCCTGGTCAATCTGAGAAGCTGGTTATCCTGTTTGAGCCATCCCTCTTGCTATGTCACCTGCCAACTTGACCCTCAGACTCCAGAGCCTGTAGACAGTGGAAACCTTGTGTTCTGCGCTACCTGCTGGGCCCAGATCTCAGCAGGAGGCTCTGCTGTTCCCTGCACCCTGGTTGCCCCGTGACTTCCCTCCTGCCTTTAAAGGCATGGAAGGGCATTCTCTTTGGACACCCAGGGGGCCCAGATACCCTCTGTCTTAGTCTACTAGGACAACTATAACAAAATACCACAGGTCTGGATGGCTTAAACAACAGAAATTCATTTCTCACAGCTCTGGAAGCTGGAAGTTCAAGATCAAGGTGCCAGCAGGTCAGGTTTTGATGAAGGCTGTCTTCCTGGCTTGTAGATGAATGCCTTCTTGTTATATGGTCACATGATGGGGAGAGAGACAGTAAGCTCTCTGGTGTCTCTTCTTACCATGTCATGAATCCCTTTAAATAGGAGTCCACCTTTGCAACCCTTTCTAACCTTAATTACTTCCTTATAGGCCCTGTCTTCAAATACAGTGACACTGAGGGTTAGGGGTTCAACATATGACTTTTGGTGGGAGGCACAATTTATTCTCTAGCAGCCTTGCAAATGAATTCCACTCCTCAAAGGCTACTGTCTACTTACTAATAGGGGTGGGCTCCCAGGGCTCTTGCCTGGAGAAAGGGACACGTGTTGAAGGGTGATCTGGGTACTTTATTCTAAAACCACTTGTAAATCACCAGTGAGCCCAATCTGTTGCACATCTCGCCCCACTAATTGTCCTACTCAGTGACACTCCCAGGACCCACTGGGATGGCAGGTAGATCAGTGGATGCACAGTGGACTCTGTGAGGGCCAGATGCAGGGTTGGGGTTGGGATTGGGCCTAGGGCAAGGGGGTTTCGTGACGAGACTCAAGGTTCACTCTAACCCAAGGGGGCAGCAGAACTCTGTGTGTGTGTGTGTGTGTGTGTGTGTGCGCGCACACACACAGGCACACACGCATGCATGAAGACTCAAGAGACTTCACCCATCATCTAACCCTGTCCCTTCACTTCACAGATGAGGACATCCAGGTGCAGCGAGTGGAGGGGGTGCCCACAAAGGAGACATGTTGCTTCAGCACACAAGTCACAGAATAAGCACACAGTAGGCAGTAATAGATAACTATAGCAGTGTGTGTGTGTGTGTGTGTGTGTGTGTGCGTGCGCGCGCGCGCGCATGCATGCACATGTGCGTGGGATAGAGAGAGACAGAGACACAGAGTGTGTGTACTTGTGGTGGAAAAGTGTGTGCTACCTGTGTGCAGACTATTTAAAAGGATTTTACAGATGGATCTTTCATCCAAAGGGCATTTTTCTTCTCAAATTTTCTGCCTGCTGGCTAAAACTTCTGGATAGAGTTGCCAGATAAAATGCAGGATGCTCAGTTCAATTGGAATTTCAGAGAAACAACAAATAATATTTTCACATCCTGATGTACTTAACATCAGGATAAGTATATCCCGTGCAGTATTTGGGGGTATACTTATACTAAAAAATTACTCATTGTTTATCTGAAATTCAAATTGAGCTGGCATCCTGTATATTTATATGCTAAATCTTGCAGCCTTACTTTTGAAGGGTGGCCAGGTGACACATGGGGATGCAAATCAGGGAGTATTAATAGATAACCAGGCCAGCACTGCAGGTTCAGCAAGTAGGCAAGCAAACCCCAGGTTGTAGGAGGAGCAGCTGCCGCCTCCAGAGACCCTCGGGAAGGAAGCAGGCATTGCTCAGCTCACACCTGCACTGGTGGCTACTGCCCCCAACACCTTGCTCATTTCAGGGGCTTCAATGCACAAATAACTTTTCCCATATGAGCCTTTAGGAAGAGCTAACCTTGCCTGGCCTCTCGCTGACCCATGGCTTAGGGCAGGCTGTTTGGGAACCTCTGTTCAGCACTGGGGTTTGTAGATACCCTATGTAGTTTCATGGAGGGGCAAAGGAAGTGTCAAAGCTGAGGGGTTTTTGGTGACCTCTGCTCATTCTACCCTTCAGGTAGACCTATAACAAGCGTAAGTCAAGGGCAAGTCCTCCTTGGACTAAAGGTCATAGGGGCGTGGCCTTTAAGGGGGAAGCAAGTAGTAGGAGAAAGAAGAAGTTCAGCCTTTTGTTAGTGAGTTGGGATAGTGACTTTGCTTCTCTGAATCTTAACCTGCCCTCCTTTGGAAGGGGTTACACAAATATTTTCCTAGTATAATAGTTGTAAGAGTTCAGTGGAAATGATATCTAAAAAGAACTTGGCCTAGTTTCTGGACAAGGGAACCAGGGGAAGGGGAGCCAGGCCCTCAGTGGTACCTATTACTCACAAGGTGCCCTTTCTGGCAATGTGTTTCCATTGGCTCTGAGTGTAGGACTAAGGTGGACAATACCTCAGTGGAATCTCCAGAAATAAACCATCCAAGACTGTTTCAGAAGCCTCTAGTTCACTGAGGCCGGACACAGTGGCTCACGCCTGTAATCCCAGCACTTTGCGAGGTCGAGGCAGGCAGATCGCCTGAGGTCAGGAGTTCAAGACCAGCCTGGCCAACATGGTGAAATCCTGTCTCTACTAAAAATATACAAATTATCCGGGCGTTGTGGTGGGCGCCTGTAGTCCCAGCTACCCGGGAGGCTGAGGCATGAGAATCGCTTGAACCCAGGAGGCAGAGGCTGCAGTGAGCCGAGATTGCACCATTGCACTCCAGCCTGGGCGACAAGAGCGAGACTCAATCTAAAAAAAAAAAAAGAAGAAGCCTCTTGTTCACTGAATACACAGTTATTTACTCATATGAGGGAGAACAGTCAATAGACTGCTTTCAAGGAACCCAGGCAAAAATAGGATCTATGAAAGAGAGAGAGAAAAAAAACCCTGCAGATAATCTAGGAACAGTGAGTCTTGCACTTTTGCACTTTTTTTTGGGTAAAATGATTCAGTGGCAGCTGGCAAGGAGGCCAGTTTGGGTCATCTGCCCTCAAGCAGACAAGGTGGGGAAGTGAAGAAAATAATTTCAATAGTTTATGAGTTCTTCTGAAAACCTTGCAAATGTAGTTGTCATGGTAGGTGGAGTTCTAAGAAGGCCCCAAGGATTCCCATCCCTTGATGTACACAGCCTGAATCATCCCCTCTTCTTGATTGTGAGTGGGATTTGAGAACATCATGGGATATCACTCCCATGATTATGTTACATGGCAGAAGGGATTTTGCCACTGTAATTAATGTCCCTAATCAGTTGACTTTGAGTGAATCAAAAGGGAGATTATCCTGGGTGGGCCTGACCTAATCAGGTGAGTCCTTAAAGTCAAAAAAGTAGAGCATCAACAAGACTATCTTGCTGGCCTTGAGGAAGAAAGTAAACAGCCACATGTGAACTGCCTATGGTGGGGGCCACAGAGCAAGGACCTGAGGGTGGCCTCTAGAAGTTGAGAGAGGTCCCCAGCAAACAGCTAACAGTCCTACAACCCGAAGACACTGAATTCTGCCAGCAACCAGTGAGCTTGGGAGAAGACTCCAAACTCCCAAAAGGAAGACAGTGGGCAGACACTGTGATCGCAGCTTTTTGAGACCCTAGGCAGAAAACCCAGTTCTGCCTGGCTTGGACTTTAACCTACAGAAGCATAAATGTGTGTTGTTTTAAGCTGCTAAATTGTGGTAATGTATTGCACAGCAATAGAAAAGGAAGGCAGCTGTGGTGTATTTCGAGAGGCTCCAGGCTGTCTTTGTGTACCACCTACCAGCGTCCTACAGCACCTCCACTTTTTCTGTCCCATTTCTTCCATCAGAGTTTCACAATAGGCACTCAGCGAATTTTCTTTTTCTTTTTCTTTTTCTTTTGTTTTCTTTTTTTTTTTTTGAGACAGAATCTCACTCTGTTACCCAGGCTGGAGTGCAGTGGCATAGTCTCGGCTCACTGCAACCTCTGCCTTCTCGGTTCAAGCAATTCTTGTGCTTCAGCCTCCCAAGAAGCTGGGATTACAGGTGAGCGCCACCATGCTCAGCTAATTTTTTTGTATTTTTAGTAGAGACAGGGTTTTGTTATGTTGGCCAGGCTGATCTTGAACTCCTGAGCTCAGGGGATCTGCCCACCTCAGCCTCCCAAAGTGCTGGGATTACAGGCATGAGCCACCGTGCCCAGCCTAGCGAATTTGCATTGCTCCCTCCTTCCTCAAATTCTTATTTTCCAACAGATCATTCCTCCCATCCTGCAACTATATACAAGTTTCCCTGTTCTGAAACAGTGTTCCTTTAACTCTTCTTGCTCACCCCAGATAGTGTCATTTCTTTTTTCTTAGCAGTGTGAAATTTCTTGAGAGAGTAGCACTCACCTCCTCGTGCCCACTTACTGCATAACTCACTGCAGCCAGCATGGCCTCCTTCTGATGACCATGTCTAATAGTCCGCATGCACTCTTCACCCTCCCAGAATAGACTACTGTGGCCAGCACTCATTACTGGCTCACCTAGCTTCCATTCGTCTTTCATCACAGCATCTAGAGTGTCCTTTGCGGATGTTTTTCCCCATTGTCCAGCAACCATGTGATTTGGGAGACTTTGAATCTTGCCTCCCACACTGCCCTCCATGACGGGTTCAATTGGCCAAAGCCAGTCAGCATGATCCTATCTCTTTTACTGCAAGTGTTTGGTTCAAGGATGGGTGGGGAAAGATGAAAAGAAACCAGGTCTTTGGTGATAGCATTAAACTTCTGGATCAAACTTGTCCTGAAGCCTGTTCTGATTCGGCACTTTCCAGTTACATGAGCCAACCAATCTCTTCAAGGCTTATGCTAACATGAGTTGTCTTCTCTTTCCCACAAAGGGTCCTCACTGACACATCTTTATAGTGTTTGATACTATTGACTGCCTTCTGCGTGAGTAATGGAAAACCCAAGTAATTGTTAAATGTGTTAGAGGTTTTTTGTTTATTTGTTTGTTTTTTCTCCTTGTAATGAGAATCCTGAGGGGAATTGTTTGCTAGTGTTGGAGTCATTTCAAGCAGCTCAAAGATGTCAGAGCAATTCTCTCAGCTTTTCCCTCATAATCCCAAGATGGCTTCTGCAGGTGGAGCCATCACTTCCGCAGTTAAGGCTGAGAGCGGAAGGAGAGGGCAGAAGAGGTGCCATTACAAGCTGGCTTCCACTAATGTCTCACTGGTCAGAGCTCTGTCCCATGGCTGTTCCTGGCTGAAAGGAAGTCTGGGAAGGCAAAGTTTTAGCTTTCCAGATCCTGTAGCAGGGTCAGGCTGGCTAGAAGGGAGTGAGAGTGGGGTGTGAGGGAGCCGACCTGGAGTAGCTTGCTTAAGCCGGCAGGGCTCCTTCAGTGAGCCTTCCTCCTCCCTCTTCCTCCTCCTGCAGCTTCTCTGCCTGGCTCCCAGGCACCTTCTCTGGGCCTCCGCTATCCCCTGCAAGCCCATCTGCTGCTGGAAACCTCCAGATGTGGACTTCCAGGCCCCACCTCCCTCCTGTGCTGCCCACCTGTTTGCTCAGCTGTCTGCCCATTATCTCCACCTGGTGTCCCTCAGGTGCCGGCCCTGTACACCACTTTCCTAGAGTCACTGAGGAGCCAAAGTCAACTCAGCTCCCCGTGCTCAGACCACTCACCCCAGTCAGCTGCAATACTCACTATCTGGGAAGCTCAGATCTTGCCCATTGCTGGCGATGATGGAGCGAAGCGAGGGAGAGCTGTGTCCACGAGCTTCCCAGCTGGAGGGGGAGGCAAGGCGGGCACGGGGAGGGCTGCTGCCGCATCTGGAGGGAGAGCCCAGAAGAGAGACAGCACTGCCGCTGTGGACGCCATAGCTGGTTTTCACGGAAATTCTTGTGAGTCCATAGTGTGGTTTTAAAAAATCACCCGCCCTCTGGGCTTTGATGTCCTCTAACAACTCAGGAGCAGGCCTTGCATTTTCTGCCTGGGCAGACCTTGTGGCTTCAGATTGTTCTTAACCTCCAGAGGGTTTGAGGACAGGCAGCGGGAGCTCCTGGCCTTGCCCAGAAAGTAGCACAAAATACGCACCCACACAAGTTAACAGCCGGAAGGGAGACCAGCGGCAGGCAGAAAAGGAAGGGAGGGAGGGAGAAGGAGAAGAAAGGGAGGGTGAGGGAAAAGGAGGAAGAGAGGAAGGGAGGAGGGGAAGTAGGGAGGAAGGAAGGAAAAGAGAAAGGAAGGAAGGAAAAGAAGGAGGAAGGGAGGGAGAGAGGAAAGGAAGAAAGAAGGAAAGGGGCAGTAGCTGGCATGTGGGGGAACCCCAGGCCCTGCCTGGTTCTCTTTCTCTGTCTGCAGCCTCAGGTCGCTTCCTTCTGTGGGCCTCAATTTCCTCTTCTGCAAAAAGAAGGCCTGGATTAGCTCACTCCCCAGGCCTCTTCTAGTCCTGACAGTGTGATTTTCTAATTTCCTTCAGACTTCAGGGGCCTGCAGACCCCATGCTAATGTGTATAAATAATACATGGACATCTGAAAGCTCTGACTATTGCAAGTATTTGCCTTGGATGTGTTCTCCCTTAACTGTGCGAAGCAGCGTCCAGCTGGGGCCCCGCAGCCTCCTGTTTGGATTGTTCGCGTGTGGCCTGACTCCCTGAGGTGGGGGAGGGGTTGGGAGTGGGGGAGGGTCCAGCCTCCTTGGTGTGCCTCGGCCTGGGCCCTCCTCCCTCCACCGCTCCCACACCCTGGCCCTGAGGAGGGCTTTGTTCTTAGACCTCAACCCCAAATTCACCTCACCAGTTTCCCTTTGAGGCCGTGCTCCAGGCCTAATCCCCACTGCACCGGGGACATTTCCCTTGGCCATCTGCCCTGGCACCTTCAAACTTCACGTGTCCATCCGTCCACCCTGGGAGACAGCCTGTCATCCATTGCAGGGCAGCACCTTCTGGCAGCCGAACGTCTGTCCCCTGGGACTGTAGCCATATCCTACGTATGTTTTGTGGGAGCTCAACAAATGTAGGGTTTTTTCCCCTTAATTTTCAGGTTTTAAAAAAAATTATTTTTAAAGAAGTTTTCAGTTTACGGAAAAATTGTACAGAAAGTACAGGAAGTTCCTATGTCCCCTACCTCAGTTTCTCCTATTATTAATATATTG